>NC_057346.1:0-324642 GCF_016509475.1 Prionailurus bengalensis
ACTCCCTAGGCTCATCGTTGATGTGGGGTGCATACACTTGAATGGCAAAGAAGCTGAACAAATTTATGGGCACAGACTTAGAAGTAAAGAAGTGTATTCAGGGGAGGCCAGCAAAGATGAGCCCTAGTGAAGCTGCGGGCTTTGGCCAACACTCAGAAGAGTTACACTTGAAAAATCAGGGGACAGGAAACGACTTTCTTAGGGATTGGGCCTGCAGTGAGCAATCTCACTGGCAGAATGGATGCAGGGATCCAGTACTGCTGGTACCCCTACCCACTTTCCAGAAAGCAACTTCCATTGTTTCTGCAGCAAGAGAATTCAATTTTTTCCTCACACATTTTTGACCCATGTCTGGTCCTGAACAAAAATGACCTAATTGCTGGGTGACAAAACAGTGTGATGCGATTGAAACCTATAGGACAGTGTAGGTGGATCCAGAGTGGATCCAGGTATTAACGTTATCAATGATGGTACCTTCCCTCTGCCGCCCCCAAAACATGACACAATGTGTGGCAAGCACTTAGGAGAAAGGAAAATGCAGGTTACGTTACAGAAAGCAAGGTAGGAAGGGAAGGTCCAATTCTACTGAATGCATTGGGCAAAAATACTCTGGACCCAGTTCCAAAAGAAATACAATTATCTCTACTGGCTGCCATGTTCTCCCATACAATACGGTCCTTGTGACAGTTCTCACATGAACATCTTACTTTTCTAATTTTTTTTTAACGTTTATTCATTTTTTGATAGAGACAGAGTGCGAGTTGGGTATGGCCAGAGGAAGATATAGAATCCAAAACAAGCTCCAGGCTCTGAACTGTCAACCCAGAGCCCGACATGGGGCTTGAACTCATGGACCGTGAGATCATGACCTGAGCCGAATTTGGACGTTCAACCGACTGAGCCACCCAAGCGCCCCCATCTTACTTTTTTGTAGGCACTTTTCTTTGTTCATAGAATTCTTCCAGGTTATGTGCTTTCTCTTTCAGCTGTTTGGCTTTTGCTTCCTTTGTGGCTTTCACAGACCTCAATGCATTACACTTGGCTTCCAGGGAGTTTTTATTTTCTGGGGAAAAAAAAGGTGTTTGCTTGATAAACATGCACATGACCTGAGTCTTGATTTTGGTGGGACACAAAAAGCGCAAGAACCATGAAGGCATGAAAGTATTCTTTCCCTTACCAATGCAAAGTCATTGCCATCATATGAGGATTTCTCCCCAACAGAAAATATAACTTCTAGTTGACAGTTATTGGACCTCAAGGCTCTTAGCTCTACATCCTCGAATTCAACATTGGCACCTTGTGGTTAAGACAGATATGAGGAAAGACTTTCACGGAAAACTGATCACACAACAATTTGTACCTCACACAGCAAGATCGTGCATTGCAATCAACAAACACTAGAGGCATGAATATAACTAGAAGACAAAGATGATGGAAAATAGTTCATGTCTAACAACTCATGGCTTTCTTAGTGGTGTATGTATGTATGTATGTATGCCTGTTTATCCCCCATTCACGTTGAAAATTTACTATACAGCATTCAGAGAGAAAGAGACTATTGAGCACCTGGGTGGCTCAGTCAGTTGAGCATTAGATTCTTGATTTTGTGTCAGGTCATGATTGTAGGATCATGTGATCCAGACCTGCGTTGGGCTCCACACTGAGTGTGAATCCTGCTTAAGATTCTCTCTCTTTCCCTCTGCCCCTCTCCCCCAGTCGCATGCCCCCTCACTAAAATTAAAAAAAAATCATAAAGCATAATTTAAACATATTTTTTAAAGGGAAAGGATTATACACTTTGGCTATCACCCTTTCTCTCTCAACTGTATTTGGGTATTTTCTACATATCTTGGAGGGCAGAGTTGAATGATGTGATAATTACTGAGTTGTGAAAATAAAAGATAACTCCTAGTCCTTGAAATAGCAAATCTCATCTTGGCGGTCCTAGTAAAATTCCAGCTCATTGGTCAGAAAGAGTTTTGGCTCCCAGAGGCCCGCTGTCTACTGTGGTAAATGGCAGGCAAATATGCTGTGCTCACTTCACCCAATGAACAAAAACCCTCCAAAGCCAAATTACGGTAAAACTCAGCAGCCAACTCTTAACCACTTCCTGATTCTTCACATTTCCTTCTCTCTCTCTGAGTTTGCAAGGTAGCAAGTGCACTTTGAACGGTGTCATTTAAAATGTCACTAAAGTGGGTGCCTGCGAGGCTCATTCAGTTAAGCATCTGACTTCAGCTCAGGTCGTCATCTCATGGTTTGTGAGTTTGAGCCCTGTGTTGGACTCTGTGCCTCCCTCTCTCTCTGCCCCTGTCTCTCTCTCTCTAAAATAAATAAACATAAATAATTTTATGTTTACTTGTACTCAACAAGTACAAAAAGATAGAGATCATACCGTGCACAGTTTCAGACCCCAATGCTATGAAACTCTAAATCAACCACAAGAAAAAATTTGGAAAGATAACAAATACTTGTAGACTGAAGAACATCCTATGGAACAATGAATAGTGGAATGCAAGCTGCTGCAGCCACTCTGGAAAACAGTACGGAGGCTCCTCAAAAAGCTAAAAAGAGAACTATCCTACGACACAGCAATTGCAATACAAGGCATTTATCTAAGGGATACAGGCGTGCTGTTTTGAAGGGACACATGCACTCCCATGATTATAGCACCACGATCAACAATAGCCAAAGTATGGAAAAAGCCCAAATGTCCATTGATGAATGAATGGATAAAGAAGATGTGGTGTGTGTGTGATGGAGTATTACTCAGCAATCAAAAAGAATGAAATCTTGCCATTTGTAACTACATGGTTGGAACTAGAGGGTATTCTGCTAAGTGAAATTAGTAGTCAGAGAAAGACAAATATCATATGACTGCACTCATAGGAGGTCTTTGAGACACAAAACAGATGAACATATAATGGAAGGGAAACAAAAATAAAAACAGGGAGGTGTACAAAAGAAGAGCACACATAAATATGGAGAACAAACATGGGGTTACTGGAGGGGTTGTGGGGGGGGATGGACTAAATGGGTAAGGGGCACTAAGGAATCTACTCATGAAATAACTGTTGCACTATACGGTAACTAATTTGGATGTAAACTGTAAATAATAAAAATGAAAATTAAAAAAAAAAAGAATGAATGGGTGAACCAAGAAGTTAAAGGGAAAATTAAAAACTACATGGAAAGGGCGCCTGGGTGGCGCAGTCGGTTAAGCGTCTAACTTCAGCCAGGTCACGATCTCGCGGTCCGGGAGTTCGAGCCCCGCGTCGGGCTCTGGGCTGACAGCTCAGAGCCTGGAGACTGTTTCCGATTCTGTGTCTCCTTCTCTCTCTGCCCCTCCCCCATTCATGCTCTGTCTCTCTCTGTCCCAAAAATGAATAAACGTTGAAAAAAAATTAAAAAAAAAAAGTACATGGAAGCCAATAAAACTGATAACACCACAGTCCAAAACCTCTGGGATGCAGCAAAGTTAGTCGTAAGAGGAAGTTTAGCAATCCAGGCCTTCCTAAAGAGGGAAGAAAAGTCTCAGATACACAACGTAAGCATATACCTTAAAGTAATGGAAAAAAGATCATCAAATAAAATCCAAATCCAGCAGAAGACAAGAAATGATAAAGATTACAGCAAAAATCAATGCTTTCAAAACTGAAAACAAAAACAAAAACAAACAACCCCCAACACACACACAAACAGTAGAAGAGATCAATGTAACCAGAAGCTAGTTCTTTGAAATAATTAATAAAATTGATAAACCACCAGCCAGTTGGATCAAAAAGAATAAGGAAAGGACCCAAATAAATAAAATCAAGAATGAAAGAGGAGAGATCGCAACCAACACAGGAGAAATACAAACAAGAATAAGAGAATATTATCAGCAATTATATACCAATAAAATGGACAATCTGGAAGAAATGGAAAAATTCCTAGAAATACACAAACTATGAAAACTGAAAGAGGAAGAAATAGAAAATTTGAACAGACCCATAACCAGTAAAGAATTGAATTAGTAATCAAAAATATCCCAAAAAAACAAGAGCCCAGGGCCAGATGGCTCTCCAGGGGAATTCTACCAAACATTTAAGGAAGACTTAACACCTATTCTCTTGAAGCTGTCCCAAAAATAGAAATGGAAGGAAACATCCAAACTCTTCCTATGAGTTGGCATTACCTGGATTCCAAAACTAGACAAAGATCCCACTAAAAAGTAGAAGTATAGACCAATTTTCATGATGAACATGGATGCAAAAATCTTCCACAAGATATTAGCCAACCAGATCCAATGATACATTTAAACTTTATTCACCACGACCAAGTGGGATTTAACCTGGAATGCAAGGCTGGATCGATATCCACAAAATAATCAATGTAATTCATCACATCAATAAAAGAAGGGACAAGAACCACATGATGCACTCAATAGATGCAGAGAAAGCATTTGACAAAATACAGCATCCTTTCTTGATAAAAGGGTTCCACCAAAAAACTGTTAATGATCCATGAATTCAGCAAAGTGGCAGGGTATAAAATTAATGCCCAGAAATTAGTTTCATTCTTATACACAAACAAAGAAGCAACAGAAAGAGGAATCACAGAATCCATCCCGTTTACAATTGCACCAAAACCCATAAAATACCTAGGAATAAATCTAACCGAAGAGGTGAAAAATCTATACACTGAAATCTATAGAAAGATTATGAAAGAAATTGAAGATGACAAACACACAAAAACGAAAAACATTCCATGCACCTGGACAGGAAGAACAACTATCGTTAAAATGTCAATAGTACCCAAAGCAATCTACATATTCAACGCAATGCCTATCGAAATAACACCAGCATTCTCCGCAGAGTTACAACAAACAATCCTTCAATTTGTATGGAACCAGAAAAGACCCCGAATAGCCAAAGCAATCTTGAAAAAGAAAACCTAAGTAGGAGGTATCACAACCCTGGACTTCCAGCTGTATTACAAAGCTGTAATCATCAAGACAGTATGGTCCTGGCACAAGAACAGACACTCAGATCAATGGAACAGAACAGGAACACAGAATTGGACCCACAGATGTATGGCCAACTAATCTTTGACCAAAAGAAAGAAGATCCAATGGAATAAAGACAGTCTCCTCAGCAAGTGTGCTGGGAAAACTGGACAGTGATATGCAGACGAATGAGCCTGGACCACTTTCTCACACAAAAAGACACTCAAAACGGATGTAAGACCTAAATGTAAGATAGGCAGCCATCAAAATCCTCACGGGGAAAGCAGGCAAAAACCTCTTAATGTTGGCGTCCACATCTTCTTACCCAACACATCTCCAGAGGCAAGGAAAACAAAAGCAACACTGAAGTATTAGGACCTCATCAAAACAAAAAGCTTCTGCACAGTGAAGGAAACAATCAGCAAAACTAAAAGGCAACCAACAGAATGGGAGAAGATATTTGCAAACGACATATGAGATAAAGGATTAGTATTCAAAATCTATAAAGAACATACCAAACTCAACACCCAAAAAACAAGTAATCCAGTGAAGAAATGGGCAAAGACACGAGCAAACACTCCTCCAAGGAAGACATCCAGATGGCCAACCGACACATGAAAAAATGCTCAAAATCACTCATCATCAGGAAAATACAAATTAAAACCACAATGAAACACCCCCTCACCCCTGTGAGAATGGCTAACATTAACAATGCAGGCAACAACAGATGTTGGCGACGAAATGGAGAAAGAGGAACTCTTGCACTGCTGGTGCACGGGCTTGCACTGCTCGTGAAGCCACTCTGGAAAACAGTATGTAGGTTCCTCAAAAAATGAAAAAGAAGACTATTCAATAACCCAGCAGGTGAACTAGTAGGTATTTATGAAAGGGATACAGATATGCTACTTCGAAGGGACACGTGAACCCCAAAGTTTATAGCAGTACTATCAACAATAGCTAAAGTATGGAAAAACCCCAAATGTCCATCGATGGATGAATGGATAAAGACGTGGTATACATACATACATACATACATACATACATAGTATGTATATGTGTGTGTGTGCGTGTGTGTGTATACACATACATACATACACACACCATGGTTTAGTACTTAGCCATCAAAAAGAATAAAATCTTGCCATTTGAAACTACATGGATGGAGAGCCTCCTGGGACCTAACACTAACCGTAAACATAGCCCTAAACATAACCCTCAACCTACCCTATCTAGCACATGAAAAGTAAACCAGATGAACAGCCGCACATGTGCCCTCACTTCAGCCCTCCATAGAATTAACAACATTGGTGTCGCTTCGACCTTAGCAATTCCCTGTACAGAAATCTTACCCTACCTAAGTGTCTATCCCCATGGGGACCCAATTCAAAAGTCTGACGACAGCACGCACACGGGTTCGAGAATCGGTGCAACAATACTCGGCATGGAACATGGAACATCACCATGTCTTTTGCAAAGTGTGATTGCAGCTGCAGGACAGGATTCCTGAGGCCTATTCCAAGGGTGGCCCAAACATCTCTCTGGCCTTGGATCCTATGAAGTGATACTGACTGGCACGCTCCTTTATGTACTCCATTCATCCCTTCGAAGAGACAACTGCACTGTTGTGGGTTCAGTGCCTGGAGCCTCCTGGGACCTAAAACTAACCCTAACCGTAACACTAAACATAACCTTCAACTTACACCTAACCCTATCTCTCATTGACCCTATACTTGACCCCCACCTTTTCTAGGGCCCTCAACACAGCCCTCGATGGAGATCATGAGACTGGAGTCGCTTCAGCCCTGTCGACTTCCTTGGACTGAACCCTAACCTTACCTAAAGCTTTCTCCCCATGGGGACCCAATTCTAATATCTGACAACAGGACCCACAAGGGTTGGAGAATCGGTGCAAATATACTCAGCATGGAACGTGGAACATAACCATGTCATTTCAAAAGCACGGCTGCAGTTGCACAAGAGGATTCCTGAGGCCTAACCAAAGGGTGGCCCATACACTTTCCTGGCCTTGGAACCCAAAGACTAATCCTAACAGGCACCCTCCCTTGCATCCTACACTCAGCCCTTCGGGGAGACAATTGTTCTGTTGTGCGTTCAGTGCCTGGAGCTTGCTGGGTTAGGACCTAACCCTAACCCTAATCATAACCCTAATTGTAAACTTCAACCTACACCTAACCCTATCTCTAACCCAAACACTACACTTGACCCGCACACTCTCATGGGCACTCAATTGAGCCCTGCAGCGAGATCACGAGACTGGAGTCTCTTTGGCCATAGCCACACCGCTGGAATGAACTCTAACCCTAGTTATGGCTCTGTATGCATTGGGACCCAATACCAATGTCTGACAACAGCTCTCACACTGGTTTATGAATTGGTCCAGAAATAGTTGGCATGGAACTTGGAACATCACCATGTCACTTCCAAAGCACGACTGCAGCTGCAGGGAAGGAATCCTGAGGCCTACCCAAAGGGTGGCCCATACATTTGTTTGGTCTTGGAACCCAAATACAGAGACTGACGGGCACCCTCCCTTGTGTACTACACTCAGATCTTCAGGTTGACACCTGCTCTGTTTGGGGTCAGTGTCTGGAGTCTCATGGGACCTAAACGTAACAGTAACCCTAACCATAAATATCACCCTACACTGAACCCTATCTATCTCATTGTGTCTACACCAGACCCACAGCTGCGCATGTGCCCTGACTTCAGAGCTCCATGGAATTCACAACACTGGAGATGCTTTGGCCCTGGTGACATTCCTGGACCAAACCCTAAACCTATCTAAGTGTCTCTCCCATGGGGAAACAAGTCCAAAATCTGACAATAGCACACACAAGGGTTCGAAAACAGGTGTAGAAATACTTGGCATGGAATATATATCATCACCATGTTATTTCCAAAGCATAACCCTAAATGTACCCCTAACAATTACCCTCACCCTACACCTACCCCTATATCTAACCCTACCCTACATTGAACCACACCCTCGCATGTGCCCTCAATTCAGCCCTCGAGGGAGATCACAAAACCGGAGTTGCTTCGGGCCTGGCGACTTCCCTGGACCAAACCCTAACACTAGCTAAGGCTCGGGGACCCACTTCCAAAGTCTGACAACAGTACGCATGCGGGCTCGAGAATCAGTGAAGAAATACTTGGCCTGGAACGTGGAACATCACCATGTCGTTTCCAAAGCGCGACTGCAGCTGCACGAGAGGCTTCCTGAGTCCTACACGAAGGGTGACACATACATTTCTCTGGCCTTGGAAGTCAAAGGCTAATCCTGACCGACACCCTCTCTTGGGTACTCCACTCAGCCCCTCGGGTTAACACCAGCTCTGCTGTGGGATCAGTGTCTGGAGTCTTCTGGGACCTAAACCTAACCCTAATCCTAAACATAATTCTTACCCTACACCTAATCCTATCAACCTCGATAAGCTACACCAGACCCATAGCCACACACATACCCCCACTTCAGCCCCCATGGAATTCACAACAATGCTATGGCTTCTGCCATGGTGACTCCCCTGGACCGAAACCTAACCCTAACTGAGGCTCTGTCCCCATGGGGACCCAATTGCAAAGTCTGACAAGAGCACGCACATGGGTTCGAGTATCGGTGCAGAAATACTCGACGGGGAACGTGGAACATACTATGTCATTTTCAAAGAGGAACTGCAGGGGAACGAGAGGATTCCTGAGACCTATATGAAGCTTGCCCAATATTTGTTTGGCAATGGAAACCAAACACTAATCCTGACTGGCACCTTCCTTTGTGTACTCCACTCAGCCCATCGGGGAGACAACTGCTCTGCGGTGGGGTCAGTGCCTAGAGACTCCTGGGACCTAACCCTAGCCCTAACGTAACCCTAAACATAACCCTCACCCTACACCTAACCCTAACATTAACCTAAATCCTACACTTGACCCGAACTGTCGCATGGGCCCTCAATTCAGTCCTCGAGGGAGATCACGAAACTGGAGTCGATTCGCTCCTGCTGACTTCCCTGGACCTAACACAAACCCTAGGTAAGGCTCTCTCCCCGTCGGGACCCAATTCCAAGTCTGACAACAGCATGCACACGGTTTCGAGAATCTGTACAGAAATACTCGACATGGAATGTGGAACATCACTATCTCATTTCAAAAGCGCGACTGCAGCTGCACGAGATGAATCCTGAGACCTACCCGAAGGGTGACCCTTACATTTGTCTGGCCTTGGAACCCAAAGACTAGTCCTGATTGACACCCTCCCTTGGGGACACCACTCACCCCTTTGTGGAGATAACACCAGTGTTGTGGGTTCAGTGCCTAGAGCCTCCTGAGACCTGACCCTAACCCTAATCATAACCCTAACCATAACCTTCACCCTACCCCTAACCCTATCTAGTACACTAACTCTAAACCAGATTCACAGCCACGCATGTGCCCTCAATTCAGCGCTCCATGGAATTCAAAACACTGGTGTCGCTTCGGACTTGGCAACTTCCGTATACTGAACCCTGACCCTAGCTAATTGTCTATCCCCAGGGGGACTGATTTACAAAGTCTGACATCAGCACATACATGAGATCAAGAATCGGTGCATAAATACTAGGCATGAAATGTGGAACATCACCATGTCCTATGCAAAGCACGACAGCAGCTGCACGAGAAGAATCCTGAGGCCTACCCAAAGGGTGGGCCTTATGTTTGTCTGGCTTTGGTACCCAAAGATTAATGCGAATGAAAACCCTCCCTTCTGTACTGCACTCAGGCCTTCAGGAAGACAACTGCTTTGCTGTAGAGTCACTGCCTTCACTCACCTGGACCTTAACACTAACGGTGAACCGAAACATAACCCTCACCCTAAGCCTAACCGTATCTAGCACACTAACTCTATAGCAGACTCACAGCCACACATCAGCCCTCCCTTGAATTCACAACAGTGGTGTTGTTTCAGCCTGGCGACAACCCTGGATGGAACCATACTCTAGCTAAGGCTCTTACCCATGGGCACCCAAAACCAAAGTCTGACAACACCACACACCTGGGGTCCAGAAGCAGTGAAGGATCATTCCAGATAGAACCTGGAACTTCAGCATGTCGTTTTTCAGGCCGGGCTGCAGCTTTCTGAAATGATTGCTGAGGCCTACACAACCAATGGCCCATACAGTTGTCTGGAAATGGAACGGAAATACTAAAAATGATCGGCATCCTCCTATGTGCCCTCAACTCAGCCCTTCGGGGAGACAACTGCACTGCTGTGGACTCAGAGCCAGGAGCTTCCTGGGACCTAACCCTACCCCTAACCAGAACCCTCAACTGAAACCTAATGCTACACTTGACCCACACCGTCACATGGGCCCTCACTTCAGCCCTCAAGGGCGATCAAGAGACTTGAGTCACTTTGCATCTGGGGACATCCCTGGACCAAACCCTAACCCTAGCTAGGGCTCTCTCCCCATTGGGACCCACCAAAGTCTCGCAACACCACGTGCTTGGGGTCCAGAAGCGATGTAGGATCATTCAGCATAGAAACTGGAACATCACCAAGTCATTTCCAAGGCCTGAGTACAGGTGCACAAGAGAATTCCTGAGTCCTAACTGACGAGTGATCCATAGAATTGTATGGCCTGGGACCCAAAGACTAATCCTGAGCGGCACCCTCCCTTGTGCCCTCAACTCAGCCTTGCAGGGAGACATCTGCACTGCTGTGGGTTCAGCGCAGGGAGAATCCTGGGACCTAACCCTAACCCTAACCAGAACCCTCAAGAGAAACCTAACGGTATCTCGAACCCAAA
This sequence comes from Prionailurus bengalensis, assembly GCF_016509475.1. Taxonomy (NCBI): domain Eukaryota; kingdom Metazoa; phylum Chordata; class Mammalia; order Carnivora; family Felidae; genus Prionailurus; species Prionailurus bengalensis. The sequence continues at coordinate 10,789 of NC_057346.1, forward strand.
CCCATGACTCACACCATTGCAAGGACCCTCAATTCAGCCCTTGAGGGAGATCATGAGACTGGAGTCGCTTTGGCCCTGGTGTTGTCTCTGGACCGAACCTTATTCCTAGATAAGGCTCTCTCCCCATAAGGACCCAATACCAAAGTGACAACACCACGCGCCTATGGTCCAGAAGCGGTGCAGGATCACCCAGCATAGAATCTGGAACATCACCATGTCATTTCCAAGGCCCGGTGGCAGCTGTTCAAGAGTATTCCTGAGGAATATCCGAACACTGTCCCACAGCGTTGTCTGGCCTTGGAATCCAAAGACTCATCCTGAGGGCACCCTCCCTTGTGCCCTCAATTCAGCCCTTGGGGAGTCAACTGCATTGCTGTGTCTTCAGCTCCTGGAGCCTGTTGGGACCTAACGCTAACCAGAACTCTCAACCAAAACCTAACCCTATTAGGAAAACTAACCCTACAGTTGAGCCGCACCATCGCATGGGCCCTCACTTCAGCCCTCGAGGGAGATCACAAGACTGGAGTTGCTTTGGCCCTGGCGATGTCCCTAGACCGAAACCTATCACAAGCTAAGATTCTTTCCCAATGGGGACCCCATACCAAAGTCTGGCAACACCAAGCGCCTGGGGTGCAGAAATGGTGCAGGATCACTCAACAAATAATCTGATCATCACCATGTCGTTTCCAAAACCCGACTGCAGCTATCTGAGAGGAATCTTGACGCCTACCCAACCAGTGGCCCATAGAGATATCTGGCACAGGAACCCAAAGACTAATCCTGACCAGTGCCCTCACTTGAGCCCTCAACTCAGCCCGTTGGGTAGACAACCATACTGCTGTAGGTTCAGTGCCTGGAGCCTCTTGGGACTTAATCATAACCCTAACCCAACCAGAACCGCCAACCAAAACCTAACCCAGTCTCGAAACCTAACCGTACACTTGACCCGTACCATCACCCAAACCCTCACTTCAGCCCTCGAGGAAGATCACGAGACGGGAGTTGCTTCAGCTCTGGTGACGTCCCTGGACCAAACCCTAACCCTAGCTAAGGCTCTCTTCCCATGGGACCGAATACCAAAATCTGACAACACCATGCGCCTGGGGTCCAGAAGCGGTGCAGGATCACTCCACATAGAACCTGGAACATCACCATGTCATTTCCAAGGTTGGGCTTCAGGTACTCAAAAGTATTCCTGAGGCCTAACCGACCAGTGGCCCATAGAGTTGTCTGGCCTTGGAACCCAAATACAAACCCTGACCGGCACCCTCCCTTGTGCCCTCAACTCAGCCCTTCGGGGAGACAAGTGCAGTGTTATGTGTTTAGCGCCTTGAACCTCCTGGGAACAAAATCCGAACCCTACTTCTAACCCTCATCAGAAACCTCAACTGAAACCGAACTGAAACTCGAACCCAAACCCTACAATTGCTCCATATCGTCATATTGGCCCTCACTTCAGACCTCGAGGGAGATGACGAGACTGGTTTCGCTTGGAGCTGGAAATGTCACTGGACAGAACCCTAACCTTAGATAAGGCTCTCTCGATATTAGACCCAATAACAACGTATGACAACACCACATGCCTGGGGAACAAAAGCGGTGCAGCATAACTCCGCATAGGACATGGAATATACTATGTTCTTTTGAAGGACCGGTTGAAGATTCAGAGAGATTTCCAGAGGCCTACCCGACTAGTGGCCCATACAGTTGTCTAGCCTTGGAACTCAAAGACTAATCCTAATCGGCACCATCCATTGTTCCTTCAAATTAGACTTTTGGGGAAACAACTGCACTGCTCTGGTTTCAGCGCCTAGTGTCTCCTGGAACGTAACCCTAAACCTATGCCTAAACCTAAACAGAACCCTCAACCGAATCCTAACACTATCTCAACCCTAAACCTACAGTTGAAAAGCACCGTCGCATGGGTCCTCAATTCAGTCCTAGAGGGAGATCACGAAACCAGAGTCGCTTACGCCCTGGCGACGTCCCTGTAACAAACCATAACCCTAATTAAGGCTCTCTACCCATGCGGACCCAATACAAAGTCGACAACACCACGCCCTGGGGTCCAAGAGTGGTGCCGTATCACTCGGCTTAGAACCTGGAACATCACCATGTCATTTCCAAAACGTGGCTGCAGCTGCCCGAGAATATTCCTGAGGCTTACCAGACCACTCTCCCATACAGTTTTCTGGATTGGAACCAAAAGACTAATCGTGACAGGCAACCGACCTTGGAATCTCAACTCAGCCTTTTGGGGAGACAATTGCAATGCTGTGGGTTCAGCCCCTGAAGTGTCCTAGGGTCTAATCCTAACTACTAACCCTAACCCTAACCCAAACCCAAACCTTAATCCTAGCCCTAAATCATATCCCTAACCCAAACCATGGCACTAATATACATTAACACCATCCGCAACAATAATACAAACCCTAAACCGAAACGCTGAACCCTAACCCCCAAATCCGAAACCAAATCCTAACTGTAACCATAAACTTAAACCCTAGACCTGAACACTAACCTCTAACCCTAATCCCCAAACCATAAATGATAAACACTAACCCTAACCAAACACTAACCCTGACCATAAGCCTAAAACATAACCACTAACACGTAACCACGAAAACCTAACCCCTACCCCAAAACCTAAAACCTAAACTCTAAACAATAAAACCTAAATCCTAATCCCTATCCCCTGACCCTGACACTACCCTGACCGTGACCCTAACCCTAAAGCTAATGCTGATACTAACACTAACACCTAAGCCCTACCCTAACCCTAAGCTACACCCCAACCCTAGCCCCTAAACCCTAAACCTAACCTTCACCGTAATCCTAACCCTTTAAATCTAACCATCTAATTTAACCCTAACCCTAACCCCAAACTGCTAACCCTAACCCCTAACCCTAACCCCATGGACAGTCCTTCATCACCAGTCATGGGCTATGAACCCCCCCCCCCATCCTCCACCTCCTCTATTTGGGTAGATAAACTGAAGTGGTTAGGGATTTCTAAAGCATATTCATCTACTTCGTGAAACACTTTGTGGGAAAAATGTAGAGAGGGATGTTAGGGCTTGGCAATTCAACTGCAAAACTGCCTGAGGACTTTGTAACATATCTCAAGTTTCTCAGGACATATGTTCAATGGACTGTATCATTTCCCCGTAATGAGGTCAGCTTTAGGTTTCTACTGTCAACAAGAAAGAAGATTTTTACACAAAGACAGATGTATCGGGCGTACTGGTGCATATTTTACAGACACAATGTTTTGAGTTCTGTGAAGGATGAGATGCACCCCTAAGTGTAGGTGACTTAGGTGTCCTGTGTGAAATGGGGCACATGCATTAAATGACATAGACCTTGTGGTCACCTTGTTGAAAGCACCAGTGAAGGAGTGGGGGAAACTTGAATCACACAGGAATAGAAATTTGAGAAATTAGAGGACAGTAAGCAGAGTTTGAGGAAGTGCAGAGGGGAGGGTACTGGGTTCAGTGAGATGCAGTTGCAGCCAACTCCTGACCACAGCCTGAGCAGGGAGCATGAGTTACACACGGAGCTACTATGTGGGATCACTCTCAGTGCACAATGCAAGGTTCCTCTCCAAAATGTCATATTTGTCAAAGTGCACCCAGGTGATCATCTAAAAAGGTTGTTGTCTCCCTGCGTTGTCTGAAGGTTCTGGATATTTATGGGTGAAAAATGCCCTGGATATATAGAAAATTTAACTTGGTCTTAAGGAAATGCTTGTCTGAATAAGTTCATATCCTTCAGTGAGACTAAAAGTGAAGACAGGATCTAGATCAGCTGAGTGCCTGCATTGGCCTTTAGCCTGGGTAAACCTACAATTCAGGGATGCCCAGATGCCACCCCTGCTGGATCTCTGACATAACCTGACTACGACTTTGCATCTATCTCCTTAAACTTCTCTCACAATATCCCAAGGGTTTCCCTGTGTTCCTGCTATCTCAGCCAGAATACCAATTCTCAGTGGGACCTACACAGAGCCCGAGATGGGTTATCTGTGAAAGAGGGGTAATATTTGTTTCTAAGGACATAATGAAAAGAAGACATTGAATACAGAATGCATCTGCACAATGTCTGGGAAATATCCACTCACGCTTCTCACAGTTTCAATTAAGATATCTCCACACAAATGATCATCAAAAAAAGATGGTCACAGAAGTTCATTAAACTAAGACGGTTAACACCTCAGCCCAAGGATTGGGGATCGTCACTTTAAAGAGACAATGGCACACTTATTGTATTAAGATTCAGGCCCTGCCAGACAAAGAAAGAAAAAGATAATTACGAGAATGTGTATATCAGAGTTCTACATCTGAGATCTGAAGACAATCATATTCCATTACATATAGACTCGCAGAAGCATCCACACTAAAGTGTTCATCTGAGGCCACAGATTAAGTACCGAAGAGGGAATGCATGTAGGAAAACATAAGACCATAGGGAAATAACCCCAAATCTCATAAATCTCACTGCCTTATATGACAACTATTTTGAAATTTGAAGAGGACTGTGTGAGGTGGCAGAGTATGGTGATTATATATCTTAAAAATGTGTCAGATCTGCCTACATGCTTTCTCTGCTAACCCTGCGCTCTCCACTTTGTTTTTCTTAGTATCCCTTAATAGTACTTTCACTGTTCTGTCTCTGTTTCAGTGTTTGCTTCTAGGAGGACCTACTCTCACCCCCCATCGACTATACACAGTGTGGTTCCTATACACACAGGTAACAAACTAGCAGAAATTGCAGTGATGTAGGATAGTAGCAAGATCGCCCTTTTTGCAGAGGAGCCTGAGAGAGTTTTCTGGGGTGATGGTAACTTCCTATATCTAGATGCATGGGGTGCTTGTGCTCATTTATTTTAGAAACATTCACTGACTCCTGGTGCTTGGGGTCAGACAGACAGGTACCTGACCCTAGCATATGGCTGATTTCTAATGGTGGGTAAGGATCAGGGACCAGCAGTGACTGTGGGAGATGAGTGAGGAGGCCACACATGGAGTCAGATCCTCCCTCAGGATGCCATGTCTCCACGGACAGCAACCTTGTGCAGGAGGTCTCTGAGGATCACATATTTCTTGATCAGTCCTGTGAAATGCATAATCCTACTCCAGATTTCTCACTGAGGGATGGACAGGGCAGAGGCCAGCAGATGGAGGACACCCTGATCATGGCTGGAGTGGAACTGTGGGCATGGGAGATTGAGCCAGAGAAAGGGAAAGGCAGAAGATAGTGGCAAGGATTTTGAGAGATAAAGGGAAGAGGAGAGAAGGCAATGTTTTCTACTGACTTCACCCACATTTCTGTGTGAACAAAAGGAGATTCTTGTCTCGCAGGGAAGGGAAGAGGGCCGGCAAAAAGACAGGGTGACATTCTCAGCTCAAGTGCTCAGGATATCTGCCTTGCTCTTGAATACATATCATAGGAAGCCTGTGCATTCTGTCATAAGTGGAACTGCAGCTCATACCATTTAGTGAAAATTAAAGCGATGATGAAGACCTCATCATTAAAGTATTGCAACGAGAGTATGTGAACATACAGAGAGATACAATAGAAGCAAAAGTCCAAAAGTCCAAAGCAAAAGTCCATAAGTTTTGCAGTAAAACGACTGCAAAACTTATGGGAATATAGACTATCGGAAAAGGAGATACCTCAATGCCAGTTTTCAGACACTTGCGCAATATGTGAAAACGTGGGGAAAAAAAGTAGTCCTTACTTCAAAAGCAACATTAGCATTAGACACAAAGGGATCATGATGGAAGGTTTAGGGAGAAACCATATGATTTCATGGTGCTGTACCCATGGTCCTGTACCCTCAATCTCATCAAAGTATACCCTTTAACTTGAGGTTTGTTATATGTAATTATACCTCATTAAAGAGAGTTTCAAAACATAAAATAATAGAAGCAAATGTGGGAAAGTTCCTTTCCAATCCTGAAGTACATGTGTGATATGAGTCTGTCTTCCCATGTCTCAAAAATCCAAAATAATAAGACATTTAAAAAATTAATAATAGCAAAGTAAGAGGACCCTGAGCTCACCCTGTCCCATGTTTTCAACTGCATAACATCCACATCCAAGTCCATGAACCAAAGAGCGATCCAAAGACTGGCAGAACAAACTCCACACCGAAGTAGAGAGAAGCTGCATCAGAAAGGTTAGGAATGTCAGAAAGGTGGAGGCTGTCTGCCTGCAGAAGGGGCAGAAAAAATGAGCCCCACACCAGGGAGGTCATACAGGGAAGACTAATCTCCATAACACTGGGCATTAGAACTTAGAGGGGCTGAATGCCTTTGTGTTCATATACAGGAGCTTTGGAGATCAAATGACCCAGCACTGGGAGATCCAGGAGGATTAGTGATAGCCAGATCCCTGCGTGTGTAGAGAGGCAATGTAAACATGTATGTTGCACAATGCTGAGGGAACAGGAGACAGATGTATTCATGCTGATTCCAGAGTGTGTTGGAGGACTTCTCCAACAACGAGGGAGCTCACAAGCACCATTCTTCTCCCCCAGTCTCCCAGAATAAGCATAGAAGCACCCACAAGAGGGTGAGGCTGCACAGACACTTGCTAACTAACCCATTAGCAGTGTGCCAGTCCCAAAGCTTCACTAGGGGACTCACCAAACCAAGTCTGCTGGTCTCAGGCCAAACATTTTTCAAACCACAAGGGCACCCTGTCTGACAAGCTGCATGCATAGCTGCCACAACATGCTGTGCACATCTGCACCTCACCCAGCTGTACATATCCAGGCACTCTCATCTGTCTCACTAAGCCACATGTCCCCAGGCACAGACATGCTCTGTGCATATCCTCAAGCCCCTATCTTCCACCGCTGGTCCACAGCCCCCAGCCAACAAAGGACATCGGGAAATCTGGCATAGGACTTGTAGCCCTGTGAAATTTTGCTAACACTCCTGCCCTGTGCCCAAGTTATCCAGCGGGCATACCACCCCACAGCTGGCCTGCCTGGGTCCCACTAAAACCAATGAGACGAAGCACAGCCCACAACAGCATGCCCACAACAGTGCAGACACCTGCACTAAAAGGAAAAGTAAGCCAGACACAACAGCAGGCTGTGAACAGTACCCATACGATAGCCTCCTGAAGGTCCAGGTCCTATAAACGGAGACGTGCACTGCTGAGTTCTCCAGGACCTCTTCTTCATAATGTTATTAGTTTCAAGAGCAGAAGGTACAGCTGACGTTTTTAACACAGAGAAACAGAGACAGAGAGACAGACAAAATGGAAACACGGAGATGTTTTTCCACAATGAAAGACCTAGTGAAAGTCACAGCCAGAGATCTAAGCCAAAGAGATGTAGGTAACATACCTGATACAGATTTGAAAGCAATGATCGTAAGGATACTCATTGGAGTTGTGAAATGAGTAGAAGAGTGAGACCCCTGACTAGAGATAAGAAATAGTACAGTAGACATTGAGGACACAATAAAAGAGAGACACGCTTGCTGGAACTAACAAAGGGACGGAAGAAGCAGAGGAGCAAACCAGTGACCTCGAAGACTGAGTGATGGAAATGAATCACATTGAACCAAAGAGAGAGAACAGAATTCGGCAACGTGAGATGAGACTAAGGGAACTCAGTGACTACAGCAAAGATAACAATATTGATATTGTAGGAGTCGCAGAAGAAAGAGAACAGGGGGCAGAAAATTTATTTGTGGAAACAATAGCTGAAAAATGCCCTAATTGGGGGAGGAAACAAACGTCCACATCCGGGAGGCTAGAGAATTCACATCGAAATGAACAAAATCAGGCCAACATCCAGACATATTGTAAGCAAACTTGCAAATTACAGTGACAATAAAGAAAAACACTTAAATGCAGCAACACAAAGAGACCTTCACTTAGAAGGGAAGACCCATAAGGCTAGCTACCAGATTTCTGAACAGATACTTGGCAAGCGAGAAGCAAGTGACATCACATATTCAAAGTGCTGAATGGAAAAATTAGCAGCCAAGAATACTCTATCCAACAAGTCTATCATTCAGAATGGAAGGAGACACAGACTTTCCCAAACAAAAACTAAAGGTGTTTGTACCACTAAACCAGTCCTGCAAGAAATATGAAGAGGGACTCTTTGAGTGGAAAGGGGAGACCAACAGTGACAGTATGGAGGTAGAAGACACAAATCAAGTAAAACATGAATATTTTTGTAAAAAATAGTTAAGGAACTCAGAGATATGGATTTGAAATATAATACCATCTACCAAAAACCTAGGGAGGAGAAAATAATGGGTTCCAGGGAAATGACCATCAGCTTAATACAAACTGCTAAACGCAGAAGAGGTTATATACATAACCCAGCAGTAACCATATATCAGAAACCAGTCACAAATATGCTAAGAATAAAGATAAATAAATTGAAATACTTCACTAAAGAAAATAAGCAAAACATGAAAGACAGACAAGAAAGGATCGGAGAAAATCATTAGAAACCACAAGAAAACAGGTAATATAATGGCAATACATACATACATACATACATACATACATAGCAATCATTTCTTTGAAGGTAAATGGAATGAACGCTCCAATCTAGAGACATAGGGTGTAAGAACAGATGGAAAAAAAAAAAAACTAGAGTAACAATACTTGTATCAGAAAAAATACACTTAAAGTACATACCAAGAGACAGAGGAGGACGTTATATAACAGTAAAGGGTACAGTCCAAAAGGAGATATAACAACTATAAATATATCCCACAATTAAGTGGGATTTATTCCCAAGTTGCAAGGGTGGTTCAGTATTTGCAAATCGATCAATGTGATACAATATATCAACAGGAGAAAGGACAAGAACCATATGATCGGGGCACCTGGGTGGCTCAATCCTTTAGCAGTCCGACATCAGCTCAGGTCATGACCCCATGCTTCGTGTGTTCAAGTCCCACATCGGACTCTGTGCTGAAAGCTCAGAGCCAAGAGCCTCCATCGAACTCTGTGTCTCCCACTCTCTTTCTGCCCCTTCCCTGCTCACACTCTGTCTCTCTCAAAATTAATAAACTTTAAAAGAAAAGAACCACACGGTCATTTCAATACATGAAGAAAAAGCATTTGACATACTACAACATCCATTCATGATTATAACCCCCTAAAGTAGGTTTACAGGGAACATACATCAATGCAATAAATGTTTTCTATGAAAACCCTGCAGCTATAATCAACCTTAATGGAGAAAATCTGAGAGCTTTTCCTATAAGGTCAGGGAAAACACAAGGATGTTTACTCTTACCACTTTTAATAAACATAGCATTGGAAGTCCAAGGTACAGCCAGCAGATAAATCAAACAAAACAAAACGAAACAAAACAACATAAAGTAAAGTAAAGTAAAAGAAAAGAAAAAAAAGAAAAGAGAAAAGAAAAGAAAAGAAAAGAAAAGAAAAGAAAAGAAAAGAAAAGAAAAACTAATCCAAATCTGGAAGAAGTGAATCTTTCACACTTTGCAGATTACTTGACACTATATATATGGAAAACCCTAAAGAGTCCACCCAATAACTGCTAGAAGTGATAAATGAATACAGCAATGTCACCGGATACAAAATCGTTGTACAGAAATCTGTTGCATTTCTAGACAATAACGAAGCAGTAGAGAGAGAAATTAAGAAAACAGTCCCATTTACAGTTGTACACCAAATAATAAGGTATCTATGAATAAATCTATCCAAGCTGGTGAGCGACCTATACTCTGAAAATTATAAAACAGTGATGAAAGAAATACAAGATGACACAAAAAAATGGAAGGATATTCCATACTCATGGATCGGAAGTACAAATTTCATGGAAATGTCTATACTTCCCACAGCAACTGACACAACTAATGCCATCGCCATCAAAATAGCAACAACATTTTTCATAGAACTAGAACGGTCCTAAAATTTGTACAGAACCACAAAAGACCCAAATCTTCAGAGTAAACAACCTTTATGTGAAGTGATAATTATGGATGGAACTATGCCTCTGGATCTTCTGCTCCAAAACACAGTAGTCAGCCTAAGCATTTGAACAAACGTTAGACATATCCCAACCAAGGATCATTCTACAAAATACATTCTACAAACGTACCCTCAAAACTTTGCAGATTATGAAAAATATGGAAAAATCTAAAAATCGCCATGGCGAAGTGAAGCCGAAGGAGACAGGATGACTGTCATGTGCCAGCTGGGATGAGTCTGGGACAGAAGAGGTTAAAACTGAAGCAATCTGAATACAAATACAAAGTTAGTTAATAGTACCATATCTCTTTGGGATATTAATTGTGAACATGTATCAACTTAGAGGACATCAATAGTCAGAAAACACTCTGATGTATGTGGAGACTCAATAATATCTTCCCAATTTTTCTGGTAACTAGAAACCCACCATGATTGAAAAGATTATTAGTAATCATGGTTTTATGTTTTCAACACCTAATATTATATGACTAGTTCTAGTCTTAGTTACTAGTGATGGCCATGTACCTATTCTTGTTGTTCTTACTATTGTGTAATTTAAATAATAGCATTCATGGTACAGAAAACTCAATGCATGATATACACTTCATAGAAACATCCACTTTACATATTTTAAGGTAATAACATATGTAGACACCACTGTATTATGTGGTATATAAATTAAGTGTTTTTCGGATCTGGAATGAACATGTCATTAAATGGCTTTCCATAAAGGTGGTTATCCTAGATAATGAATGATACTCAGATTTTACAGGATGTACTTCACATCATGCCTGAACAGTGTCCAAAAAAGAAAACATATGTACACACGGCCAGATGGATCATTGTGACTGGCTCACTTATTGTAAAGAATCCTTGCTTTAATATTTTCACACATATTTTTTAGCATGAATACAAGAGATTGAAATATTTTCAAATCGAAGAGATGTTCAAAGGCTGGAAGAATGATAGGGTGTTCAAGGGGTTTCAGAAGGAAAAGATGTGACCATAAAGTGGCAGTCTCAGGCAAGCAGGTTTCTCTCATCCACTTTGACAGGTTTTCATGAGGGGATGTCCATCACAGCATGTGATCTGCAAAAGGGTAGGACCCAGAAGTACCAGAGGGAAAGACACGCTTTAGGAAGAGGTGACTTGGAAAGGGTGCTTCTGTGCCTAAGTGATGACTCAGAAACCTGGCTGGGTGTCCATCGGTCAAAGATTTCAGGGGGCCAGCAGTAACCTAGACTCACAAAGACCTTGGTAACATACATCAATATAATTTAGAGTCACAAAAATCTTAGAGCCACAGAGTTGATCTCCATCTATGATTAGGATATGGTCACAGATTTACAGGATATGATCATCGGGACAGCATACTTAGGGTTATGTTTTTAATAAAAAAAAATTGATGTGCAAAAATATGGGTTTGGAATGTAAAGAAAACTCACAGGACCACCATGGAGTTCCTTACGTTAAGGCCTCATGTCACTAACCCTAAATTCATTCCTGTAGGAATGTAATCATTAACCAGTCAGCAATGAAATTCCTGGTCATTGCTGGAAATTTAACTGATAGACCCCTGCCATTCCCTCAAGGAGGAAATCTCGCCTAAATAAGGTATTCCATGCCACTAAATTTGTTTTAAGTTTATTTATTTTGAGAGAGAGAGAGAGAGAGAGAGAGAGAGAGAGAGAGAGAGAGAGAGAGAAAGAGAGCACATGCAAGGGAGGGGCAGGAATAGAGGGAGAGAGAGAAGCCCATGACCACGAGGTCATGATCTGAGCCAGGATCAAGACTCGGACACTTAACCAAGCGATCCAGACCCCGAGAATGTGGAGTTTCAAAGGTTAGAAGGCTTGGCTGGGATACAGCCCTGAGGGCACTGGTCTAATCCTTGAGAGAAGGCAGCAAACTACTTACAGGCAGATGGTATGGAAACAGTGACCTGTACATCGATGTACAGGTCACTGTTTCCATACCATCTGCCTGTAAGTAGTTTGCTGCCTTCTCTCAAGGATTAGACCAGTGCCCTCAGGGCTGTATCCCAGCCAAGCCTTCTAACCTTTGAAACTCCACATTCTCGGGGTCTGGATCGCTTGGTTAAGTGTCCGAGTCTTGATCCTGGCTCAGATCATGACCTCGTGGTCATGGGCTTCTCTCTCTCCCTCTATTCCTGCCCCTCCCTTGCATGTGCTCTCTTCTCTCTCTCTCTCTCTCTCTCTCTCTCTCTCTCTCTCTCTCTCTCTCTCAAAATAAATAAACTTAAAACAAATTTAGTGGCATGGAATACCTTATTTAGGCGAGATTTCCTCCTTGAGGGAATGGCAGGGGTCTATCAGTTAAATTTCCAGCAATGACCAGGAATTTCATTGCTGACTGGTTAATGATTACATTCCTACAGGAATGAATTTAGGGTTAGTGACATGAGGCCTTAACGTAAGGAACTCCATGGTGGTCCTGTGAGTTTTCTTTACATTCCAAACCCATATTTTTGCACATCAATTTTTTTTTATTAAAAACATAACCCTAAGTAATATTTTAGCCATCTACTGCTGTCCCGATGATCATATCCTGTAAATCTGTGACCATATCCTAATCATAGATGGAGATCAACTCTGTGGCTCTAAGATTTTTGTGACTCTAAATTATATTGATGTATGTTACCAAGGTCTTTGTGAGTCTAGGTTACTGCTGGCCCCCTGAAATCTTTGACCGATGGACACCCAGCCAGGTTTCTGAGTCATCACTTAGGCACAGAAGCACCCTTTCCAAGTCACCTCTTCCTAAAGCGTGTCTTTCCCTCTGGTACTTCTGGGTCCTACCCTTTTGCAGATCACATGCTGTGATGGACATCCCCTCATGAAAACCTGTCAAAGTGGATGAGAGAAACCTGCTTGCCTGAGACTGCCACTTTATGGTCACATCTTTTCCTTCTGAAACCCCTTGAACACCCTATCATTCTTCCAGCCTTTGAACATCTCTTCGATTTGAAAATATTTCAATCTCTTGTATTCATGCTAAAAAAAATATGTGTGAAAATATTAAAGCAAGGATTCTTTACAATAAGTGAGCCAGTCACAATGATCCATCTGGCCGTGTGTACATATGTTTTCTTTTTTGGACACTGTTCAGGCATGATGTGAAGTACATCCTGTAAAATCTGAGTATCATTCATTATCTAGGATAACCACCTTTATGGAAAGCCATTTAATGACATGTTCATTCCAGATCCGAAAAACACTTAATTTATATACCACATAATACAGTGGTGTCTACATATGTTATTACCTTAAAATATGTAAAGTGGATGTTTCTATGAAGTGTATATCATGCATTGAGTTTTCTGTACCATGAATGCTATTATTTAAATTACACAATAGTAAGAACAACAAGAATAGGTACATGGCCATCACTAGTAACTAAGACTAGAACTAGTCATATAATATTAGGTGTTGAAAACATAAAACCATGATTACTAATAATCTTTTCAATCATGGTGGGTTTCTAGTTACCAGAAAAATTGGGAAGATATTATTGAGTCTCCACATACATCAGAGTGTTTTCTGACTATTGATGTCCTCTAAGTTGATACATGTTCACAATTAATATCCCAAAGAGATATGGTACTATTAACTAACTTTGTATTTGTATTCAGATTGCTTCAGTTTTAACCTCTTCTGTCCCAGACTCATCCCAGCTGGCACATGACAGTCATCCTGTCTCCTTCGGCTTCACTTCGCCATGGCGATTTTTAGATTTTTCCATATTTTTCATAATCTGCAAAGTTTTGAGGGTACGTTTGTAGAATGTATTTTGTAGAATGATCCTTGGTTGGGATATGTCTAACGTTTGTTCAAATGCTTAGGCTGACTACTGTGTTTTGGAGCAGAAGATCCAGAGGCATAGTTCCATCCATAATTATCACTTCACATAAAGGTTGTTTACTCTGAAGATTTGGGTCTTTTGTGGTTCTGTACAAATTTTAGGACCGTTCTAGTTCTATGAAAAATGTTGTTGCTATTTTGATGGCGATGGCATTAGTTGTGTCAGTTGCTGTGGGAAGTATAGACATTTCCATGAAATTTGTACTTCCGATCCATGAGTATGGAATATCCTTCCATTTTTTTGTGTCATCTTGTATTTCTTTCATCACTGTTTTATAATTTTCAGAGTATAGGTCGCTCACCAGCTTGGATAGATTTATTCATAGATACCTTATTATTTGGTGTACAACTGTAAATGGGACTGTTTTCTTAATTTCTCTCTCTACTGCTTCGTTATTGTGCTCTAGAAATGACAACAGATTTCTTGTACAACGATTTTGTCATCCGGTGCACATTGCTGTTGATTCATCAGTTCATTATCACTTCTAGCAGTTATCTGGGTGGACTCTTTAGGAGTTTTCCATATATATAGTGGTTTTCCATATATATGTTCAGTAATCTGCAAAGTGTGAAAGATTTGCACTTCTTCCAGATTTCTTTTTTCTTTTCTTTTCTTTTCTTTTCTTTTCTTTTACAACTTTTCTTACAACGATTTTGTATCCGTGACATTGCTGTATTCATTAATCCTCTCGCAGTTATTGGTGTACTCTTTCGGGTTTTCCCATATATATAGTGTCAAGTCTCTGCAAAGTGTGAAGATTAACTCTCAGAATTTTCTTTTTCTTTTCTTTTCTTTTTTTTCTTTTCTTTTACTTTACTTTACTTTATGTTGTTTTGTTTCGTTTTGTTTTGTTTGATTTATCTGCTGGCTGTACCTTGGACTTCCAATGCTATGTTTATTAAAAGTGGTAAGAGTAAACATCCTTGTGTTTTCCCTGACCTTATAGGAAAAGCTCTCAGATTTTCTCCATTAAGGTTGATTATAGCTGCAGGGTTTTCATAGAAAACATTTATTGCATTGATGTATGTTCCCTGTAAACCTACTTTAGGGGGTTATAATCATGAATGGATGTTGTAGTATGTCAAATGCTTTTTCTTCATGTATTGAAATGACCGTGTGGTTCTTTTCTTTTAAAGTTTATTAATTTTGAGAGAGACAGAGTGTGAGCAGGGAAGGGGCAGAAAGAGAGTGGGAGACACAGAGTTCGATGGAGGCTCTTGGCTCTGAGCTTTCAGCACAGAGTCCGATGTGGGACTTGAACACACGAAGCATGGGGTCATGACCTGAGCTGATGTCGGACTGCTAAAGGATTGAGCCACCCAGGTGCCCCGATCATATGGTTCTTGTCCTTTCTCCTGTTGATATATTGTATCACATTGATCGATTTGCAAATACTGAACCACCCTTGCAACTTGGGAATAAATCCCACTTAATTGTGGGATATATTTATAGTTGTTATATCTCCTTTTGGACTGTACCCTTTACTGTTATATAACGTCCTCCTCTGTCTCTTGGTATGTACTTTAAGTGTATTTTTTCTGATACAAGTATTGTTACTCTAGTTTTTTTTTTTTTTTCCATCTGTTCTTACACCCTATGTCTCTAGATTGGAGCGTTCATTCCATTTACCTTCAAAGAAATGATTGCTATGTATGTATGTATGTATGTATGTATGTATGTATGTATTGCCATTATATTACCTGTTTTCTTGTGGTTTCTAATGATTTTCTCCGATCCTTTCTTGTCTGTCTTTCATGTTTTGCTTATTTTCTTTAGTGAAGTATTTCAATTTATTTATCTTTATTCTTAGCATATTTGTGACTGGTTTCTGATATATGGTTACTGCTGGGTTATGTATATAACCTCTTCTGCGTTTAGCAGTTTGTATTAAGCTGATGGTCATTTACCCTGGAACCCATTATTTTCTCCTCCCTAGGTTTTTGGTAGATGTTATTATATTTCAAATCCATATCTGTGAGTTCCTTAACTATTTTTTACAAAAATATTCATGTTTTACTTGATTTGTGTCTTCTACCTCCATACTGTCACTGTTGGTCTCCCCTTTCCACTCAAAGAGTCCCTCTTCATATTTCTTGCAGGACTGGTTTAGTGGTACAAACACCTTTAGTTTTTGTTTGGGAAAGTCTGTGTCTCCTTCCATTCTGAATGATAGACTTGTTGGATAGAGTATTCTTGGCTGCTAATTTTTCCATTCAGCACTTTGAATATGTGATGTCACTTGCTTCTCGCTTGCCAAGTATCTGTTCAGAAATCTGGTAGCTAGCCTTATGGGTCTTCCCTTCTAAGTGAAGGTCTCTTTGTGTTGCTGCATTTAAGTGTTTTTCTTTATTGTCACTGTAATTTGCAAGTTTGCTTACAATATGTCTGGATGTTGGCCTGATTTTGTTCATTTCGATGTGAATTCTCTAGCCTCCCGGATGTGGACGTTTGTTTCCTCCCCCAATTAGGGCATTTTTCAGCTATTGTTTCCACAAATAAATTTTCTGCCCCCTGTTCTCTTTCTTCTGCGACTCCTACAATATCAATATTGTTATCTTTGCTGTAGTCACTGAGTTCCCTTAGTCTCATCTCACGTTGCAGAATTCTGTTCTCTCTCTTTGGTTCAATGTGATTCATTTCCATCACTCAGTCTTCGAGGTCACTGGTTTGCTCCTCTGCTTCTTCCGTCCCTTTGTTAGTTCCAGCAAGCGTGTCTCTCTTTTATTGTGTCCTCAATGTCTACTGTACTATTTCTTATCTCTAGTCAGGGGTCTCACTCTTCTACTCATTTCACAACTCCAATGAGTATCCTTACGATCATTGCTTTCAAATCTGTATCAGGTATGTTACCTACATCTCTTTGGCTTAGATCTCTGGCTGTGACTTTCACTAGGTCTTTCATTGTGGAAAAACATCTCCGTGTTTCCATTTTGTCTGTCTCTCTGTCTCTGTTTCTCTGTGTTAAGAAAGTCAGCTGTACCTTCTGCTCTTGAAACTAATAACGTTATGAAGAAGAGGTCCTGGAGAACTCAACAGTGCACGTCTCCGTTTATAGGACCTGGACCTTCAGGAGGCTATCGTATGGGTACTGTTCACAGCCTGCTGTTGTGTCTGGCTTACTTTTCCTTTTAGTGCAGGTGTCTGCACTGTTGTGGGCATGCTGTTGTGGGCTGTGCTTCGTCTCATTGGTTTTAGTGGGACCCAGGCAGGCCAGCTGTGGGGTGGTATGCCCGCTGGATAACTTGGGCACAGGGCAGGAGTGTTAGCAAAATTTCACAGGGCTACAAGTCCTATGCCAGATTTCCCGATGTTCCTTGTTGGCTGGGGGCTGTGGACCAGCGGTGGAAGCTAGGGGCTTGAGGATATGCACAGAGCATGTCTGTGCCTGGGGACATGTGGCTTAGTGAGACAGATGAGGGTGCATGGATATGTACAGCTGGGTGAGGTGCAGATGTGCACAGCATGTTGTGGCAGCTATGCATGCAGCTTGTCAGACAGGGTGCCCTTGTGGTTTGAAAAATGTTTGGCCTGAGACCAGCAGGCTTGGTTTGGTGAGTCCCCTAGTGAACCCTTGGGACTGGCACACTGCTAATGGGTTAGTTAGCAAGTGTCTGTGCAGCCTCACCCTCTTGTGGGTGCTTCTATGCTTATTCTGGGAGGCTGGGGGAGAAGAATAGTGCCTGTGAGCTCCCTCGTTGTTGGAGAAGTCCTCCAACACACTCTGGAATCAGCATGAATACATCTGTCTCCTGTTCCCTCAGCATTGTGCAACATACATGTTTACATTGCCTCTCTACACACGCAGGGATCTGGCTATCACTAATCCTCCTGGATCTCCCAGTGCTGGGTCATTTGATCTCCAAAGCTCCTGTATATGAACACAAAGGCATTCAGCCCCTCTAAGTTCTAATGCCCAGTGTTATGGAGATTAGTCTTCCCTGTATGACCTCCCTGGTGTGGGGCTCACTTTTTCTGCCCCTTCTGCAGGCAGACAGCCTCCACCTTTCTGACATTCCTAACCTTTCTGATGCAGCTTCTCTCTACTTCGGTGTGGAGTTTGTTCTGCCAGTCTTTGGATCGCTCTTTGGTTCATGGACTTGGATGTGGATGTTATGCAGTTGAAAACATGGGACAGGGTGAGCTCAGGGTCCTCTTATTTTGCTATTATTAATTTTTTAAAAGTCTTAATATTTTGGATTTTTGAGACATGGGAAGACAGACTCATATCACACATGCACTTCAGGATTGGAAAGTAACTTTCCCACATTTGCTTCTATTATTTTATGTTTTGAAACTCTCTTTAATGAGGTATAATTACATCTAACAAACCTCAAGTTAAAGGGTATACTTTGATGAGATTGAGGGTACAGGACCATGGGTACAGCACCATGAAATCATATGGTTTCTCCCTAAACCTTCCATCATGATCCCTTTGTGTCTAATGCTAATGTTGCTTTTGAAGTAAGGACTACTTTTTTTTTCCCCCACGTTTTCACATATTGCGCAAGTGTCTGAAAACTGGCATTGAGGTATCTCCTTTTCCGATAGTCTATATTCCCATAAGTTTTGCAGTCGGTTTACCTTTGGACTTTTGCTTCTATTGTATCTCTCTGTATGTTCACATACTCTCGTTGCAATACTTTAATGATGAGGTCTTCATCATCGCTTTAATTTTCACTAAATGGTATGAGCTGCAGTTCCACTTATGACAGAATGCACAGGCTTCCTATGATATGTATTCAAGAGCAAGGCAGATATCCTGAGCACTTGAGCTGAGAATGTCACCCTGTCTTTTTGCCGGCCCTCTTCCCTTCCCTGCGAGACAAGAATCTCCTTTTGTTCACACAGAAATGTGGGTGAAGTCAGTAGAAAACATTGCCTTCTCTCCTCTTCCCTTTATCTCTCAAAATCCTTGCCACTATCTTCTGCCTTTCCCTTTCTCTGACTCAATCTCCCATGCCCACAGTTCCACTCCAGCCATGATCAGGGTGTCCTCCAGCTGCTGGCCTCTGCCCTGTCCATCCCTCAGTGAGAAATCTGGAGTAGGATTATGCATTTCACAGGACTGATCAAGAAATATGTGATCCTCAGAGACCTCCTGCACAAGGTTGCTGTCCGTGGAGACATGGCATCCTGAGGGAGGATCTGACTCCATGTGTGGCCTCCTCACTCATCTCCCACAGTCACTGCTGGTCCCTGATCCTTACCCACCATTAGAAATCAGCCATATGCTAGGGTCAGGTACCTGTCTATCTGACCCCAAGCACCAGGAGTCAGTGAATGTTTCTAAAATAAATGAGCACAAGCACCCCATGCATCTAGATATAGGAAGTTACCATCACCCCAGAAAACTCTCTCGGGCTCCTCTGCAAAAAGGGCGATCTTGCTACTATCCTACATCACTGCAATTTCTGCTAGTTTGTTACCTGTGTGTATAGGAACCACACTGTGTATAGTCGATGGGGGGTGAGAGTAGGTCCTCCTAGAAGCAAACACTGAAACAGAGACAGAACAGTGAAAGTACTATTAAGGGATACTAAGAAAAACAAAGTGGAGAGCGCAGGGTTAGCAGAGAAAGCATGTAGGCAGATCTGACACATTTTTAAGATATATAATCACCATACTCTGCCACCTCACACAGTCCTCTTCAAATTTCAAAATAGTTGTCATATAAGGCAGTGAGATTTATGAGATTTGGGGTTATTTCCCTATGGTCTTATGTTTTCCTACATGCATTCCCTCTTCGGTACTTAATCTGTGGCCTCAGATGAACACTTTAGTGTGGATGCATCTGCGAGTCTATATGTAATGGAATATGATTGTCTTCAGATCTCAGATGTAGAACTCTGATATACACATTCTCGTAATTATCTTTTTCTTTCTTTGTCTGGCAGGGCCTGAATCTTAATACAATAAGTGTGCCATTGTCTTCTTTAAAGTGACGATCCCCAATCCTTGGGCTGAGGTGTTAACCGTCTTAGTTTAATGAACTTCTGTGACCATCTTTTTTTGATGATCATTTGTGTGGAGATATCTTAATTGAAACTGTGAGAAGCGTGAGTGGATATTTCCCAGACATTGTGCAGATGCATTCTGTATTCAATGTCTTCTTTTCATTATGTCCTTAGAAACAAATATTACCCCTCTTTCACAGATAACCCATCTCGGGCTCTGTGTAGGTCCCACTGAGAATTGGTATTCTGGCTGAGATAGCAGGAACACAGGGAAACCCTTGGGATATTGTGAGAGAAGTTTAAGGAGATAGATGCAAAGTCGTAGTCAGGTTATGTCAGAGATCCAGCAGGGGTGGCATCTGGGCATCCCTGAATTGTAGGTTTACCCAGGCTAAAGGCCAATGCAGGCACTCAGCTGATCTAGATCCTGTCTTCACTTTTAGTCTCACTGAAGGATATGAACTTATGCAGACAAGCATTTCCTTAAGACCAAGTTAAATTTTCTATATATCCAGGGCATTTTTTCACCCATAAATATCCAGAACCTTCAGACAACGCAGGGAGACAACAACCTTTTTAGATGATCACCTGGGTGCACTTTGACAAATATGACATTTTGGAGAGGAACCTTGCATTGTGCACTGAGAGTGATCCCACATAGTAGCTCCGTGTGGAACTCGTGCTCCCTGCTCAGGCTGTGGTCAGGAATGGGCTGCAACTGCATCTCACTGAACCCAGGACCCTCCCCTCTGCACTTCCTCAAAGTCTGCTTACTGTCCTCTAATTTCTCAAATTTCTATTCCTGTGTGATTCAAGTTTCCCCCACTCCTTCACTGGTGCTTTCAACATGGTGACCACAAGGTCTATGTCATATAATGCATGTGCCCCATTTCACACAGGACACCTAAGTCACCTACACTTAGGGGTGCATCTCATCCTTCACAGAACTCAAAACATTGTGTCTGTAAAATATGCACCAGTACGCCCGATACATCTGTCTTTGTGTAAAAATCTTCTTTCTTGTTGACAGGAGAAACCTAAAGCTGACCTCATTACGGGGAAATGATACAGTCCATTGAACATATGTCCTGAGAAACTTGAGATATGTTACAAAGTCCTCAGGCAGTTTTGCAGTTGAATTGCCAAGCCCTAACAACCATCTCTACATTTTTCCCACAAAGTGTTTCACGAAGTAGATGAATATGCTTTAGAAATCCCTAACCACTTCAGTTTATCTACCCAAATAGAGGAGGTGGAGGATGGGGGGGGTGGTTCATAGCCCATGACTGGTGATGAAGGACTGTCCATGGGGTTAGGGTTAGGGGTTAGGGTTAGCGGTTTGGGGTTAGGGTTAGGGTTAAATTAGATGGTTAGATTTAAAGGGTTGGGATTACGGTGAAGGTTAGGTTTAGGGTTTAGGGGCTAGGGTTGGGGAGTAGCTTTGGGTTAGGGTAGGGTTTAGGTGTTAGTGTTAGTATCAGCATTAGCTTCAGGGTTAGGGTCACGGTCAGGGTAGTGTCAGGGTCAGGGGATAGGGATTAGGATTTAGGTTTTATTGTTTAGAGTTTAGGTTTTAGGTTTTGGGGTAGGGGTTAAGTTTTCGTGGTTACGTGTTAGTGGTTAGGTTTTAGGGTTATGGTCAGGGTCAGTGTTTGGTTAGGGTTAGTGTTTAGTATTTATGATTTGGGGATTAGGGTTAGTGGTTAGTGTTCAGGTCTAGGGTTTAAGTTTATGGTTACAGTTAGGATTTGGATTCGGATTTGGGGTTTAGCGTTCAGCGTTTCGGTTTAGGGTTTGTATTATTGTTGTGGATGGTGTTAATGTATATTAGTGGCATGGTTTGGGTTAGGGATAGGATTTAGGGCTAGGATTAAGGTTTGGGTTTGGGTTAGGGTTAGGGTTAGTAGTTAGGATTAGGGTCTAGGATATTGCAGGGGCTGAACCCACAGCATTGCAATTGTCTACCCTAAGGGCTCAGGTGAGGTTCCAAGGTCGGTTGCCTGTCACGATTAGTCTTTTGGTTCCAATCCAGAAAACTGTATGGGAGAGTGGTCTGGTAAGCCTCAGGAATATTCTCGGGAAGCTGCAGCCACGTTTTGGAAATGACATGGTGATGTTCCAGGTTCTAAGCCGAGTGATACGGCACCACTCTTGGACCCCAGGGCGTGGTGTTGTCAGACTTTGTTATTGGGTCCGCATGGGTAGAGAGCCTTAATTAGGGTTATGGTTTGTTACAGGGACGTCGCCAGGATGTAAGCGACTCTAGTTTCGTGATCTCCCTCTAGGACTGAATTGAGGACCCATGCGACGGTGCTTTTCAACTGTAGGTTTAGGGTTGAGATAGTGTTAGGATTCGGTTGAGGGTTCTGTTTAGGTTTAGGCATAGGTTTAGGGTTACGTTCCAGGAGACACTAGGCGCTGAAACCAGAGCAGTGCAGTTGTTTCCCCGAAAGTCTAATTTGAAGGAACAATGGATGGTGCCGATTAGGATTAGTCTTTGAGTTCCAAGGCTAGACAACTGTATGGGCCACTAGTCGGGTAGGCCTCTGGAAATCTCTCTGAATCTTCAACCGGTCCTTCAAAAGAACATAGTATATTCCATGTCCTATGCGGAGTTATGCTGCACCGCTTTTGTTCCCCAGGCATGTGGTGTTGTCATACGTTGTTATTGGGTCTAATATCGAGAGAGCCTTATCTAAGGTTAGGGTTCTGTCCAGTGACATTTCCAGCTCCAAGCGAAACCAGTCTCGTCATCTCCCTCGAGGTCTGAAGTGAGGGCCAATATGACGATGCGGAGCAACTGTAGGGTTTGGGTTCGAGTTAGGTTCGGTTTCAGTTGAGGGTTAGAAGTAGGGTTCGGATTTTGTTCCCAGGAGGTTCAAGGCGCTAAACACATAGCACTGCACTTGTCTCCCTGAAGGGCTGAGTTGAGGGCACAAGGGAGGGTGCCGGTCAGGGCTTGTCTTTGGGTTCCAAGGCCAGACAACTCTATGGGCCACTGGTCGGTTAGGCCTCAGGAATACTTTTGAGTACCTGAAACCCAACCTTGGAAACGACATGGTGATGTTCCAGGTTCTATGTGGAGTGATCCTGCACCGCTTCTGGACCCCAGGCGCATGGTGTTGTCAGATTTTGGTATTCGGTCCCATGGGAAGAGAGCCTTAGCTAGGGTTAGGGTTTGGTCCAGGGACGTCACCAGAGCTGAAGCAACTCCCGTCTCGTGATCTTCCTTCAGGGCTGAAGTGAGGGCCTGGGTGATGGTACGGGTCAAGTGTACGGTTAGGTTTCGAGACTGGGTTAGGTTTTGGTTGGCGGTTCTGGTTGGGGTTAGGGTTACGGTTAGGTCCCAAGAGGCTCCAGGCACTGAACCTACAGCAGTGTGGTTGTCTACCCAACGGGCTGAGTTGAGGGCTCAAGTGAGGGTGCTGGTCAGGATTAGTCTTTGGGTTCTTATGCCAGATATCTCTATGGGCCCCTGGTTGGGTAGGCGTCAGGATTCCTCTCAGATAGCTGCAGTCGGGTTTTGGAAACCACATGGTGATGATCCAGATTATTTGTTGAGTGATCCTGCACCATTTCTGCACCCCAGGCGCTTGGTGTTGCCAGACTTTGGTATGGGGTCCCCATTGGGAAAGAATCTTAGCTTGTGATAGGTTTCGGTCTAGGGACATCAACAGGGCCAAAGCAAATCCAGTCTTGTGATCTCCCTCGAGGGCTGAAGTGAGGGCCCATGCGACGGTGCGGCTCAACTGTAGGGTTAGTTTTCGAGATAGGGTTAGGTTTTGGTTGAGAGTTCTGGTTAGCGTTAGGTCCAAACAGGCTCCAGGAGCTGAAGCCACAGCAGTGCAGTTGACTCCCCAAAGGGCTGAATTGAGGGCACAAGGGAGGGTGCCCTCAGGATGAGTCTTTGGATTCCAAGGCCAGACAACGCTGTGGGACAGTGTTCGGATATTCCTCAAAATACTCTTGAACAGCTGCTACCGGGCCTTGGAAGTGACATGGTGATGTTCCAGATTCTCTGCTGAGTGATCCTGCACCGCTTCTGGACCATAGGCGCGTGGTGTTGTCACTTTGGTATTGGGTTCTTATGGGGAGAGAGCCTTATCTAGGGATAAGGTTCGGTCCAGAGACAACACCAGAGCCGAAGCGACTCCAGTCTCATGATCTCCCTCGAGGGCTGAATTGAGGGTCCTTGCAATGGTGTGAGTCATGGGTTTGGGTTCGAGATACCGTTAGGTTTCTCTTGAGGGTTCTGGTTAGGGTTAGGGTTCGGTCCCAGGATTCTCCCTGTGCTGAACCCACAGCAGTGCAGATGTCCCCCTGCAAGGCTGAGTTGAGGGCACAAGGGAGGGTGCCGCTCAGGATTAGTCTTTGGGTCCCAGGCCATACAATTCTATGGATCACTCGTCAGTTAGGACTCAGGAATTCTCTTGTGCACCTGTACTCAGGCCCTGGAAATGACTTGGTGATGTTCCAGTTTCTTTTCTTTTTTTTTTTAATTTTTTTTCAACGTTTTTATTTATTTTTGGGACAGAGAGAGACAGAGCATGAACGGGGGAGGGGCAGAGAGAGAGGGAGACACAGAATCGGAAACAGGCTCCATGCTCTGAGCTGTCAGCCCAGAGCCTGACGCGGGGCTCGAACTCACGGACCGCGAGATCGTGACCTGGCTGAAGTCGGACGCTTAACTGACTGCGCCACCCAGGCGCCCCGTGATGTTCCAGTTTCTATGCTGAATGATCCTACATCGCTTCTGGACCCCAAGCACGTGGTGTTGCGAGACTTTGGTGGGTCCCAATGGGGAGAGAGCCCTAGCTAGGGTTAGGGTTTGGTCCAGGGATATCCCCAGATGCAAAGTGACTCAAGTCTCTTGATCTCCCTCGAGGGCTGAAGTGAGGGCCCATGTGA
This sequence comes from Prionailurus bengalensis, assembly GCF_016509475.1. Classification (NCBI taxonomy): domain Eukaryota; kingdom Metazoa; phylum Chordata; class Mammalia; order Carnivora; family Felidae; genus Prionailurus; species Prionailurus bengalensis. The sequence goes on from NC_057346.1 coordinate 35,517, forward strand.
CGGTGCGGGTCAAGTGTAGCATTAGGTTTCAGTTGAGGGTTCTGGTTAGGGGTAGGGTTAGGTCCCAGGAAGCTACTGGCTCTGAGTCCACAGCAGTGCAGTTGTCTCCCCGAAGGGCTGAGTTGAGGGCACATGGGAGGATGCTGATCATTTTTAGTATTTCCGTTCCATTTCCAGACAACTGTATGGGCCATTGATTGTGTAGGCCTCAGCAATCATTTCAGAAAGCTGCAGCCCGGCCTGAAAAACGACATGCTGAAGTTCCAGGTTCTATCTGGAATGATCCTTCACTGCTTCTGGACCCCAGGTGTGTGGTGTTGTCAGACTTTGGTTTTGGGTGCCCATGGGTAAGAGCCTTAGCTAGAGTATGGTTCCATCCAGGGTTGTCGCCAGGCTGAAACAACACCACTGTTGTGAATTCATTGGAGGGCTGATGTGTGGCTGTGAGTCTGCTATAGAGTTAGTGTGCTAGATACGGTTAGGTTTAGGGTGAGGGTTATGTTTCGGTTCACCGTTAGTGTTAAGGTCCAGGTGAGTGAAGGCAGTGACTCTACAGCAAAGCAGTTGTCTTCCTGGAGGCCTGAGTGCAGTACAGAAGGGAGGGTTTTCGTTCGCATTAATCTTTGGGTACCAAAGCCAGACAAACATATGGCCCACCCTTTGGGTAGGCCTCAGGATTCTTCTCGTGCAGCTGCTGTCGTGCTTTGCATAGGACATGGTGATGTTCCACATTTCATGCCTAGTATTTATGCACCGATTCTTGATCTCATGTATGTGCTGATGTCGGACTTTGTAAATGAGTCCCCCTGGGGATAGACAATTAGCTAGGGTCAGGGTTCAGTATAGGGAAGTCGCCAAGTCCGAAGCGACACCAGTGTTTTGAATTCCATGGAGCGCTGAATTGAGGGCACATGCGTGGCTGTGAATCTGGTTTAGAGTTAGTGTACTAGATAGGGTTAGGGGTAGGGTGAAGGTTATGGTTAGGGTTATGATTAGGGTTAGGGTCAGGTCTCAGGAGGCTCTAGGCACTGAACCCACAACACTGGTGTTATCTCCACAAAGGGGTGAGTGGTGTCCCCAAGGGAGGGTGTCAATCAGGACTAGTCTTTGGGTTCCAAGGCCAGACAAATGTAAGGGTCACCCTTCGGGTAGGTCTCAGGATTCATCTCGTGCAGCTGCAGTCGCGCTTTTGAAATGAGATAGTGATGTTCCACATTCCATGTCGAGTATTTCTGTACAGATTCTCGAAACCGTGTGCATGCTGTTGTCAGACTTGGAATTGGGTCCCGACGGGGAGAGAGCCTTACCTAGGGTTTGTGTTAGGTCCAGGGAAGTCAGCAGGAGCGAATCGACTCCAGTTTCGTGATCTCCCTCGAGGACTGAATTGAGGGCCCATGCGACAGTTCGGGTCAAGTGTAGGATTTGGGTTAATGTTAGGGTTAGGTGTAGGGTGAGGGTTATGTTTAGGGTTACGTTAGGGCTGGGGTTAGGTCCCAGGAGTCTCTAGGCACTGACCCCACCACAGAGCAGTTGTCTCCCCGATGGGCTGAGTGGAGTACACAAAGGAAGGTGCCAGTCAGGACTAGTGTTTGGTTTCCGTTGCCAAACAAATATTGGGCAAGCTTCATATAGGCCTCAGAATCCTCTCGTTCAGCTGCAGTTCCTCTTTGAAAATGACATAGTGATGTTTCACGTTCCACATCGAGTATTTCTGCACCGTTACTCGAACCCATGTGCGTGCTCTTGTCAGACTTTGCAATTGGGTCCCCATGGGGACAGAGCCTCAGTTAGGGTTAGGTTTCGGTCCAGGGGAGTCACCATGGCAGAAGTCATAGCAGTGTTGTGAATTCCATGGGGGGCTGAAGTGGGGGTTGTGCGTGGCTATGTAAGAATTATGTTTAGGATTAGGGTTAGGTTTAGGTCCCAGAAGACTCCAGACACTGATCCCACAGCAGAGCTGGTGTTACCCCGAGGGGCTGAGTGGAGTACCCAAGAGAGGGTGTCGGTCAGGATTAGCCTTTGACTTCCAAGGCCAGAGAAATGTATGTGTCACCCTTCGTGTAGGACTCAGGAAGCCTCTCGTGCAGCTGCAGTCGCGCTTTGGAAATGACATGGTGATGTTCCACGTTCCATGCCAAGTATTTCTTCACTGATTCTCGAGCCCGCATGCGTACTGTTGTCAGACTTTGGAATTGGGTCCCCGAGCCTTAGCTAGTGTTAGGGTTTGGTCCAGGGAAGTCGCCAGGCCCGAAGCAACTCCGGTTTTGTGATCTCCCTCGAGGGCTGAATTGAGGGCACATGCGAGGGTGTGGTTCAATGTAGGGTAGGGTTAGATATAGGGGTAGGTGTAGGGTGCGGGTAATTGTTAGGGGTACAGTTAGGGTTATGGTTTGGAAATAACATGGTGATGATATATATTCCATGCCAAGTATTTCTACACCTGTTTCGAACCCTTGTGTGTGCTATTGTCAGATTTTGGACTTGTTTCCCCATGGGAGAGACACTTAGATAGGTTCAGGGTTTGGTCCAGGAATGTCACCAGGGCCAAAGCAACTCCAGTGTTGTGAATTCCATGGAGCTCTGAAGTCAGGGCACATGCGCAGCTGTGGGTCTGGTGTAGACTTAATGAGATAGATAGGGTTCAGTGTAGGGTGATATTTATGGTTAGGGTTACACTTAGGTTTAGGTTTAGGTCCCATGAGACTCCAGACACTGACCCCAAACAGAGCAGGTGTCAACCTGAAGGGCTGAGTGTAGTACACAAGGGAGGGTGCGCATCAGTCTTCGTATTTGGGTTCCAAGACCAAACAAATGTATGGGCCACCCTTTGGGTAGGCCTCAGGATTCCTCCCCTGCAGCTGCAGTCGTGCTTTGGAAGTGACATGGTGATGTTCCAAGTTCCATGCCAACTATTTCTGGACCAATTCTTAAACCAGTGTGAGAGCTGTTGTCAGACATTGGAATTAGGTCCCAACGCATACAGAGCCATAAGCTAGGGTTAGAGTTCATTCCAGCGGTGTGGCTATGGCCGAAGAGACTCCAGTCTCGTAATCTCGCTGCAGGGCTCAATTGAGTGCCCATGCGAGTGTGCGGGTCAAGTGTAGTGTTTGGGTTAGAGATAGGGTTAGGTGTAGGTTGAAGTTTACGATTAGGGTTAGGGTTAGGTCCTAACCCAGCAAGCTCCAGGCACTGAACGCACAACAGAACAATTGTCTCCCCGAAGGGCTGAGTGTAGGATACAAGGGAGGGTGCCTGTTAGGATTAGTCTTTGGGTTTCACAGCCAGGAAAATGTATGGGCCACCCTTTGGTTAGGCCTCAGGAATCCTCTTGTGCAACTGCAGCTGTTCTTTTGAAATGACATGGTTATGTTCCACGTTCCATGCTGAGTATTTTTGCACCGATTCTCGAACCTTTGTGGGTGGTGGTGTCAGATTTTAGAATTGGGTCCCCATGGGGAGAAAGCTTTAGGTAGGGTTAGGGTTCAGTTTAAGGAAGTCGACAGGGCTGAAGCGACTCCAGTCTCATGATCTCCATCGAGGGCTGTGTTGAGGGCCCTAGAAAAGGTGGGGGTCAAGTATAGGGTTCAATTACAGATAGGGTTAGGTGTAAGTTGAAGGTTATGTTTAGGGTTACGGTTAGGGTTAGTTTTAGGTCCCAGGAGGCTCCAGGCACTGAACCCACAACAGTGCAGTTGTCTCTCCGAAGGGATGAATAGAGTACATAAAGGAGTGTGCCGGTCAGTATCACTTCATAGGATCCAAGGCCAGAGAGATGTTTGGGCCACCCTTGGAATAGGCCTCTGGAATCCTGTCGTGCAGCTGCAATCACACTTTGCAAAAGATATGGTGATGTTCCATGTTCCATGCCGAGTATTGTTGCACCGATTCTCGAACCTGTGTGCGTGCTGTTGTCAGACTTTTGAACTGGGTCCCCATGGGGATAGACACTTAGCTAGGGTAAGAGTTCTGTACAGGGAATTGCTAAGGCCGAAGCGACACCAATGTTGTCAATTCCATGGAGGGCTGAAGTGAGGGCACATGTGCGGCTGTTCATCTGGTTTACTTTTCATGTGCTAGATAGGGTAGGTTGAGGGTTATGTTTAGGGTTATGTTTACGGTTAGTGTTAGGTCCCAGGAGGCTCTCCATCCATGTAGTTTCAAATGGCAAGATTTTATTCTTTTTGATGGCTAAGTAATATTCCATGGTGTGTGTATGTATGTAGGTGTATACACACACACGCACACACACACATATACATACTATGTATGTATGTATGTATGTATGTATGTATATATACCACGTCTTTATCCATTCATCCATCGATGGACATTTGGGCTTTTTCCTTACTTCAGCTATTGTTGATAGTACTGCTATAAACTTTGGGGTTCACGTGTCCCTTCGAAGTAGCATATCTGTATCCCTTGCATAAATACCTACTAGTGCACCTGCTGGGTTGTTGAACAGTCTTCTTTTTCATTTTTTGAGGAACCTACATACTGTTTTCCAGAGTGGCTTCACCAGCAGTGCAAGCCAGTGCACCAGCAGTGCAAGAGTTCCTCTTTCTCCATTTCCTCGCCAACATCTGTTGTTGCCTGTGTTGTTAATGTTAGCCATTCTCACAGGGGTGAGGGGGTGTTTCATTGTGGTTTTAATTTGTATTTTCCTGATGAGTGATTTTGAGCATTTTTTCATGTGTTGGTTGGCCATCTGGATGTCTTCCTTGGAGGAGTGTTTGCTCGTGTCTTTGCCCATTTCTTCACTGGATTACTTGTTTTTTGGTATGTTCTTGAGTTTGGTATGTTCTTTATAGATTTTGAATACTAATCCTTTATCTCATATGTCGTTTGCAAATATCTTCTCCCATTCTGTTGGTTGCCTTTTAGTTTTGCTGATTGTTTCCTTCTCTGTGCAGAAGCTTTTTATTTTGATGAGGTCCTAATACTTCAGTGTTGCTTTTGTTTTCCTTGCTTCTGGAGATGTGTTGGGTAAGAAGATGTGGATGCCAACATTAAGAGGTTTTTGCCTGCTTTTCCCTTGAGGATTTTGACGGCTGCCTATCTTACATTTAGGTCTTACATCCGTTTTGAGTGTCTTTTTATGTGAGAAAGTGGTCCAGGCTCATTCGTCTGCATATCACTGTCCAGTTTTCCCAGCACACTTGCTGAGGAGACTGTCTTTATTCCATTGGATCTTCTTTCTTTTGGTCAAAGATTAGTTGGCCATACATCTGTGGGTCCAATTCTGTGTTCCTGTTCTGTTCCATTGATCTGAGTGTCTGTTCTTGTGCCAGTACTGTACTGTCTTGATGATTACAGCTTTGTAATACAGCTGGAAGTCCAGGATTGTGATACCTCCTACTTAGGTTTTCTTTTTCAAGATTGCTTTGGCTATTCGGGGTCTTTTCTGGTTCCATACAAATTGAAGGATTGTTTGTTGTAACTCTGTGGAGAATGCTGGTGTTATTTCGATAGGCATTCAGTTGAATATATAGATTGCTTTGGGTACTATTGACATTTTAACAATAGTTGTTCTTCCTATCCAGGTGCATGGAATGTTTTTCATTTTTGTGTGTTTGTCATCTTCAATTTCTTTCATAATCTTTCTATAGATTTCAGTGTATAGATTTTTCACCTCTTTGGTTAGATTTATTCCTAGGTATTTTATGGGTTTTGGTGCAATTGTAAACGGGATGGATTCTGTGATTTCTCTTTCTGTTGCTTCTTTGTTTGTGTATAAGAATGCAACTAATTTCTGGGCATTAATTTTATACCCTGCCACTTTGCTGAATTCATGGATCATTTAACAGTTTTTTGGTGGAACCCTTTTATCAAGAAAGGATGCTGTATTTTGTCAAATGCTTTCTCTGCATCTATTGAGTGCATCATGTGGTTCTTGTCCCTTCTTTTATTGATGTGATGAATAACATTGATTATTTTGTGGATATCGATCCAGCCTTGTATTCCAGGTTAAATCCCACTTGGTCGTGGTGAATAAAGTTTAAATGTATCATTGGATCTGGTTGGCTAATATCTTGTGGAAGATTTTTGCACCCATGTTCATCATGAAAATTGGTCTATACTTCTACTTTTTAGTGGGATCTTTGTCTAGTTTTGGAATCCAGGTAATGCCGACTCATAGGAAGAGTTTGGATGTTTCCTTCCATTTCTATTTTTGGGACAGCTTCAAGAGAATAGGTGTTAACTCATCCTTAAATGTTGGGTAGAATTCCCCTGGAGAGCCATCTGGCCCTGGGCTCTTGTTTTTTTGGGAGATTTTTGATTACTAATTCAATTCTTTACTGGTTATGGGTCTGTTCAAATTTTCTATTTCTTCCTCTTTCAGTTTTCATAGTTTGTGTATTTCTAGGAATTTGTCCATTTCTTCCAGATTGTCCATTTTATTTGGTATATAATTGCTGATAATATTCTCTTATTCTTGTTTGTATTTCTCCTGTGTTGGTTGTGATCTCTCCTCTTTCATTCTTGATTTTATTTATTTGGGTCCTTTCTTTATTCTTTTTGATCCAACTGGCTGGTGGTTTATCAATTTTATTAATTATTTCAAAGAACTAGCTTCTGGTTACATTGATCTCTTCTACTGTTTGTGTGTGTGTGGGGGGGTTGTTGTTGTTTGTTTTTGTTTTCAGTTTTGAAAGCATTGATTTTTGCTGTAATCTTTATCATTTCTTGTCTTCTGCTGGATTTGGATTTTATTTGATGATCTTTTTTCCATTACTTTAAGGTATAAGCTTACGTTGTGTATCTGAGACTTTTCTTCCCTCTTTAGGAAGGCCTGGATTGCTAAACTTCCTCTTATGACTACCTTTGTTGCATCCCAGAGGTTTTGGACTGTGGTGTTATCAGTTTTATTGGCTTCCATGTACTTTTTAATTTTCCCTTTAACTTCTTGGTTCACCCATTCATTCTTTTTTTTTAATTTTAGTTTTTATTATTTACAATTTACATCCAAATTAGTTACCGTATAGTGCAACAGTTATTTCATGAGTAGATTCCTTAGTGCCCCTTACCCATTTAGTCCATCCCCCCCACACAACCCCTCCAGTAACCCCATGTTTGTTCTCCATATTTATGTGTGCTCTTCTTTTGTACACCTCCCTGTTTTTATTTTTGTTTCCCTTCCATTATATGTTCATCTGTTTTGTGTCTCAAAGACCTCCTATGAGTAAAGTCATATGATATTTGTCTTTCTCTGACTACTAATTTCACTTAGCAGAATACCCTCTAGTTCCAACCATGTAGTTACAAATGGCAAGATTTCATTCTTTTTGATTGCTGAGTAATACTCCATCACACACACACACACACACACACACACACACACACACCACATCTTCTTTATCCATTCATCCATCAATGGACATTTGGGCTTTTTCCATACTTTGGCTATTGTTGATCGTGGTGCTATAATCATGGGGGTGCATGTGTCCCTTCAAAACAGCACACCTGTATCCCTTAGATAAATGCCTTGTATTGCAATTGCTGTGTCGTAGGATAGTTCTCTTTTTAGCTTTTTGAGGAGCCTCCGTACTGTTTTCCAGAGTGGCTGCAGCAGCTTGCATTCCACTATTCATTGTTCCATAGGATGTTCTTCAGTCTACAAGTATTTGTTATCTTTCCAAATTTTTTCTTGTGGTTGATTTAGAGTTTCATAGCATTGGGGTCTGAAACTGTGCACGGTATGATCTCTATCTTTTTGTACTTGTTGAGTACAAGTAAACATAAAATTATTTATGTTTATTTATTTTAGAGAGAGAGAGACAGGGGCAGAGAGAGAGGGAGACACAGAATCCAAAGCAGGCCTCAGGCTCTGAGCTGTCAGCACAGAGTCCGACACAGGGCTCAAACTCACAAACCATGAGATGACGACCAGAGCTGAAGTCAGATGCTTAACTGAATGAGCCTCGCAGGCACCCACTTTAGTGACATTTTAAATGACACCGTTCAAAGTGCACTTGCTACCTTGCAAACTCAGAGAGAGAGAAAGAAATGTGAAGAATCAGGAAGTAGTTAAGAGTTGGCTGCTGAGTTTTACCGTAATTTGGCTTTGGAGGGTTTTTGTTCATTGGGTGAAGTGAGCACAGCATATTTGCCTGCCATTTACCACAGTAGACAGCGGGCCTCTGGGAGCCAAAACTCTTTCTGACCAATGAGCTGGAATTTTACTAGGACCGCCAAGATGAGATTTGCTATTTCAAGGACTAGGAGTTATCTTTTATTTTCACAACTCAGTAATTATCACATCATTCAACTCTGCCCTCCAAGATATGTAGAAAATACCCAAATATAGTTGAGAGAGAAAGGGTGATAGCCAAAGTGTATAATCCTTTCCCTTTAAAAAATATGTTTAAATTATGCTTTATGATTTTTTTTTAATTTTAGTGAGGGGGCATGCAAGTGGGGGAGAGGGAAAGAGAGAGAATCTTAAGCAGGATTCACACTCAGTGTGGAGCCCAACACAGGTCTGGATCACATGATCCTACAATCGTGACCTGACACAAAATCAAGAATCTGATGCTCAACTGACTGAGCCACCCAGGTGCTCAATAGTCTCTTTCTCTCTGAATGCTGAATAGTAAATTTTCAACGTGAATGGGGGATAAACAGGCATACATACATACATACATACATACACCACTAAGAAAGCCATGAGTTGTTAGACATGAACTATTTCCATCATCTTTGTCTTCTAGTTATATTCATGCCTCTAGTGTTTGTTGATTGCAATGCACGATCTTGCTGTGTGAGGTACAAATTGTTGTGTGATCAGTTTTCCGTGAAAGTCTTTCCTCATATCTGTCTTAACCACAAGGTGCCAATGTTGAATTCGAGGATGTAGAGCTAAGAGCCTTGAGGTCCAATAACTGTCAACTAGAAGTTATATTTTCTGTTGGGGAGAAATCCCCATATGATGGCAATGACTTTGCATTGGTAAGGGAAAGAATACTTTCATGCCTTCATGGTTCTTGCGCTTTTTGTGTCTCACCAAAATCAAGACTCAGGTCATGTGCATGTTTATCAAGCAAACACCTTTTTTTTTTTTTCCAGAAAATAAAAACGCCCTGGAAGACAAGTGTAATGCATTGAGGTCTGTGAAAGCCACAAAGGAAGCAAAAGTCAAACAGCTGAAAGAGAAAGCACATAACCTGGAAGAATTCTATGAACAAAGAAAAGTGCCTACAAAAAAAGTAAGATGGGGGCGCTTGGGTGGCTCAGTCGGTTGAACGTCCAAATTCGGCTCAGGTCATGATCTCACGGTCCATAAGTTCAAGCCCCATGTCAGGCTCTGTGTTGACAGTTCAGAGCCTGGAGCTTGCTTTGGATTCTATATATTCCTCTGGCCCTACCCAACTCTCACTCTGTCTCTATCAAAAAAATGAATAAACGTTAAAAAAATTTAGAAAAGTAAGATGTTCATGTGAGAACTGTCACAAGGACCGTATTGTATGGGAGAACAGGGCAGCCAGTAGAGATAATTGTATTTCTTTTGGAACTGGGTCCAGAGTATTTTTGCCCAATGCATTCAGTAGAATTGGACCTTCCCTTCCTACCTTGCTTTTTGTAACGTAACCTGCATTTTCCTTTCTCCTAAGTGCTTGCCACACATTGTGTTATCCTTTGGGGGCGGCAGAGGGAAGGTACCATCATTAATAACGTTAATACCTGGATTCACTCTGGATCCATCTACACTGTCCTATAGATTTCAATCGCATCACACTGTTTTGTCACCCAGCAGTTAGGTCATTTTTGTTCAGGACCAGACATGGGTCAAAAATGTGTGGGGAAAAAAATGAATTCTCTTGCTGCAGAAACAATTGAAGTTGCTTTCTGGAAAGTGGGTAGGGGTACCAGCATCCATTATGCCAGTGAGATTGCTCACTGCAGGCCCAATCCCTAAGAACGTCAAGTTGTTTCCTGTCCCCTGATTTTTCAAGTGTAACTTTTCTGAGTCTTGGCCAAAGCCCGCAGCTTCACTAGGGATCATCTTTGCTGGCCTCCCCTGAGGGATGGCTTTGTCCTGGGCTTCCTTCTTCTCCATCTTGGTCTTGTGTGTCTTTGTGGGGTTGTCAGATACTTGGTGCATTCAGTCCCATGTTTCCTCCTTTGTACAGTATTTCCTTTTGTTCTCAGGAGGAGATGGGGGACTTTAGAGTCCCTCACTCGTGTTGGAAAGTGAAGACTTCTCTTCCCTGGAGACTCACCTTTATGTTCGTCCTTCCCACAGCTGGGGTTAGGGCTTGCTCTCACTGGCATCTTGTTTTTGTTAACTCGTAAGCTCTTTCTGTGAGTGGGTACAGCAACCTGACCACCTCTCTATCTTCAACCCCTTACAACAGAGCCACTACATTACAACCACGCCAGCAAGCATTTGCCCAAGGACTGCCTGAGAGACCAGAAGGAAATGCATGTGCCTTTCTCTGTCTAGTGCTTTTGTGTCATTTGCTAAGAGATTTTCAATTTTGCGTATGATTCTTGAGGACATCAAGTGTCAAGTTGAAACCATCTCAGTCAACACCACAAAGAAAATGGTCTGAGGGCAACACAACAACCCAGCCTTGCCAAGCATTGCCTTCTGCTGCCTTCACTATCAATGGAATGAGTCTTGTTAAAGTAGATTTGGCTCCATGAAGTTGAGAGTTTTCCACCTGAAATCTCTTTCCTGGAAGTAAACCCAGACTGTTTGACAGTTCATATCAGGTTGTACGTCAGGAGATGAGGTTGTTCTAAGAATGGCCTTTTGAAGATGGAGGCAGGGGTTGCAGTCCTGAACGCTAGCGATGTCTGGGAGTGAGCTGCAATGTTAGTGAAACCATATTCTGGAAGGTCGTCTTTCAGGTGATTGCCTGTGTCATGGTACAACTTTTGGACTGAGAATCAGGGCTCCCCATGGAGGTGTAAGACTAGTGATGATCCCTTGATTCATACCAATGGGTACAGTTGGTCAGATACGGTTTTTCACTCACTGATGAAATGGGTCTTCGCCATATCAAACAAAAGACCAACTCTGGGAAGGCACAAAGTACAATGTTATTTGATGACTTTATGATAAAGGAGAGGAAACGAGAACTAGAAAGACAGTTCCAATAGTAGAGACGTGGCAGCAGACAGAAGTTGAATTTTCTTGAACTTAAATGGAGTGTTCACTTAATTTCTCTGATTCGGTTGTCAGTCTGTGCATTTATGGGAGAAGTGGGGGAAGGGATATTTGCATAGGCCTTCAAGAGTGCTGGGAGGTAAAAAGGGAGAACCTCTGGACCTTGTTCCTGACTGTGTATGTATCTTTCCCATCTTAGGAAGCTGAAAATGACACTGTGAACTGGCGGCAAAGAAGAATCAGCTAGCAGCTGCAGGTAAAATTTGAAAATAGCTACAGAAGGGGCGCCTGGGTGGCTCCATCATTTAAGCGTCCAACTTCAGCTCAGGTCACAATTTCACAGTCCGGGAGTTCGAGCCCCGTGTCAGGCTCTGTGCTGACAGGTCAGAGCCTGGAGCCTGTTTCAGATTCTGTTACATCACTCTCTGTCCCTCCCCCACTCATGCATGTGCTCACTCTCTGTCTGTCTCAAAAATAAATAAACATTAGGAAAAAAATAGCTACAGAAGAAATAAACAAGTACAAGTGAGTTCAGCTAGTAATTACCAGGAGCTCATGAAACGGCTGTTATTTTTTGGTTTTTAATCTTTTTGAAAAGTTTGAAGTCAACATATGCATAGAGTATTAACAGATAAAAAAGGTAAGTTTTAGAAGGAATAAAATAATTAAGGTTCTAAACATTTGAAGATCTCAAGTAGTGAGCAGACTGTGTGGAAACTTTGTCCATGCTAACATTCCTCGGGGGTGGTGTCAAGTGTCATCATCTGTAGGAAAGCAGTGTGTCGTACAATGAATCATACCCATCAACGTGGTAGTGCCATTTCATGGCCCTTGTCTTTGCAACCCTGGGAAACATGGTGAGGATAAAAGTTATAAAAGAATAGATCTTTATGATAAAAGACACTTGTCACATGATGAATTAGAGAAAGATTGAAAATGGGAAGGAATTCCATGAACTCTGAACCCTACAGGCATGGGATAATGAGTAAGGAAAGGATGTAACAATAGCTTTGATCCTACTGTACATTGATAATCATGGGCAAAGTGTTTCATGTGTAAGAATAAATTGTATCAGGGGACAGATATGAGGTTGTTGGGATCGTGGGCAGCTTATTTAAAATCATACCCAATATTGGGCCTTATCTGACAAGAGCAATTGTAACTCACAGGCCACAAATTGAACAAACACGGGAACAGCTGCAGCAGGCAGAGCTCACCTTTAGATACCAGGTAACCTGAGTTCTGCCTGACATACTGAACCCTTAGCACCTCACGCAGGTGAGTGTAGTGGCCCTTGGAATCCCTAACCACGGGCTTTTCATTGTTGGCTTTTTCCGCTTGCAGTTCATGAGAAGAATGCTCAGGACAACCTGGTAAGTGTTTTCTTGTTTCCTCCTCTTTCTTTGGTGCACAGTGTGGCACCACCTTCCGACTGAAGGTGGATGTGTTTTTTCTCCCCCAGATCAAGACTCAGATCTGGGACAGGGAGATGGTGGAGCAGGGCAGGGAGGTCGCTTACTTGAAATACAGGTGTGGTCATTTGACTTGCGTTTTTATGCGTGTTTCCAGGGATGACACCTGCACTGTTAGTTGTCTAGTAGACGACGTGGTGTTGCAACTCTTATAGAAGTCCATTATTTTTCTGTATCCAAGACTGGACGGGGATGGAACCAAAGAGGCTGCCTGAGGGATACACGAGGCAGAAACCAATCACTGCAAGAAGCCTCCAAGGAGAGGTAAGGAGCACGTTGTGATGTGCCGCAGTCCAATTTCTGCTGTGCAGCCTGTTCCTGTGTGTGATCATCGTGTGGTCTGGAAAGAATCACACGCACTAAGGACGGCAGGTGGTCTGAAGGGGTGACAGAAGGATGTTGTCCTCTGGTGCCACAGACAGTGAGGCACTTGTCCCTGTGACTGGTAGAGCTCATGCCCCTCCTCTGATGGTGACCCTCCCACCTCCTCTAGCATCCCCCTGTCTGAAGAGCCTGGAAACTTTCTTCCCACCCGGATACAATGTGAAGACTTTAGTTTATTTGAGGAGAAGGTCATTTATTCACTAGTTTGAAAAGTCTCTCTTTTGGTTTGTTTTGGGAACTGTAGCCCTACATCCGTCCACTCAAGTTCCATAAAGCTTAGCTTAGTCCTCTGATGGTATCAGTGCAACTCTGCAGCTTCACTGCTAACTTCTGACAGTTTTCCTTTTCTCAATAGTGTCAAATTAGTCTTTCCTTATATAATAACTGCTGTGGAAGGCAGCTTGTAGATAAGCTGGGAGATTGAACAATTTGCCTGAAGAAATGCACCCTTCTTGAGGACTCATTGAGGATATACACCAAACCAGTGTTCTCAGTGTTATTCTTTTTTGTTAAGTTTATTTATTTTGAGAGACGCATAGACAGAATGCCAAGCAGGCGTCACACTGTCAGTGAGGAACCCAACGCTGGGCTTGAATTCACAAGCTGTGAGATCGTGACCTGAGCCAAAATTAAGAGTCGGATGCTGAATTCAAGCATCCTCAGACTAATTCCTGATCTGTAATGAAATCGTGATTTCCCATGATGTATACTGAGAAAACTGTTTTACTGGTGAATTCTAAATTGCTAGTTGCGCCTGACCTGTCCACAGTTATGTGATTAATGATGAAACAACATGAACTAGGGCACCGTGAGGTCTTTATCAAGGTGAGGGGACGGTTCTCCCCCTTAACCTTGGGGGTCACCTGAGGCATTTGGGATACCCTCTGCCTCTGGTCAGGGACCTGACTGTAGGGAATAGTTTAAGATATTTGAGGAATGAGTTCAGGGATTGTTTTCATTCCGCACTGTTCTCTAAAAGCAGAATAAACCTCTGTCCCTTCTAGGGTCTTTAGTAGATCGAGAAACTGCTGAAACCTCTGTGGGTTACAGCGGCTCTGACTGTACCAAGAATGCAGACAAGGGCAAGGTAAATGCCGGGACCATTCTCAGTTGTAACTCTTTTGGGAAACCCTCATCTTTATGTACAGTATGCTCTCCTGGCCTTGTCTCATTTTGCATGTTGTGTGCTATGTCTGTTTGTTCTTTCTTTTCCAAATGCACACTCATAACCCAGGAGCCCACAGGCTTCTCAATTTTTAGTCTGTCAGCTTTCTGTGGTACGTTTAGAAGCCAAAAGCGCTTAGAGACTGAGTACCTTAAGGTTTTTCCGTGAGTTTCAGGAAATAATGAGAGGAGGATGACTGCACACTCCAAACAGATGTCTCCCAGCCTGGGTGATCCCTTCCAGACCTCACCTCTGTGGGAACAGTGTGGCTGCTGTGTCTTCCTTTCTTGATTCTGGCTAGGAGATGAACCTGTTAGAAACGACATCATGACTCCAACTTTCTATTATGTGCCCTGTGCCATTTAGAGTGGTCATAGAGAAAGCCAATATCATCACTCATCACCTTTCCGTCTTTGTTGGTAAATGACTTGTCTGGAATCCTCCAGCTATGCCTTAGGTAAATACAATTTGCACACTGTGTCCTTCAATTGTGTTTCTATGAGCAGTTTCTGGAGAGCTGATATAGTCTCATGACACATACCAGTTTTATACCAAAACACTTGCATGAAATCTGTTATGTGAATTTCTCCCTCTTTTTTTCCATTGCACATAATGACTCTGTGTCCTGTAGTATGCTTAAAGTCAGAATTCCCTACGAAAAGATAAACACATCTGAGCTTTGTAGACATTCACCACAAGTAACTCGTTCTTCACAGAAGACTCTCCTTCCCCTGCAAGATTCCAGGCATCCTCCACTCCCCAGAGGTCTCCGAGGCCTTTGACAACACTTCCAGAGGGAAGACTCCTTTCTCAGGGAGAGGAGCAGAGGAGGCACAGTGAGGGTCCGGCTGCAGAATATTTTGCCAGGAGTGGCTCTGATTCCATGAGCAGAATATGAGCCGTGTATTCCCACTCATTTTTTTGTGTGTTCTTAAAATAGCAAAAGCACAGCATCTGGAGTCGCTGTAGAGGAGGGATGCAGGGTGAACCTGGACATCGATGGCTGCCTGTCTGGAGCATGCTACTTCATTAGTCTGTAATTACTTCTGTTAACCCTCTAGGACAGGACCCTTGCCATTTTACTTCCACAGACATGGGCAGTGATGTGTGGTATCCAGTGGCAGGGACAGAGTTTTCAGGTACTGATGCTATTCTCTTGGATCCTGGTGGCAGAGAAGGTGGCAGGTGCTGACACATTCTTCTCTGGGTTACAGCTGCTTTTGGTATTGGTTCTCTTGTCTGGAATATGGATGTAGCTGTCACTTCTGTTCTGCAGGGCAGTCTGGATCCTGGGGACCTCCTCCGTTAACTGGACGATTCTGCATGCCCTACCCTGGAGATGCCCCACCCCCATGGACTATTAGGCACATACACCTCCTGAACCTTGGCAGCCCTGGGGCCACCCGAAACCCCTCCACCTGCAACACTTGGTAAGACGATCTGAGCACTAGGAGTTGACTTGTAAAACACACTCACCTTATTTTGTTACTGTTAGGTCTTGGGCCAAGGTGCAGAGGTGGTACCACAGACCATTGTGATGCAAGGGGAATGTGTCTGCTGCCATTACCATATTCCTCAAGTTTCTCAGGATCTCATCTTTGTCCTTTCCCCCACCATGGGTTGGTACAGGCGTCTCTTGTAGGAAGGAATGGGGCCGTATGCAGAAAACCAGACATAGCGCTTCAGCAGAAATGCCCTGTACACAGTCCACATGCTGGGATCTGTGAGGCATGAGGCACAATGTAACGTACGTCCATCTAGTTGTGCCCCCAGCCATCCATAGTTGTTCGATGAGTGATGAATACATCTGAGTCAGGGCTTTTAGGAGTCTTCATCAAGTTATAAGGGATGGTTCTTCAAGTTCTTCTTGGGGATCACCGGAGGCATGTGGGACACCCTGTGCATGTAATTTGGGATCACACTGGGACAAAGAGTTTAAGTGGTCGGAAGTATGAGGGGAGGGTTTTTTGTTTTGTTTTTGACCTCCCAACAGTCTACTCAAATCAGAATAAACCTGCATCCCTTCTGGGGCTTTTTGAAGATCCAGAAGTAGGTATCACAACCAAGAGTGACATCGACACTGACTCTGCCAAAACTGCCGAGAAGCACAAAGTAAATGCTGTGGCCATTTTCAGTTCTAAGTATTTATGGGCCGCCACATCTTTCTGTACAGGACACTCTCCTGCCATTGTCTCTGGTTTGTGTGTCGTATGGTCTGTCTGCTGTTTTTGTTTTTGTTTTTTTTCCCCAAATGCAAAACCTTTACTGCCGAGTCTACAGGCTTCCCTGTTTCCCAGCTGGCATCTGTTTGTGGTAACTTGAGCAGCTAAGAGTGCCTAAAGGTGGGGACCATAGGGCTTTTCTAATGTGTTCCTGGAATAAATCAAGGACGATGACACCACACTCCACTTGGAAGTCTCCTACCTTGCCTCATTCTTTGTGGATCTCCTCAGTGTGGAATCATTGCTCTTGCTGTGTCTGCCTCTCCTGTTTCCTTCTATTGAGGATTTTAACGTGCTCAGAAAAATCTGGGGGTATCGTTACCATTTGAAAATGCGAACTGCCTTCACTCCAACTTATATTTTTGTATATGTCCTTTAGAATGTAAATTTCATACCCATCAGCATTTTGGTAAACATGCTGTCCAGAATCCCTTCAGGTGTGCCCTGGGCACAAACACTCTGAACTATAAGAGGTGGCATGTTTGTGATAGAAAACATGCACTGAAACTTCAGTTGTGAAGAGAAAAAATCCAAAATTACCTGTGTGGCAAGTGCCCACGGTGTCCTTCACTTGTGTTCACATGAGCACGTTCTCTCGTGTCCTGTGTCACAGGTACAGCTAAAACATGGAAACTTACAGCAGACATCAAAGTGCATTTGTGTTAATTTTGTCTTGTAGAATTTCAGCTCATTTTTCCAGAGGACACAAGTACCCTGCAAAGTGTACTGCACTTCAGCTGAGAAGTACCTCCGAAGTAAAATAAATTAGCTGAACCCAACTAACATGTATAGGTTACCCGTTTCTCTAAGAGCATGCTTTGCCAGGGCCTCTGCAGGCCCGCAGGATCCCCATCTCCCCACGTGTCTCTGTGTCCATGGATAGCACTTCCAGAGAGGAGAAGACCCCATTGTCGGGACAGAAGTAGATTGGGCACAGGCAGGGGCTTAGAGGCAGAGCTCTGAGCCACGAGGGTATGATTCCATGTGTGGACACTGGCATTGTCATTCCTTCTCATTCTGTAGTTCTCCACAGACACAATAAACAGCCTCTGGGGTGGAGGGTGGAGTGTGATCCTGGACATAGTTGCTTTCCTATCTGGGATATGCTACTGTGTTAATTTAGTATTCAGCCTATAAATCTTCTAGGAAAAGGGCCCTTGCTGTTTCTACGTTCCCAGACACGTGGGGACACTAGTTTATCCCAATCACATCCATTCCCCACCCCAAAGCTGTAAGTGGAACCCAAAGTATGGGTAGAGATTTTGGCACTGATGCTGCCCTCTTGGAACCTGGTGGTGGGGAAGCTAGTAGGATATGAGCACTGCTGCTTTGGGTTTCTGATTTTTGCTGGTGTTGGTGCTCTGTTCTGTCCTATGAACATACCTCTCATTTCTTTTCCGCAGGCTATTTTGTATGCAAGAGTCCTGGTCCTTTCCCAGGATTGCCTTGCAGGCTGTGCCCCGTGGACCACCCTT
This sequence comes from Prionailurus bengalensis, assembly GCF_016509475.1. Taxonomy (NCBI): domain Eukaryota; kingdom Metazoa; phylum Chordata; class Mammalia; order Carnivora; family Felidae; genus Prionailurus; species Prionailurus bengalensis. Next base: position 53,348 of record NC_057346.1, read on the forward strand.
CACCACCAGTCATGGGCTATAAGCCACATCCCCCTCCTCCACCTACTCTATTTGTTAAGATGACCTGAACTGGCTGAGTGGCTGGTAAAGTATATTCATCTTCTTCATGATTGACCTGGTGGCAATGATGTAGAGATGGCTGTGAGTCTTGGCAATCCAACTACAAACTGCCTGAGGACACTGTAGCATATCTCAAGTTTCTCAGGCCATACATACAATGGGCAGTGGCATGTCCCTGTAATACAGTGAGCTATATGTTTCTCTTGTCAAATGAAAGAGGAGTTTTTACACAAAAGTAGACGTATCAGCAGTACTGGTGGGTATGTTGGAGACACAATGTGTTGGGTTCTGTAATGAATGAAGTGAACCCCTAACTTTTAGAGCATCAGGTGTCTTGTGTGACAGAGGGACATTCATTACTTGTGATCACCAACATGGAAACACCAGTGAGGATCCAGGGCAAAACCGGGGGAGCCTTGAATCATACAGGAATAGAAGGGAAGTTGAGCACACTAAGCAGAGTTTGAGGACGTGCAGAGGGGAGGGTGTTGGGGTCAGGGAGATGCAGTTGGAGGTCTTTCCGGCCACAGCCTGAACAGGGAGTGTGAGGTCCATACAGAACTGTTATGTGGGATTGCTCTCAGTGCAAAGTGCACGCAGGTAATCACCTAAAAAGATTCTCGTCTCCCTGGATTTTCCTGAAGGTTCTGGATATTTGTGGGGGGAAAAGAGCCCTGGAGATATGGGGATTTTAACTTGGTCTTATGAAAATGCTGTATGCCCAAGTTCATATCCCTCAAGAGACTAAAAGTGGAGACAGGGTCTAGATCAGCTGAGTCATCCTACAATTCAGGGCTGGCCAGATGACACCACTGCTGGACCCCTGTCATCACCCTGACTACAGCTTTGCATCTCCTCAAACTTCTCTCACAATATTATGACAGCTGTGTTATCTGTGAAAACAGGGGTAATATTTGTTTCTAAGAACAAGAGAAAAAGAAGACATTCAGTGCATAAGGCGTCTGCAAAATCTCTGGGAAGGGTCCCCTCATGCTTCTCACAGTTTCCATTAAGATCTCTCCACACAATGATCCTCCAAAGAAGATGGTCACGGGAGTTCATTAAACTAAGACTGTTAACAACTCAGCCCAGGGAGTGGGAATCACTGTTTTAAAAAAGAAGACAATGTCCCTCGTTTCTCTATTAGAATTCGGGCCCTGCCACACAATGAAAGAAAAGGCAATTATGAGAATGTGTACATTGAGACCTAGATCTGAAGACAATCATTTTCTATTACACATCATCTCACAGATGCAGCCACACACTACAGTGTTCATCTGAGGAAAGTATTGCAACTGAAACTGGCAACAGAATTTACCTTGTCTTTTTCTGCATCCTTGGTAGAGACACAACTGATATTTCCCATTGGAGCTGCATCACGTCTTAGGTCTCATAAAGGATGGAGGCGGATGGAGGTTGCATAGAATGTGTGGAAGAAAAACAAACCATCCTGAACAGGTTTCATTATATTCAACTCATTCACACTCTCGGGTCCCTTACCAGGGACAGAGCGTTTTCCACGTGCCTCGGGTGACCCTTGAGGACAAGAGGGAGATCTGATCCTGTCCCTGGAGGAAGGTTTACAGGGCCCTGGTTCAGGTGTTTTTTAACTAATCAAGCAGCTGTGAACAGCTCAGGTCTCAACTCGCTAGAAAGTATGTTAGGGGTGTGTTTCATCCCTCAGAGAGCCCACCACATGGTCTCTGTACAAGCTACATCCTAGGGAATGCTATGTCTGTCAGCACGTATAAGGCCTCTTTCCTTCTCTATCAGAGACATGTGTTGCCCAGCTCACTACGTGGAAATGACTGCCCATTTCATGCATGTCCTGAGAAACTTGAAGAACCTTACAACGTTCTCACTCAGGCTGACCTGAAAGCCCTGTGGTGCCATCGATGCATCTCCTCCAAACACATAACAAGTAAAAGACAACGTGTTTTATAAGTCAACTCATACTAGTCATATCATCTTTCCACATGGTGGAAGAGGAAGGTGAGGTCCCAGAGGACCCCAGTTTGGAGAAGGTGGGAGTGGTCCATAGCCCATGGGTGGTGATAAATGTCAGCCCACGGGGTATGACATGGAGGGCACTTCTGGGAAAGGAGGAAATATCCTGGAAACCACGTGGACCTGCAGGACAGAAATTAAACTTTTGAGATGTGTTAGGGTAAAAGGTGAAAAATTCAACACCAACCCCAACACTAACATACCTGAACCCCAATGAAGCCGAATGGCACCTGTCTCCTTCCTCTCCACCTGGTTTCAACAGGGCAGCATCAGTGCTTCTAAACTCCACCCTTCCCACTGGGTCCCACCTAGAATTTCTAAGAGTTGGAGGAGGCAAAGCAGTGCATTGCTGGCAGCATGGTACTAGCTGTGTCTGCAAATGTGGGGAAGGAAGTGGCTAGTCTTAAAGAATCAGAGGGATAATTCCAGACTACTAAAGAAAGTCTGTTCCACACACACACAGTCTTCTATGTCCAGGACTACTTTCCACCCAGCCCTTCACCACCTCAACAGCTCCGTCTTGGCATAGTAAGAGCGGAAACGATGAGGAAGAATTTTGTTTCCATACTATTCATTTACATCTTTAATCCATTTCAAGTTAATTCTTGGAGTGGTATAACATAAGGTGCTAAACTTTATTCTTATGCACGTGTATATCCAATTTTCCCAGCCCCAGTTATTCAAGAGAATACCCTTCTCCACTATGTATTCTTGACTCCCTTGTCAAATACTAGTTGACTGTTCGTGCAAGGGTTTAGTTTGGGCTCTCAATTTCCGTTCCATTGTCTTGTGTGTGTGCTTATGCCAGTGACATAACTGATTTCTTTGTATTAGAATGCAGCTAGAAATCGAGAAGTGTGATGCCTCCCATTTTGTTCTTTCTTGCGTTGGCTACTTGGGGTCTTTTTGTGGTTCCAAATACATTTTAGGATATGTTTTTCTAATGGCATAAAAATTGCATTGGAGTCTTGATAAAGATTGCACTGAATCTCTAGATGGCTTTGGGTAATATGGACATTGTATCTATATTAATTCCTCTGAAAGACAGACGTGGGATGGCTTTTCACTGACTTGTGTGTTCTCCTGTTTCTTTCATCCAAATTGAATTTCTTCCGTTTCAGTACATGGGTGTTATAGTTTTCTGTAGAGAGATCTTTCACTTCCTTGGCTAAATTTATTCCTATACAGTTTATTGTTTTTGATGCTATTGTAAATGGATTGTTTTCTTTTCTTCTTAGATAATTTGGTTAGTGTATAGGAAAGCTACAGGATGTGATATAGTGACTTTCTAGTTTGGAACTTTAATGTATTTCTTGATATTAACAAGTTCTTTTACACTGAACTTTATTTCATTCTTTTACCTTTTTAAAAAATCATGTTATTTGGGAATAGCTGATACAGTATGTTACATTAGTTTCAGATGAACAACAGAGTGATTGGACAAGTGTATACATTCTGATACACTAACACAGGTGTAGCTACAATCTGTCACCATGCATCACTATTCCAGTACCATTCTCAATGTTCCCTATGCTATATCCTCTATCTATAATTTATTATTCCATAACCAGAAGCCTGCATCACCCAACCCCTTCACGTATCTAGGGCATCCTTGTCTTGTTCCTGATCTTAGAGGACAATCTTTCACAATTTCACTATAGAGTATGATGTTAGATATGGGCTTCACATACATGGCCTTTCTTATGTTGAGATATGTTCCCTCTACGGGGAATTTTTAAAGAGTATTTTAGCACAAATGGATACCAAATTTTCTCAGAACTTTTTTGTGTGTTGACATCGTCACAGGGTTTTCTTTTTAATTTTTAAAATGTATGGGGCGTCTGGGTGGCTCGGTTGGTTGAGTGTCCGACTTTGATTCACATCATGATCTCACGGTCTATGGGTTCGATCGCCGCATCAGGCTCTGTGCTGACAGCTCAGAGCCTGGAGCCTGCTTCGGATTCTGTGTCTCACTCTCTCTCTGCCCCTTCCCTGATCATGCCCTGTCTTTCTCAATCTCAATCTCAATCTCTCTCTCTCTCTCTCTCTCTCTCTCACTGTCAAAAATAAATAAACATTAAGAAAAATTTAAAAAATGTATTTATTTTGTTTAGTTTAAATTTATTTATGTATTTCTTTAGTATTTATTTTTTCAAGTTTTTATTTCAATTCCAGTTGGCTAGCATACAGTGTAATGTTAGTTTCAGGTATACAATGTAGTCATCCATCACATACAACACCCAGTGTTCCTCACTACTAGCGCCCTCCTTAGCCCATCACCCATTTAACCCATCCCCCTGCCCACCTCCCTTCTAGTAATCCTCCATTTGCTATTTATAGTTAAGAGTCTGGTTTCTGGTTGATTTTTCTTTCATTCAAGTATGTGAGGAGTCACATTTATTGATTTGCATTTCTGAAACATACGTCCTTTACAGGGAAAAAACCCTACATCACGGTCAATGATCCTTTTAAGGTGATGCTGAATTTGGTTTGCCTGTATATCACTGGGAATTATTCATCTATATTCATCATGGGAATACTGGCTTATAGTTTTCTGTTCAGGTAGTATCCTTTTCTGGTTTCCTACAAGGGTAATTCCGTTCTCATGAAATGAGTTTATGGTGTTCATTCCTTTTGAATCAGTGAGAGGACTGCTGTTATTTCTTCTACAAACGTTTGGTCACATTCACCAGTGAATCTACCTGGTCCTGGGCTTTTCTTCCCTGAGAGAATTTCAATTACTGATTCAATTTACTTACTTTGGTTATCTCCTTGTATTGACGCAGTCTTCCTTAATGGGTCTGTGCAAACCTTCTATTTCTTCCTGATACAGTCTTGGTAGGTTGTGTGTTTCTAAGAACCTATCCATTTCTTCTATGTAGGCGGTTTGCTGGCATCTAATTTGGCCATGGTCGCCTCTTTGTCTCCTTTATGTTTCTTTGGTATCAGATGTAATGTCCACACTTTTATTTATAATTATTTTGAGTTGGGTCCTCTCTCTGCCTTAGCATAGTCTATGTATAATCTTGAAAATTTTGTTTCACTCTTCAGAAAACCCACTTTTGGTCTTCTTCATATTTTCTATTGATTTCATGGTCTCAGTTTCATTGGTTTCCACTCTCATATGCATTACTTCCTCCCTTTTGAGAACAATGGACATTGCAGATTGTTGTTTTTTTCTAGTTCTTTTAAGTTAAAGGTAGGTTGTTCATTTGAGTCCCAAATCTATCCCCCACTAATGCAAGACCAGTGACCCATCAGAGAACCTTCAATAGGTCTCTCCTGCCCTATTTCTCATCCTCCAAACTCTGAGAAATGGAACCAGAAAATTTATTTGAAGACACAATAGATGAAAACTTCCTTAATGCGGGGAATGAAACAGATCCAGAAGCAGGAGGCACAAAGAATCCCCAAAATATTCAACAGAAGCAGATCCACATCAAGTCATCTAGTAATTAAAATGCAAAATGCCGTGATAAAGAAAAAAATTTAACAGCAGGAAAACAAAAGATGACAATTACCTACAAGAGAAACCCCATAAGGTTATCACTGGATGTTTTTCAGAAGAAACTTTGAAACTGTAAGTGAACAGCACGGTATGGTAAAGGTGCTGAATGGATAACATCTGCAGCCAAAGAGAGTCTATCCACAACACTATCATTCAGATGGAAGGAGAGATCAAGAGGTTCCCAAATAAATACTCAGGGATTTCACAACCAACAAACCACCCCTGCAAGAAATGTTAAAATGGACTCTTTAAGTGGAAAAGAAACACCTAAAGTGACACTATTAAAGTGCGAAACGCAAAATCAATAAAAATGAGTATGTCTGTAAAACATCAGCCAAGGTATTTGCGATATGAAAGGTTTTGAAATATGTCACTACATATCTACAACACAGGGAGGAGAGGAGAGGAGTAAAGAACTGGTTCAAACTTAAACAACTATCAACTTAATATAGACTTCTATATGCACAAGTGGTTAGGTACAAACCTAATAACCACAAATCAAACACCACCAATACATATGCAGACTATAAAGACAAGCAATTTCAACTGTGGTACTAAAGAAACCCAGCAAACCCTAAAAAGGAGAAAGAGGAGAAAGGATCAGAAAGATTCAGAAACAACAATCATCAAGTAATAAAAGGACAAGTATATGTCTATCAATTACTTTGAAGGAAACAGAATAAATGCTCAAATCAAAGGCACAGGGTGACAGATAGGGGCACCTGGATGGCTCAATCACTTGGGATTTCGACTCTTGATTTTGGATCGCGCTATGATGACAGGATCATCGGATTGAGCCCCAATTAGGCTCTGCACTGAGCATGGAACTTGCTTAAGATTCATCCTCACTCTCATTCTCTCTATTTCAATCTATCTTCCCTCATTCCCCCAACCCCACACTCCCATCCCTGAGCTCTCTCTCCTCTTAATAAAAGGCACTGGGTGAGAGAATGAATGAAATATAGGACCTATCTATCCTCTACCTATAAGAGAGTAATTATAGAAGTAAATTATCAAAAGAAAACAGCAGTAGCCATACCTATATCAGACAAATAGATTTAAAAATGAAACTCTAACAAGAGAGAAAGAAGGACACTATAATGATAAAAGGTATAATCCAACGAAAGATACAACAATTGTAAACATATATGTGCTCAACCTGGGAGCATCCAATACACAAAACATTGAAAACCTAAAGTAAAGAACTGATACTCATACAATCATAGAAGGGCACTTTAACACCGCAAAGGTATCAAGGGAGATATCATTCCATCAGAAAATATACATTTGTGTATTTTCTAATAACAGCATGCACATGGGTTCCAGAATTAGTGAAGAAATACTCGACAAGGAACTTAGAATATCACAATGTCATTTACAAAGCGCGACGGCAGCGCCACGAGAGGATTCCTGAAGCCTACTCCAAGGGTGGCAATTACATTTGTCTAGCCTTGGAACACATAGAATAATCCTGACCGGCACACACCCTGGTGACTCCACTCAGCCCTTTGGGGAGACACCTACTCTGCTCTGGGGTAACTACCTGGAGCATCCAGGGACCTAACCCTAAACCAAATGGTTACCGTAACCAGAATACTCACCCTACACCTACCCCTATATATCATACTAACACTACAACAGATGCACATTGGAGCATGTGCCCACATTTCAGCCTTACATGGAATTCAAAACACTGATGTCGCTTCGACCCTGGTGACTTCCCTGGACCGAACCATAAACCTCTCACAAAACCACGTGGCTGGGGTCCAGAAGTGGTAAAGGGTCAATCGGTATGGAACCTGGAACCTCACCATGTCGCTTCCCAGGCCCAGCTGCAGCTGCCCGAAAGGATTCCTGAGGCTTACCCTACCAGAGGGCCATAGATTTGTGTGAAATTGGAAGCCAAAGAGTGATCTTGACAGGCACCCTCCCTGTGCCCTCAACTCAGAACTTCGGGGAGACCACTGCACTGATGTGGGTTCAAGGCCTGGAGCCTCCTGGGACCTAACCCTAATCCTAACCCATCCCCTAAACGGAATCCTCCACCGAAGTCTAAGCCGACCTCAAACCATAACCCTATACTTGAGCTCCACTGTCGCATACGCCCTCACTTCAGACCTCGAGGGAGATCATGAGTCTCGGGTCGCAGTGGTCCTGGCGACGTCCCTGGACCGAACACTAACCCTAGCTAACCATGGGGACCCAATACCCCAGTCTGACAACACCACGCGCCAAGGGTCCAGAAGAGGTGCAGGCTAACTCAGCATGGAACCTGGAACCTCAACATGTCGTTTCCCAACCCGGCTACAGCTGCCCGAGAGGATTCCTGAGGCCTCCCACAACAGGGGACAAGAGAGGTTGTGGTCTTGGAAGCCAAAGATTGATCCTGAGCGGCACCCTCCCATGTGCCCTAAACTTAACCCTCCAGGGAGTACACTGCACTGCTGAGGGGTCACCACCAAATCCTCCTAGGAACAAACCCTAACCCTATCCCTACCCGTAACCGGAACACTCCACCGAAACCTAAGCCAACCACGAAACCAAACCCTAGACTTCAGCCGCAACGTCGCATGGGCCTTCACCTCAGTGCTCGAGGAAGATCATGAGACTAGAGCTGCTTCAGCTCTGGCGACATCCTTGGAAAGCCCTCTCACCATGGGGACATAATAACAAAGTCTGACAACACCACGCGCCTGAGTCCCAGAAGCAGTGCATGGTCACTTGGCATGGAACCTGGAAGGTCACAATGTCGTTCTCCAGGCACGGCAGCAGGTGCCCGAGAGGATTCCTAAAGCCACACCTACCAGGGGCCCAATGAGTTGTGTGGCCTTGGACCCAGAGACTGATCCTGAACGGCACCCTCCCATGTACCCTCAATCAGCCCTTCGGGCACACCTCTGCACCGCTGTGGGTGCGGCACCTGGAGCCTCCTAGGACCTAATGCTAACCCTAAGCCTAATCCTACCCCTAACCGCAGCCCTCCACCGAAACGTAAGCCGACCGCGAAACCTAACCTTACACTTGAACCGAACCGTCGCATGGGCCCTCGCCTCAGACCTCCAGGGAGATCACGAGACTGGAGTAGCTTCGTCCCTGGCGACGTACCTGGACAGAACCCTAACCCTAGCTAAGGCTCTCTCCCCATGGGTCCCAATCCCAAAGTCTGACGACACCACGCGCCTGGGGTCCATAAGCAGTGCAGGCTCACTCGGCATGGAACCTGGAAGCTCACCATGTCGTTTCATAGGCCGGGTGCAGCAGCCCGAGAGGATTCCAGAGGCCTCCCTGACCAGGGCCCATTGACTTGTGTGGCCTTGGCAGCCAAAGACTGATCCCGACCGACACCCTCCCTTGTGCCCTCAACTCAGCCCTTCGGGGACACCACTGCCTTGCTGTGGGTTCGGCGCCTGGAGCCTCCTGGCACCTAACACTAACCCTAAATCTACCCTTAAATGGACCCTTCCACCAAACCCTAAGCTGGCCTCAAACCCTAACCCTACACTTGAGCTGCCCCATTGCATGGGCCCTCACTTCAGCCCTCGAGGGAGATCACAAGACCGGAGGCGCTCCGCCCTTGGCGATGTCACTGGACCAAACCCTAACCGCAGCTACGGCTCTCTCCCCATGGGGACCCAATCCCAAAGTCTGACAACACCACACTCCTGGGGTTGTTCAGCGGTGCAGGGTCACTCGGCATGGAACCAGAAAGTTCACCATGTCTTTTCCCAAGCCTGGCTGCAGCTGCCCGAGTGGATTCCTGAGTCCTCCCTGACAAGGGCCCTTAGAGTTGTGTGGCTTTGGAAGCCAGAGACTGATGCTGACTGGCACCCTTCCTAGTGCCCTCAAATCAGCCTTTCGGGGAGACCACTGCACTGCTGTGGGTTCGGCGCCTGGCGCCTCTTGGGACCTATCCCTAACCCGAAACCTAACCCTAACTGGAACCCTCCCACAAAACCTAAGCCGGCCTTGAACCCTAAACCCACGTTGAGATGCCCCGTCGCATGGGCCCTCACTTCATCCCTCGAGGGAGATCACGAGACTAGAGTCGCTTCGGCCCTGGCAATGTCCCTGGACCGAACCCTAACCCTAGCTAAGGCTCTCTCCCCATCCCTACCCAACCAAATTCTGACAACACCAGGCGCATGGGGCTCAAGGCAGTGCGGGGTCACTCAGCATGGAACCTGTAAGCTCACCATGTCGTTTCCCAGGCCCGGTTTCAGTTGCCAGAGAGGATTCCTGAGGCCTCCCCGAACAGGGACCCATACATTTGCGTGGCCTTGGCAGCCAAAGACTAATCCTGACCGGCACCCTCTGCTGTGACCTCAACTGAGCCATCTGGGGACACTACTGCCCTGCTGTGGGTTCAGCGCCTGTGGCTTCCTTGGACATAAACCTAACCCTAACCCTACCCTGAACCGGTACCCTCCACGGATACTTAAGCCGACCTCTAACCCTGACCTTATACTTGGACTGCCCCGTGGCATGGTCCCTCACTTCAGCCCTCCAGGGAGAACAGGAGACTGGAGGTCCTTGGGCCCTGGCGACGTCCCTGGACCGAACCGTATCCCTAGGTAAGGCACTCTCCCCATGGGTACCCAATACCAAAGTCTGAGAACACCACGCACATGGGTCCCGAAGCAGTGCAGGGTCACTCGGCATGGAACCTGGAAGCTCACCATGTCATTTCCCAGGCCCGGCTGCAAATGCCCGAAAGGATTCCTGAGGTCTACCCGACCAGGGCCCATGGAATTGTGTGACCTTGCAAGCCAAAGATTAATCCTGACCAGCTCCTCCCTTGTGCCCTCAATGTAGCCCACTTGGGAGACCACTGCCCTCCTGTGGGTTCAGCACCTGGAGCCTCCTGAGTACTAACCCAAACCCTACCCCTAATCAGAACCCTCAACTGAATCCTAAGCTGATCTTGAAACCTTATCAAACACTTGACCCTCGGGGTCGCCTGGTCCCTTACTTCTGCCCTCGAGGGAGATCACAAGACTGGAGTTGCTTTGGCCCTGGCAACGTCCTGGATCGAACCCTAACCCTTGCTCAGACTCCCTTCCATTGGGGACACAAGGCACAAATAATAATTCTTCTATGAGAGGGGCGCCTGGGTGGCGCAGTCGGTTAAGCGTCAGACTTCAGCCAGGTCACGATCTCGCGGTCTGTGGGTTCGAGCCCCGCGTCGGGCTCTGGGCTGATGGCTCAGAGCCTGGAGCCTGTTTCCGACTCTGTGTCTCCCTCTCTCTCTGCCCCTCCCCCGTTCATGCTCTGTCTCTCTCTGTCCCAAAAATAAATAAACGTTGAAAAAAAAAATAATTCTTCTATGAGAAATTTGAAGAATCCCAAAGAAATGGAAAACTTTCCATGCTCATGTATTAGAAGAACAAACATTGTTAAGATATCAATACTAACATAGCAATCGACACATTCAATGCAATCCCTATCAAAATAGCATGAACTTTCTTCACAGAGCAAGAACTAACAACCCTAAAATGTGTGAGGATCCAAAAAAGACACCAAAAGCCAAAGTCATGTTGAAAAAGAAAACAAACCTGGAGACATAACTATTTTGGATTTGTGGTGTATTAAAAAGCCGCATTCATCAAGACAGTATGGTACAGGCACAGAAACGGAGACAGACGTCAATGACCAGTATATGGAACCCAGAAATATACCCTCAAACTTATGGTGAGTAATCTTTGATAACACAGGAAGAAGATCCAATGGAATAAAAGAGTCTCTTCAGTAAATGGTAGTAGGAAAACTGGGCAGTGTGAAGAATGAAACTGGACACTTAAAAGACACACACACACACACACACACACACACACACACACCTCAAAATGGATGAAAGATCTAAATGTAAGTCAGGAACCATCAAAATCCTAGAGGAGATAACAGGCAATGTACCTCCTTGATCCTGGCCGCAGCAACTTCTCGCTTGTCATGTCTCCAGAAGCAAGGGCAATAAAAACCAAAATGAACTATTGAGTCCCGAAGACAAAAAGCTTCTCCACAGCAGGAGACACAATCAGCCAAACTAAAAGGCAACTGAATGGAATGGGAGAAGATATTTGCAGGTGACATATCAGATAAAGGGTTAGTATCCAAAATCTATAAAGAACTTATCACACTCAACACCCAAAAACCAAATAATCCAGTGAAGAAATGGACAAAAAACATGAAGAGCCACTTTAAGAAAGATGACATCCAGATTGGTCACACATGAAAAGATGCTCAATCTCACTCGTCATCAATGAAATACAAATCAAAACCAAAATGAGATATCCCCTCACACCTGTCAGAATGGCTAAAATTAACATCTCAAAAAAAGACAGATGTTGGCAAGGATGCAGAGAAAGGGAACGCTTTTGAAATGCTGGTGGGAATGCAAAGTGGTGTAGCCACTCTGGAAAATAGTATGGAGATTCGTCACCAAAACAAAAAATAGAACTACACTAGGCCCCAGCAATTGCACTACTAGGTATTTATCCAAAGATACACTAACGCTGACTCGAAGTGGCACATGTACTCCAATCTTTAAAGCAGCATTATCAACAATAGCTAAATTATGCCAAGAGACCAAATGACCACTGAAAGATGAATGGATAAAGAAGATATGGTATATTCATACAATGGACTATTACTCGGCGATCAAAAAAATGAAATCTCGCTATTTGCAACAACGTGGATGGAACCGGACTTTATTATGCTAAGCAAAACATGTCAGAGAAAGACACACATCCTATGATTTCTCTCATCTGTCGAATTTAATAAAACTGATGAACATAGTGAAAAGACAGCAAAAATAAGATACAAATAGAGACAGAGTCAAATGATAAGAGACTGTTAAATAGAGGGAAGAAGCTCAGGGTTCCTGGAGGGTTACTGAATAGGGGTATGGGCTAAATGGGTGATGGGCATTAGGGGTGGACCTTGGGATGAGTATTGGGTATATTTTGTACTTGATGGATCACTAAATTCTACTGCTGAAACCACTATAAGGTAACGAACTTGGGCTTAAATTAAAAAAAAAAGAAATATTAAAAATAAGTAAAAAATGTACCACCAGTCAAAAGAAAAGAATATTTAAATCGGGCTCTTGAGTGGAAAGGAAAGACTGCAAGTGTTACAGACAAGAAAGGATCAGAGAAAACATCAAGAAACAATGACAAAACAACTAGTAGAATGGGACTAAATATATACCTAGCAATAATCACTCTGACTATAAATGGACTAAACGCTCCAATCCAAAGACATTGGATAGGGCGTCAGAATGGACAAAACAAACAAACAAACAAACAAAAAACAATGTCTATCTACATGCTGCCTACAAAGCCTTATTTGGACTTAAGTCACTTGCAGATTTGAAGTGAGGGAATGAAGAAATATTTATCATGCCAATAATGTCAAAAGAAAGCCAGTAGCAATACTTATATCAGGCAAAATAAACTTTAAAACCGAGACTCTATTTTGGTATCCTTTCGGTAAATACCTAATAGTGACATTGCATGCACCCAATATTTATAGCAGAATTATCAACAGTAGCCAAACTATGGAGAAAGCCCAAGTATCCATCAACTGATGAAGGTATAAAGAAGTTGTGGTGTCTGTGTGTGTGTGTGTGTGTGTGTGTGTGTGTGTGTATACGTATGTATATGCATATGTACATATGTGTATGTTCATATATACATACATACGATATACAATGAAATATAACTCAGCTTCAAGAAGAATGAAATCTTGCCATTTGCAACGATGTGGATGGAGCTCGAATGTATTTATAAGTGAAATATGTCAATCAGAGAAAGACAGATATATGATTTCACTCATGTGGAATTTAAGAAACAAAACACATGAAAACTAGGGAAGGAAGCAGGAAAAGAGAAGCGTGGTAACAAACCACATGAGTCTCTTAATGTTAGAGAAAAAAGAGAGAAGGTTGATGGAGGGAGATGGGTCAGCGCTGGGCTAGATGGAGGACGAGTATTAAGGAGAGCACTTGTTGTGATGAGCACTGGGTGTTGTATGTAAGGGATGAATCACTGAATTCTACTCCTGAATCTGAGAATGCACTGTATGTCAACTAAGACTTAAATTAAATTAAATTAAATTAAGATAAATAAATAAATAAAGCTATAACGAGATGAAGACAGACACGATCTCTTACTAAAGGGGACAGCCAAACAAGAATATCCAATGATTGTAAATTTTGATGCACCCAACATGCCATCACCAAGTATATAAAACATTTAGCAACAACCACAAAGGAACTCATTTATAATAATATAACGATAGTAGAGGACTTTAACACATCACTCACATCAATGGACACAATCTATAAACAGAAAATCAACAAGGAAACAATGGCTTTGAAAGACACACTGGACCAGATGAATTTAACAGATATATTCAGAACACTCCATGCTAAAATGACAGAGTACACATTCTTTTCAAGCGTACATGGGGCATTCTCCAGAAGTAATCACATTCTAGGTCACAAATCAGGCCTCAAGAGGTGCCCAAAGACAGAGATCAGACCAAGCATCTTTTCTGACCACAAAGCTAGGAAGTTAACCACACACACACACACACACACACACACACAAAGGAGGAAAGGAAACAAATAAAGGGAGGTTAAATAACATGCTACGAAATGAATGGGTCAAACAGGAAATCAATGAGAAAATACACTGAAACAAATGAAAATGAAAATACACTGGTAAAAACCCTTTGGAATGCAGCAAAAGCAGTCTATGATGGAAGTATATAGCAATACAGGCCTACCTGAAAGAGCAAGAAAAATCTCAAACAATCCTAACTTACACCTAAAGGAATGAGTAAAAGAGCAGCAGAAGGAAGGAAATAATTGAGTTTAAGGAAGAAATAAGGAATACACAAAGCAAAAAGACACTAGACCAAATCAATGAAACCAGGCGCGGTTCTTTGAAAGCAGTAATCAACTTGAAAACCTCCTAGGCAGACTTTTCACAAAAAAGACAGAAAGGACTCAAATAAATAAAATCACAAATAAGAAAGGAGAAGTAACCATCAACACCACAAAAATACAATTAGAAGATAATATTATGAACAATTATATGCAACAAATTGGACACTCTGAGAAAAATGAACAAATTCCTAGAAACACACAAACTACCAAAACTGAAACAGGAAGATATCTAAAATCTGAAAACAGAAAGATACCACATCAGTAATTAAAAAAATCTCCCCCCAACACAAGAGTTCAGGGTTAGATGGCTTCAGTGATGAATTCTACCATGCGTTTAAGGAAGAGGTAATATGTATTCTCCTCGAATTATTACAAAAAATAAAAAAGAAGGAAAACTTACAAATCCATCATATGAGGCCATCATTACCCTGATACCAAAACCAGATGAAGCCTCCACTAAAACCGGAAACTGCAGCAGCGCCTGTGTGGCTCAGGCGGTTTACTGTCCAACTCTTAATTTTGGATTAGGACATTATCTTGTGGTGCATGGGTTCGAGTCCCACGTTGGGCCCTGCCATGACAGTGTGGAGCATGGCCAGGATTCTCTCTCTCCCTGTCTCTCTGCCCCTCCCTCACTTTTATGTACTCTATCTAAGGAAAGAAATAAACATTTTTTAAAAATGTTAAAACAATTTTAAGTAAAACTGCAGACCAATAGCCTGATGACTATGTATGCAGAATTTCTCATTAACATACCTTCAAATTAAAGTCAACAATACATTAATAGAATCACTTACCATAATCAAGTGAGATATATCCCTGGGCTGCAAGGGTGGTTCCACATTCACAGATCAATCAACATGATGCACCACAGTAATAGAAGAAAGGATAAGAACAATAGGATGCTTTCAACAGATGCAGGAAAACTATTTGACAAAACGTCACATCCATTCATGATAAAAACCCTCAGCAAAGTACATTGAGACTCAACCTACCTGCACATAATAAAGGTCATCTATGAAAAACCCACAGCTCGTCTCATCCTCAATGGGGTAAAATTGAAAGTTTTTCCTCCAAGGTCAGGGACAAGATAGGAATGACCCCTCTCACCACTGTTATCCCGCATAGTACGGGAAACCCTAACCACAGCACTCAGACAACAAAAAGAAATAAGAGGCATCCAAATAGGCAAGGAAGAAGTAGCACTTTTGCTATTTGGAACTGACATGATGTGCTCTATAAAAAAACATGAAAGACTACCTTAAAAATTGCTAGAATTGATATATGAATTCGACAAGTCACAATATACAGAAATCAAGCTACATAGATGTATTGCATTTTTGTACACGAATCATGAATTAACACAGAGAGAAAGTAAGGGATCAATCCCATTGACAGGTTCACAAATACCACAAGATACCAGGAATATACCTAACCAAAGAGGTGAAAGACCTGTACTCTAAAGGCTATGAAACACTGATGAAAGAAATGGAAGAGGACACAAAGAAATGGAAATACATTTCATGTTCATGGATGGCAAGAACAAAATATTGTTACAATGTCTACACTCCTCAAAACAATCGACACATGTAATGAAATCCCTATCACACTAACAAAAACATTTGTCACAGACCTGGAACAAATAATCTCAAAATGTATGGAATGACAAAAGTCCCCAAACTGCCAAAAGAAACTTGAAGAAGAAAAGCAAAGCTGGAGACATCACAATTCCAGACGTTAGGTTATATTACAAAGCTGTACTGATCAGAACAGTATGGTACTGGCAAAACAACAACAACAACAACAATAACAACAACAACAACAACAAAACACAGAGGCATAGATGAATAGAATGGAAACCCAGAAATGAATGGACACCTATATGGTCAATTAATTCTCAACAAAGCAGGAAAGAATATCCAATGGAAAAAAAAGATAGTCTTGGGACACATGGGTGGCTCAGTCATGAAAGCGTGTGATTGCGAATTCAGCTCACGTCATGATCTCAGGGCAGTGCAGAGCATGCATGGGATTCTCTCTCTCCATTTCTCTCTGCCCCTGTTTTTCATGCTCTCTCTCTCAAAATAAATACATAAACTTAAAGTCTCCTCAACATATGGTTTTGGAAAAACTGGACAGCAACCTGAAAAACAAAACAAAACAACAATGAACCACTTTCTTAAAACATACACAAAAATAAATCCAACATGGATAAAGACCTATGTGTGAAACCTGAAACCATAAAAATCCCAGAGGATAATTAACACAGGCAGTATCTTATTTGACATTGCCTGTACAAATGTCTTTGTAGACATATCTCCTGAGGTAAGGGAAACACAAGCAAAAATAATGGGACATCATAAAAATAAAAAGCTTCCATCACCAAGGAAGTAATCAACAAAACTAAAACGCCTACAGAATATTTGCAAACGACATCTGATAAAGGGTTAGTGTCCAAAATATATACAGTTATACAGCACACAAAAAATGAGAAATCCGATTAAAAATGGGTGGAAGACACGAATAGACATTTTCCCAAGGAAGACATACACGTGGCCAAGAGACACATGAAAAGATGCTCAATAATACTGATCTTAGGGGAAATTAAATTCAAAAGTACAATGAGATAATACATCACATCTGTCAGAATGACTAAAATCAATGAATGATGAAACAGCAGCTGTTGCCAAGGATATGGGGAAAGAGGAAACCTCTTGCACTGTGGGGAGGAATGCAAACTGGTGCAGCCACTCTGGAAAACATCATGGAGATTTGTAAAAACAACAACAACAACAACAACAAAACCTGGAAATAGAACTACCTTACGATCCAGCAATTTCACTACGAGGTATTTACACAAAGAATACAAAAATAATTCTTCAAAGGGATACATGCACCCTGATGTTTACAGAAGCATTTTCTACAACAGCCATATTACGGAAACTGCCCAAGCATCCATCAATGATGAATAAATTGAGATGTAGTATATGGAATGTAATATTATTTAGCCATAAAAGCATGAAATCTTGTCATTTGCCACGAGGTGGATAGAGGGAGAGAATGTTATGCTGGGTGAAATAAGCCTGTCAGACAAAGACATATACCAGATGATTTCATGAACACATGGCAATAAAACAAAACAAAGGTGGGGGGGGGGGAGGAGACAGTGACAAACAGACTCTTAACTAGGAAACAAACTGAGGAGTTCCACAGCGAGGTGGGGGAATGGGTGAAACAGCTGATGGGGATTAAGAAGTGCACCTGGGATGAGCACCGGGTGACGTGTGGAAGTGTTGCTCTATATTGGACACCTGAAACTAATATTACACTGTGTCTTCACTCAGTGGAATTTAAATTAAAAGATAACATAAGATTACTGAGACTTACCTACCGGGTTTTCGGTAGTGTTCAATCACTTCACTAGGTTGGAAAAATAACCATGAAATTTTTTAAAAAGCATGTATGATGTGGGGACAGTTTGTGCCCTTACCTCGGTCTCTGGTTCCAGCAGGACTCGGAACGTGGGTCCCAGCTCATTCTTCTAGAAGGTCCTGAGACGAGCATTTCATGGATCCACGTCCTAATTGAATGCAGCTCCCGTGCTTCTGAATTTCTGTTAGGGTTTCTTCCTGGAAACAAACCTGAATCTGGAGCAAACCAACGACTGCATCTATGAGGTGATGTCGTGGGACCCCGCAATCCACGAGTCCTTTAGTAAAATACGTCTTGTTCAAAAACTGTCCGGGAAGGGGTGGAATGAAACACGGGAACAGCCCAGAAAATGCAAAGGCCTGTGCAGCTCAGCGACCAGCTTGACCAGGGAAGCCACCCGGCGCCCCCTCCTCAGCACTCAGTACAACAAGGCAGCTTCTCTCTGGCGACTCAGGAGATGCCAAGTTGCTGCTAAGCTCCCAAGGTCTCCCCTGGGGCAGGTGGCAGAACCTGCTGGAAATGCAGCTCTGCTGTCTGTACTGAGGCGCCAGCAGAGGCCTGAGTCCTCTGAGAGCAATAGAAGCCCTTCCTGCTCTGAGGTGCCCTGGGTCAGAAAAGCAGATGGTGCGCCCTCTGCTGGCTATCACTGCCCAGCAGAGGAACCCGCCCCTCCCGGTCTGTGGTGCTCGAGCTCTCTCTGCTGGCCACCATGGGAATTCCTTCAATGTTGAAGGCCCTGGTTGCTCAGCTGAGAGACCAAAGGTGCTCTGAGCAACTAAGCCTGTTCTCCACATTGGGAAGGGTTGTAGTGACAGGGCCTGGAACACAAATCTTTTCTTCTCCTTTCTTGTGAATGAAGAATGAAACCGAATTTATTAACGTAATGACATCATTTTTAATGTTTTAAGCAATGTTCACAGAAAAATAGACCGCCAATTTACACATGCTGAACAAGAAAGAGGTAATTTTATTTACCACCAAAATACTTAGGTTAGATAAAGAATGGACACCTTTGAGAGAGAGAGATACCGGCTTCCAGCTATGGAATGAATGAGTCCTAGGGATACAAGGGACAGCCAATGTAATGGTGTCAATCCTGTGATAATACTGTTGCATGCTTTCACATGATAGCTACACTTGTGGTTAAGTACAACATAATGTACAGACATGTGGAAGGGCTACAATGCATGCCTAAAACTAACACAACAAATGTGTGAACAATATTTCAATTAAAAATAGACATCCTTTACACTATCTTTAATTTCTTCTTCTTTGCGAATAAACTATCATTCCTGGGGCGCTTGGATGGCTTAGTCAGTTAAGCGTCTGACTTTGACTCAAGTCATGATTTTGCATCCATGAGTTTGAGCCCCGTGTCAGGCTCTGTCCTGAGAGCTCAGAGCCTCGAGCCTGCCTCAGATTCAGTGTCTCCCACTCTCTCCCTCCTCCCCAGCTCGGGTTCTCTCAAAAAAAGAAACATTAAAAATGAAAAATCATTCCTCATTTAGAATCTGTGAATTTCCATTTATACCAGATTCTCTAACATCACCTTCTTGATGTTGAAAGCTTATCTGAAAAGTCACTAATAATATCTTTGATGACACATATGTGACAAGGTCAGAATGCAACTTACAGGGAGCTACACATCTGTTGTAAATTTACAGTATGTATCCTTGGCTAATATTTCCAATCAAATGTGCTTTAGGGATACGGATGGATGAAATAATGTCCATCAGTCATATAGGTCAATTTCCTATAGGACCATTATGCCTTCAATTACTAATTGCCATCTCTTCAGAATTAAAAGAAATCTGGAACAAGAAAATGTCTTTGAATTTGATGTAAGAGAAGACTATGGTATTTTAAAGGGTCCACCTACCTTCTGGAATCCTCAGATTCGTTGTGGACTGGAGGATAGCAACCTATGATTTGGATGCACACCTCTAGTCCCAGAGGGAGGATATGGACCTTATTGTCAAATGTTTTTTTTTTTTTTATCAATATTACTAGTCCACCTCTGCCAGGTCCAGACTGCCAGACCTGGGGGCAACACAATGCCTGATGGCTGGGTTCAGAACTTGAGGAAGGCCAGCTGGTGGGGGGAGGGGGGAATCCAACAGGATCTTTGAAGTTAAAGGTAGGTTGTTCATTTGAGTCCCAAATCTATCCTCCACGCATGCAAATCCAGTGACTCAGCAGAGAACCTTCAATAGGTTTTTCCTGTCCTATTTCTCATTCTGAGAATTCTGAGAAATAGAACCAGAAAATTTATTTGAAGACACAAAAGATGAAAACTTCCTTAATGCGGGGAAGAAAACAGATCCAGAAGCAGGAGGCACAAGGAACCCCCAATATATTCAGCAGAAGCAGATCCACACCAAGTCGTATAGCAATTAAAACCCCAAATGTCGTGATAAAGAAAAAATTTTCACAGCAGGAAAACAAAAGTTGACAGTTACCTACAAGGGAAACCCCATAAGGTTATCACTGGATGTTTTTCAGAAGAAAATTTGAAGCCGTAAGTGAGCAGCACGGTATGGTAAAGTTGCTGCATGGAAAACATCTGCAGCCAAAGAGAGTCTATCCACAACACTATCATTCAGATGGAAGGAGAGATCAAGAGGTTCCCAAATAAATACTCAGGGATTTCACAACCAACAAACCACCCCTGCAAGACATGTTAAAGGGGACTCTTTAAGTGGTAAAGAAACACTTAAAGTGACAGTATTAAAGTGCGAAACACAAAAGCAATAAAAATGAATATATCTGAAAACATCAGCCAAGTTATTCACGATATGAAAGGTTTTGAAATATGACACTACATATCTACAGCACGGGGAGGAGAGGAGTAAAGAACTAGCTCAAACTTAAACAACTATCAACTTAATATAGACTTCTATATGCAGAAGTGGTTACATACAAACCTAATAATAAACACAAATCAAACACCACTAATACATGTGCAGAGTATAAGGACAAGCAATTTCCAATGCACTACTAAATAAACCCAGAAAACCATAGAAAAGAGAAATAGAAGAAAGGATCAGACAGATTCCAACAGGGCCTGGGGCATTGAGGGAGATGGCCCTGGGACACCTCCCCACAGGGCAGGCTCTGGGGTTTACCTGCCAAAGAGCAGCACACTCTCCCTCAAGACATCCCTCTCCATGACAGAACGTGAGGCTGAGCCTCACAATTCCAGAAGAAATGAGGGCTACCCATCTTTTCAATTCCAATGGCCTCTGCAGAACTTGGACCCAGGGATGTTGGAGTCTTGGGGTCATGGAACTCTGATGGCCATGATACAAGCCCTTTCTGCCCCAGCACTCAGAGCCACTTCATACATCCCCTCTCCCCTGGCCCCTCTAACCCTGTCCACATACCTGGACCAGGTCTCTACTTTCCACCTTGTACTTCCTCTTTGTCTCTGTTTCTCTCTAACCACATCTCTCTGTTTCTTCCTTTCACTCTCTAGGGAGTGGTGTAACATATGGTACCAAGCTTTTTTCTTATACATGTGAATATCCAATTTTCCCAGCACCAGTTATTCAAGAGACTACTCTTCTCCACTGTGTATTATTGACTCCCTTGTCAAATACAAGGTGACTGTGCATGCATGGGTTTAGTTTGGGCTCTCAATTTCTGTTCCATTGTCTTGTGTGTGTGCTTATGCCAGTGACATAACTGATTTCTTTGTGTTAGAATGGAGCTTGAAATCAAGAAATGTGATGCCTCCTGTTTTGTTCTTTCTTGCGTTGGCTACTTGGGGTCTTTTTGTGGTTCCAAATACATTTTAGGATATGATTTTCTAATTGCATAAAAATTGCATCGGAGTCTTGATAGAGATTGCACTGAATCTCTAGATGGCTTTGGGTAATATGGACATTGTATCTGTATTAATTCCTCCGAAAGTTGGACATGAGATGGCTTTTCACTGACTTGTGTGTTCTCCTCTTTCTTTCACCCAAATTGAATTTCTTCCATTCCTGCACACAGATTTTACAGTTTTCTGTAGAGAGATTTTTCACTTCCTTGATTAAATTTATTCCTATACATTTTATTGTTTTTGATGCTATTGTAAATGGGATTGTTTTCTTTACTTCCTCTTAGATAATTGGGTTAGTGTATAGGAAGGCTACAGAATTTGATACGGTGACTTTCTATTTTGGGACTTCACTGCATTTCTTGATTAGATATTAACAGGTTCTTTTACATTAAACTTTTTATTTCAGTCCTTTACCTTATTTAAAAAAAAAAAAACATGTTACTTGGGAATAGCTGACACTCTATGTTACATTAGTTTCAGATGAACAACATAGTGATTGGACAAATGTATACTTTCTTATACCCTAACACAGGTGTAGCTATCATCTGTCACCATGCATCACTACTCCAGTACCATTCTCTATGTTCCCTATGCTATATCTTCTATCTGTGATTCATTCATTGCATAACCAGAAGCCTGCATCACCCAATCCCCTTCACATATCTAGGGCATCCTTGTCTTGTGCCTGATCTTAGTGGAAAATCTTTCACAATTTCACTATTGAGTATGATATTAGCTGTGGGCTTCACACACATGGCCTTTCTTATGTTGAGATATGTTCCTTCTACACTGAATTTTAAAGAGTTTTTAGCACAAATGGATACCAAAATTTCTCAGAACTTTTTTTCTGTGTCTATTGACATCATCACATGAGTTTTCTTTTTATTTTTTAAAATGTATTTATTTAGTTTAGTTTAAATGTGTTTATGTCTTTCTTTAGTATTTATTTTTTCAAGTTTTTATTTAAATTCCAGTTGGTTAGCATACAGTGTAATATTACTTTCGGGTATAGAATTTAGTCATCATTCACTTACATACAACACCCAGTGATCCTCACTACTAGTGCCCTCCTTAGCCCATCACCCATTTAATCCATCCCCCTGCCCACCTCCCTTATAGTAACCCTCCGTTTGCTATTTATAGTTAAGAATCTTGTTTCTGGTTGATTTTCTTTCATTCAATTATGTGAGGGGTCACATTGATTGATTTGCATTTCTGAAACATCCTGCCTTTGCAGGGAAAAAACCTTTCATCACGGTCAATGATCCTTTTAATATGATGCTGAATTTGGTTTGCCTGTACATTATTGGGAATTATTCATCTACATTCATCACAGGGATACTGGCCTATAGATTTCTGTTCAGGTAGTATCCTTCTCTGGATTCCCACCAGGGTAATTCCAGTGTCATGAAATGAGTTTGGTGGTGTTCATTCCTTTTGAATCAGTGAGACGGCTGCTGTTAGTTCTTCTACAAACATTTGGTCAAATTCACCAGTGAATCCACCTGGTCCTGGGCTTTTCTTCCCTGGGAGAACTTCGATTACTGATTCAATTTACTTACATTGGTTATCTTCTTGTATTGATACAGTCTTCCTTTAATGGGTCTGTGCAAACCTTCTATTTCTTCCTGGTACAGTCTTGGTAGGTTGTGTGTTTCTAAGAACCTATCCATTTCTTCTAGGCAGGCAATTTGCTGGCATCTAATTTGGCCATAGTCGCCTCTTTGTCTCCTTTATGTTTCTTTGGTATAAGGCGTAATGTCTTCTATTTATAATTCTTTTGAATTGGGTCCTCTCTCTGTCTTAGCATAGTCTATGTATAGTCTTGACAATTTTGTTTCACTCTTCTGAAAACCCCTGTTGGTCTTCTTCATATTTTCTATTGACTTCATGGTCTCAGTTTCATTGGTTTGCACTCTCGTATGGATTACTTTCTCCCTTTTGAGAACATTGGACATAGATTGTTTTTTTTTCTAGTTCTTTGAAGTTAAAGGTAGGTTGTTCATTTGAGTCCCAAATCTATCCTCCACGCATGCAAATCCAGTGGATCATCAGAGAACCTTCAATAGGTCTTTTCTGTCCTATTTCTCATTTTCAGAACTCTGAGAAATAGGATCAGAAAATTTATTTGAAGACACAATAGATGAAAACTTCCCTAATGAGGAGAAGGAGACAGATCCAGAAGCAGGAGGCACAAAGAACCCCCAATATATTCAAAAGAAGCAGATCCACACCAAGTCATATAGTAATTAAAACCCAAAATGTCGTGATCAAGAAAAATTTTCACAGCAGAAAAACAAATGATGACATTTACCTACAAGGGAAACCCCATAAGGTTATCACTGGATGTTTTTCAGAAGAAACTTTGAAATTGTAAGTGACCAGCATGGTATGGTAAAGGTGCTGAATGGAAAACATCTGCAGCCAAAGAGAGTCTATCCAGCAAACTATCATTCAAATGGGAGGAGAGATCAAGAGGTTCCCAAATAAATACCCAGCGAGCTCACAACCAACAAACCACCCCTGCAAGAAATGTTAAAGGGGATTCTTTAAGTGGAAAAGAAACACCTAAAGTGACCATATTAAAGTGCGAAATGCAAAAGCAATACAAATGTGTAAATCTGTAAAACATCAGTCAAGGTATTCACGATATGAAAGGTTTTGAAATAGGAACACTACATAGCTACAACACGGGGAGGAGAGGAGTAAAGAACCGGTTCAAACTTAAGCCACTATCAACTTAATATAGACTTCTATATGCAGAAGTGGTTAGGTACAAACCTCATAATAACCACAGAACAAACACCACTAATACATATGCAGAGTATAAAGATAAGCAATTTCAACTGTGAAATTGTGAGGAAACCCAGCAAACCAAAAAAAAAAGAGAAAGAGAAGAAAGGATCAGAAAAATTCAGAAACAACCAACATCAAGTGATAATAGGACAAGTACATGTCTATCAATTACTTTGAATGGTAACAGAATAAATGCTCAAATCAAAGGCACTGGGTGCCAGATAGGGGCAACTGGATGGCTCAATCGCTTGAAATTTCGACTCTTGATTTCGGCTTAGGCTATGATCCCAGGATCATGGGATTGAGCCCCAATTGAGCTCTGCACTGAGCATGGAACTTGGTGAGGATTCATTCTCATTCTCATTCTCTCTCTCCCTCTTTCTCTCTTTGTCTCTCTCTTCCCCCATTCCCCCCAACCCGCCCTACCATGCCTGTGCTCTCTCTCTTCATAATAAAAAGCACTGGGTGATAGAATGAATACAATATAGGACCCATATTTCCACCTACAAAAGACTAGTTGAAAAACAAAAGTATCAAAAGAAAACCGCAGTAGCCATACCTACATCAGAAAAAATAGATTTAAAAAGAAAACTGTAACAAGAGACAAAGAAGACACTATACTAATAAAAAGTACCATCCAGCAAAAAGATAGAACAATTGTAAACATACAAGCGTTCAACCTGAGAGCATCCAAATACACAAAACAGTCCAAACCTCAAGAACTGATAGTCATACAATCATAGTGGGGCACTAGAACACCCAAATGACATCAATAGAGAGATCATTACATCAGAAAATCAACAAGAAAGTAGTGACTTTGAATGATAGAGTAGACCAGATGGACTTAAACCTTATATTTTAGACATTGCAGCCTAAAACAGCACAATACACATTCTTTTCATGTGCACATGGAATATTCCCACACTCGATAAAATATTACATCATAAAACAAGCCAAAACAAAATCAAACCGATCAACGTCATACCATGTGTCTTTCCACACCACAATGCTATGAAAGTAGAAGACTACAACAAGAAAAAAAATCTTGAAAAGGCTCAAAAAAATGGAAGTTAAATAACATGCTACTGGGGCGCCTGGGTGGCGCAGTCGGTTAAGCATCCGACTTCAGCCAGGTCACGATCTCACGCTCCGTGAGTTCGAGCCCCGCATCGGGCTCAGGGCTGATGGCTCAGAGCCTGGAGCCTGTTTCCGATTCTGTGTCGCCCTCTCTCTCTGCCCCTCCCCCGTTCATGCTCTGTCTCTCTCTGTCCCAAAAATAAATAAATGTTAAAAAAAAAAAAAAAAAAAAAAAAAAAAAAGAAAAAAAGAAAGAAAAAAAAAAAAAAAAATAACATGCTACTAAACAATCAATACCTAAACCAAGAAATCAAAGACAAAATCCAAAATGACATGGAAACAAATGAAAATGAAAACACAGCAATCGAAATTTCTGTAAAGCAGGAAAACTGGTTCTATCAGGAGAGTTTATAGCAATACAGGTCTGCATCAAGAAAAAGAAAACCCTGAAGTAAACTCCATGAACTTATAACTATAAAAGCCAGACAGAGGACAACAAACAAAACCTCCAAACAGCAGAATGAAGAAAATAATTCAAATCAGAGGGGAAATAAATGATATCAAGATTAAAAGTATGCAACCCAAGGAAGAAAATGGATAAGGCAGTAAGCAAAATCCTACCACACCGAGAGAGGGCAGGGTGATGGCGTGAAACACTCCACAACCAAGCTGGAATGGGGCGAGGCAAAAACAACCTCCAGTGCAGGGAGACAGGGGCGATAAAATGAACGAAATCCCACACAGATGGAGGGTGGTGTCCTAGCATGAACAACCTCCCGCTCCAAGTGGAAGTGCAAATATGACCTACTTCTTGTTGAAGCCCTAACCATAACACTAACCAAATCCCAACACCTAAACCTAACAGCTAACCCTAACCATAGCCCTAATACTAAACCCTGCCCCTATCCCTAGTTCTAAACCCAACCCTAACCCTACCAAAATGTAAAAGTAAACATCCTGTACTAACCCTAACCCTCTTACCCTATTCCTAAAACTCTAATCCTAAAACCCTAACCCTAAATCTCTAACTCTACCTGCTAACCCAAAAATTGTAAACCAAAAATCTAACACTAACCCTAACCATAATATTCTAACACTAACCCTAACGCTAACCCCTAATCCAATCCCCTAACCCATAATCCAAAGTCCTAGACCTAGACCTCACCTTATCCCTAAACCTAACGCAAACCCTAACACTAATGCTAACACCTATCCCTAACTCTACCATCTAACCATAACCCTAACTCTCAAACCCAAACCATAATCCTAAACCTAAGCCTAACCCAAGGCCAAAGCTAATGCCTAAACCTAACTCTAACTCCAAACCCTAACACTTAACCATAATCCAAAACACTAACCATAACCCTAAACCCAACCTTAATGCATAAACCGAATTCTAGCCCCTAACACTAACACCTAACACCAACCCTAACCGTAACCCTAACCCCTAACACCAAACCCAATCCCAAACCCTAACCCAACACACATGACACACAAGAATGGTGTCACCTCGGCACTGGTGAAGTCCCTGGACAGAACATTAAACCTAGTTAAGGATATCTCTGAATGGGGACCCAATTCCTATCTCTGAGAACACCACAAACAATGGGCCCAAAGCGGTGCAGGATTACTTGGCATGGAACATGGAACATCATCATGACATTTCCAATGCCCGCATGATGCTGCACAAGGGCGATGATGAGGCCCAACTGAAGATGGCACATACAGCTGGCCCTGGATCACAAAGATTAAGCCTGAACAGGCCGCTCCAATGAGGCCTATACTCAATCCTCTGGGAAGACCACTACCCTGCAACGTTTCAGTGCTTGGAGCTTCCTGGGACCTAACCCTAACCTTAACTGTGACACGCACATACCGCTCAAACTAAGCCTCATCCCAACTCGAAACTAACCCTGCACATGACCCACACCCGCGCATGGACCCTCATTCAGCCTTCCAGGGTGATCATGGCAATGATGTCGCTTTGGCCCTGACAACGTCCCTGGACCGAAAGTTAACCTTGGCTAAAGCTTTCTCCTAATGGGGACCCAATTCCTAAGTCTGAGCACATGACGGACATGGGCTTCAGAGCAGAGGAGGATTACTCAGCATGGAACCTGGAATAACACAGTGTCATTTCCAAAGACCAGAAGGAGCTCCACAGGGGACTTCCTAAGGTCTAAGCAAGGAGTGGCCCTGGCACCCAAAACTCAGCCTGACTGGGACCCTCCTTAGACCGCTCTACTCAGCCCTGAGAGGGGATAACTGACCTACTGGGGGTATAGTACCACGAGCCTCGTGTGACCAAGCCCTAATCTTAACGGTGACCCACAGTATATACGTGAACCTAAACCTCACCTCATCTTTAACACTCACCCTAAACATGACTCGCACCATGCATGTGCCCACACATCATTGACACAGGGAGATCACAGGACTGGTGTCACTTAGCCCTAGAGATTTCCCTGGCCCAAAGCCTAAATGGAGCTAAGGCTATCTCACCATGGAGATCAAATACCACAGTTGTGTGGCCTTGGAAGCAAGAGACTGATGCTGGTTTGCTCCCTCCCTGTGCCCTAAACTCAGCTCTTCGAGGAGACAACTTCACCGCTGTGGGTTCAGCGCCTGGAGCCTCCTGGGACCTAACCCTAACCCTAACCCTACTCCTAACCAGAACCCTCTACCGAAACCTACACCGGCATCAAAACCTAACCCTACACTTGATCTGCACCGTCGCATGGGCCCTCACTTCAGCCCTAGAGGGAGACAGGAGACCGGAGTCGCTTCGGCCCTGGCGACGTCCCTGGACCGAACCCTAATCCTAGCTAAGGCTCTCTCCTGATGGGGACCCAATACCAAAGTCTGACAACACCACGTGCCTGGGGTCCAGAAGCGGTGTGGGATTACTCGGCATGGAACCAGGAAGCTCACTGTGTCATTTCCCAGTTCCGGCTGCAGCTGCCTGAGAGGTCCCTGAGGCCTCCCAGACCAGTGGCCCATAGAGTTGTGTGGCCTTGGAAGCCAGAGACTGATCCTGACTGGCACCCTCCCTTGTATCCTCAACACAGCCCTTCGGGGAGACCACTGCACCCCTGTGGGTTCCGCGCCTGGAGCCCCCTGGGACCTAACCCTATCCCTAACCAGAACCCTCCACCAAAACCTAAGCCGGCTTTGATCCCTAACCCTACACTTTAGCTGCACCATCACATGGGCCCTCACTTCAGCCCTCGAGGGAGATCATGAGACTGCAGTCGATTCGGCCCTGGCGACGTCTGTTACCGACCCTAACCCTAGTGAAGGCTCTCTCCCCATGGTGCCCAAACCAAAGTCTGACAACACCACGCGCCTACGGTGCAGAATCGTTGCGGGGTCACTCAGCATGGAACCTGGGAGCTACCATGTCATTTCACGGCCCAGCTACAGCTGTCCAAGAGGCTTCCTGAGGCCTCCCCCACCAGGGGCCCATAGAGTTGTGTGGCCTTGGAAGCCAAACACTGATCCTGACCTGCACCCTCCCTTGGGCCCTCAACTTAGCCCTTCGAGGAGACCGCTGTACTGCTGTGGGTGCAGCTCCTGGAGCCTCCTGGACCTAACCCTAAATCTAACCCTACCCCTAACCGGAACCCTCCAGTGAAACCTAAGCCAGCCTCGAACAGTACTCCTACACTTGAGCCACACTGTCTCATGGGACCTCAGGTCAGCCCTGGAGGGAGATCATGAAACTGGAGTCCCTTTGGCCATGGCGAAGTCCCCGGACCGAACCTTAACCCTAGCTAAGGCTCTCTCCCCATGGAGCCTGAATACCAACGTCTGACAACACCACACACCTGCGGTCCAGAAGCGTTGCAGGGTCACTCCGCATGGAACCTGGAAGTTCACCATGTCGTTTCCCAGGCCCGGCTGCATCTGTCCCAGAGAATTCCTGAGGCCTACCCGACCTGTGGCCCATAGAATTTTGTGGCCTTTGAAAGAAATTCTGATTCTGACCGGCACCCTCCTTTGTGCCCTCCACTCAGCCCTGTGGGGATACAACTGCAGTGCTCTGGCTTCAGCACTTGGAGCCTCCTGTGGCCTTACCCTAACCGTAAATCTAACCACAATGGTCAATGGAAGCCTAACCCTTTCTAAGAGATTATCCTACACTCAAACTTCCTCGTCGCCTGGGCCCTCACTTCAACTCTTGAGGGATATAATGAGTCTGGATTTGCTTTCCCCCTGGGACGAGCCTGGACTGAACTTCAAACCTAGCTAATACTCTCTCCCCATGGGGATCCAATACCAGAATCTGACAACAACACATGCCTGGTCTCAGAGAGATGAAGGATCATTGGACTAGATCCTGGTACATTAGCATGTCGTTTCCAAGGCCTGGCTGCAGCTGCCTGAGAGGTTTCCTGATGCCTACCCGGCTAGTGGCCCATACAGTTGACTGGTCTTGGAAACCAAAGACTAATATTGACCAGCACCCTCCATTTTGCCTTCAACTCAGGACTTTGGGGAGACAACTGCACCGCTGTGGTTTTAGCCCCTTGAGCCTCCTGGGCTAACCCTAACTCTAACTCTAACCTAACCCTAACTCTAAGCTTATTCCTCAACCGAACCCTATTGTATAAACGAAGGTCATGAGACTCGAGTTGCTTCAGCCTTGGCAAAGTGCCTGGATCGAATCCTTAACAATGTTAATGCTCTCTCCCAATCGGGACCCAATTCCAATGTTTGACAACAGCACGTACATGGATTCTAGTATCAGTACAGAAATACTCGGCATGGAATGTGGAACATCACCATGTCATTTCCAAAGTGCACCTGCAGCTGCACAAGGTGATACCTGAGGGGTATTCCAAAGTGCACCTGCAGGGATTCGAGAGGATCCCTGAAGGATTGACCATACTTTGTCTGGTCTTGGAACCCACTCCTAATCCTAACTCGCACCCTCCCTGTGTACTCCACTCAGGCCTTCGGGAAGACAATTGCTCTCCTGTGGGGTCAGGGCCTGGAGTCTCCTCAGACATAACCCTAACCCTAACCTTAACTCTCACCATAACCCTCAACTACACCTAACCCTATCTGTCACAGTAACTCTACAGCAGACCCGCATATGCCCTCACTTCAGCCCTCCATGTAATTCACGACACAAAATGGGTGAAAGACACTCAAAATGGATGAAAGACCTAAATGCAACATAGGAAGCCATCAAAACCCTCGAAGAGAAAGCTAGCAGAAACCTCTTTGATGTTTGCTTCCACAACTTCTTAGTCAACAAGTCTCCGGAGGCAAGGGAAACAAAAGCAAAAATGAACTATTAGGACCTCATTAAAATAAAACGCTTCTGAACAGAGGAGGAAACAATCAGCATAACTAAAAGGCAACCAACAGAAAGGGAGAAAATATTTGCAAACGACATATGAGATAAAGGATTAGTACTCAAAATCTATAAAGAACATATCGAACTCAACACCCAAAAAACAAGTAATCCAGTGAAGAAATGGGCAAAGACATGAGCAAACACTTCTCCAAAGATGACATCCAGATGGCCAAATGAGACATGAAAAAATGCTCAACATCACTCATCATCAGGGAAATACAAATCAAAACCACAATGAGATAACACCTCACCCCTGTGAGAATGGCTAACATTAACAACTCAGGCAACAACAGATGTTGGTGGGGAAGGGATGAAAGAGGAACTCTTGCACTGCTGGAGGGAATGCAAAATGGTCAAGCCACTCTGGAAAACAGTAGGTAGGTTCCTCACAAAATGAAAAAGAGGACTACCATAACCCAGCAGTTGCACTACTAGGTATTGATCCAAGAGATACAGATACGCTATTTCGAAGAGACAAGTGAACCCCAAAGGTTATAGCAGCACTATCAACAACAGCTAAAGTATGGAAAAATCCCAAATGTCCATTGATGGATGAATGGATAAAAAGATGTGGTATATATATGTATGTATATATACATACACAATGGAGTATTACTTAGCAACCCAAAAGAATAATTGTACAACTCGCATGAATGCAAATATACTTTTTAAAACAAAGCTCATTCTGAAATAGACAATCTATGCAGAAAACTCCTAAGTTCTATTTCCAACAACGAGCTGCACCCAAAGAAAGAACGATACTCTCTTAAGTATAAATAACTGACTTTAAAAGTCTACGACGGTTTTTCACCAATACAGCTCAGTCATGTTACCAAGAACACATGGTAAACTCTTACAACAGAGGCAGTGACCTTTTCCTCTATATTGTAGGGAAAAATAACAGCTATTATCTTGACATTATGAATTCATTGTATAATTCAGACCTGTTACAAAGGAAACAAACCTCTCTCAGTATTCTTGCTAGCTAAATTTTTCAAAGGGATGAATACATTTATATAATTATTAAGGATAACAGAAATTGCAGCAGTAAAAAATAAAAGGATGTGATATTGAAATTCAACCCGTGGGTATAATTACTCAGATACTAAACTTAATCCCATTTCCTGGAATGTGACAGCAGCTTTACACGTACTGTTGCTTATAATATACCAGGCTGAAGTATGGCTTTTCTCCGTTCATCTTGGGGACAGTTTGGTAGATGAAAGAAAGTGGGCTTTGGAGCCCATGAGAACAAAGTTATCCAAAGGACAGCACTTACTAGTACTGTGATCTCAGAAACATGACCTACTCTCTCTTGAGCTTCAGATTGTGGATTTTCAAAACGAGAATAATCATACTTACCTCACCTGGAGGTTATGATGTCCATGCTAAGGATGTAATTCCAGTGCCAGCCAGGAACTTGGAGTATAGAGGTAGTGGGAAGATGCAAGCCTATACAAATAAATAAACAGAATTATAACTTGGGCTAAGGGCAAACTGGGATTAGCACTGTGTGAGCAAATAATGGGGAAAAGGGCATGGAGAAAAAAAAAAAACCCATGTAGGTAGTGACTAGGTACAACAGACAGAAACCTGTTATGGAATGCATTTGCCCCCTAACTCCATACACTGAAGTCCTAACTACCCATGGGACTGTACTTGGATACCAGATCTTGAAAGGTAAAGTGGAGTTCCAATGAGCTCAATTGCGGGGAGGGACTCTAATCATAACTGGTGTCGTATAGGAAGAGAGTAGGCACCTACACACACAGAAGGAAGAGCACGTGCAGACAGTGGGAAAGAGGTCGTCCACCAGTCATGGACACAGGACACCCACCCTGGCCACACCTTGATCTAAAGTGTGAGAAAGTTGGAGGCACCTGAGTCGCTCAATCGGTTAAGTGTCCGACTTTGGCCCAGGTCATGATCTCGCAGTTCATGAGTTCAAGCCCCATGTCGGACTATGTGATGACAGCTCAGAGCCTGGAGCCTGTTTCAGATTCTGTGCCTCCCTCTCTCTCTCTGACCCTCCCCCATTCATGAGCTGTCTCTCTCTGTTTCAAAAATAAACGTTAAAAAAATAAAGTGTGAGAAAATAAATAAATCAATGTCTGTTGCTTAAGCCACCCAGGCTGTGGTACTTTGTGATGGTGGACCCAGCAAAGTAATACGAAATCCCAATATTTACTTGCTCAGTAAATGATGTTTGAGCCTTTGAAGGAGTTAGACACTGTTCTAGGGCCCTAAGGAAAGAGTCCTAAACAAGTTAGTTTGGTCTTTGAACCCCATGGAGCCGACATTCTGGCAGGGACTGCAGTAGGCGACATCCAGCAAGCAAGAAAGAAAAACAGATGATGCCAAGGGTCGGAAAGAAAAAGAATTCTGGGAAGGGATATCAAGTGTTCAGGTCAGAGAAGGAGCAGTTTTCGGTTTTAGATAGAGAGCTAGCAGAGACTCCACTGAGCAGGTGATGTCAGAGCAAAGATATGATGGAAATGATGGAGTATATCATGTTGGCATGTGAGAGAACATTCCGGACAGAGAGAGGAAAAGTGAGTGCAAAGACCTGAAGCAGGAGTATGTGCCTGACATGCTCAGGGAGCAGGGAGGGGGCAGGTGTGGCCGCAGCCTAGTAAACAAGGGGAGGGGAATAGGAGAGGCCTTCAGGGAGTTACCAGAGTCTGAGGAGGTAACACCTTTGTGGTATACGTTGGAGTCAGTAGTCTGGAGACATTACAGAGCTGGAGGCAAGGCATAAAGACTTGGAGGCCCCAGCTGCTGGTAGATAGAAGCCTGAGGCTGGCTGCCATCACACCAGAGTAAGGGTGGACTGAAAGCAGATGCGGGGGGTGTGGGAAGAAGATGAGGACCAACCAACACAGACACTGGTGAGCAGCGGCCCAGATGGTGGGAGGAGGAAGGAAGTAATTTTTAAAGAAAGGGAGTAATCAAGTGAGTCTGTAAAATGGTGCCACGTCGTCCACATACTGGGGGTTGAGACTTCACTGTGACCTTCAGTGATGTATGTCATTCATTAAAGAGATGAGAACTGGGGTGAGTTCACCACTCACACTCAGCTGACAGAGACAAGGGAAGGTCTGCAGGCACCGGCACGTGCAATGCTATATGTAGGAAGACCAAACAGGTGGTGCTGGATGGGAAGTGATTGCTCCTACTAGGCTGGGAGAAACAGCTGCAGGTGCACAGGATGGCCAGGTCCTGAGAAAACCCGAGGTGTGCAGGAGAGAGGGAAGCAGTATGGGAAGCGTGTTAGCAAGAAATGGAATCCTCCTTTAGAACTATGACCCAACTGTGTCAACGGGACACCAGCCAGAGCCGTGGGGATAGATGTAGCAAGGTGGGCGGCTGTCAGGCTGTTGGGAATGTGTGTGATTGGGAAACATGATAAAGATGCCCTACGTTCTCTCTGCCTGTAGAATGGGATCATGGCCTGCATTTCAATACTAATGCACACGAGAAACAGAGCATCAAGCCCTCCATAGGGACTCCCAAGTTGTCCTCTTACAGCAGACATCCCCATCTCGTTCCTGCACCCATCACCTTTGTGATGCCTGGCAATCCCTGATCTGCTAACCATTTTTATGATTTTGTCGCATTGAGAATATTATACAAATTGAATCGAAAAGCACATGATCGTTTTAGGATTCGCTTTTCCACTCTGGGCATAATTCTCCAGAGATTCAGTCCTGCTGCAGTGTCTGTCAGCAGTGCGTGCCCTGGCACTGCTCATAGGTGAGCACCCACCACAGGGGGATAGCATGGTTTGGCTGTCTCCCTATGGAAGGACACGTCGTACTAGGCTGTGCAATGGCCCTCAAAGAAAGCAAGTCCTAATAGCTGGAATCTAACTCCCATCGATGGGATCTAGTTAAGGATCTTGAGGCCTGGGTTGCCTGAGTGAGCCCTAGATGGAATGACGAGCATCCTTAGAGAGGCAAAGGG
Source organism: Prionailurus bengalensis (assembly GCF_016509475.1). Classification (NCBI taxonomy): domain Eukaryota; kingdom Metazoa; phylum Chordata; class Mammalia; order Carnivora; family Felidae; genus Prionailurus; species Prionailurus bengalensis. The sequence goes on from NC_057346.1 coordinate 88,332, forward strand.
AGACTTGACAAAGAGGAGGCACTGTGTCCATGGAGACAGACTGGGGTAATGTGGTCACAAGCTAAGGGAGTTTGGTGGCCACCAGGAGCTACTAGGTAGAAGGGGTACACGGTCCCCTGGAGCTCTGGAGTCTCCACCGGGAGTACAGCCCTGCTGACACCTTAGTCTCAGTAAAGGGATTTCGGGTTCCTGGCCTCCAGAACTCTGAGAGAACATAATTTTGTTCTCATAAGCCATCAAGTTTATGGGAAAAGAGCAGGTATGCGCACAACAGGCCCCCATTCCCATCTCCCTTGGACTTTGGAGTCTTCCTTCCCTGAGAAAGTCAGGGAAGCTCTGGCATTTCAACCTAGTTGACTGCAGGCAGCCATTGAGTCATTATTATGAACATTCCCAGTTTTCCAGGCAACACATTAAATTACATTTCCTGCAGGAAGAACCATGTATCCATGTCTGGCCTATTTTATGTCACCCTCTTTGGTGTAATACTCTTTGAACCCACTCCCATACTCGTCCCCCATCTACTACCAGTGCAAAATGGTAATATCCTGAAACTCCCCTGCATGGACACCTGATCATGCATGGACCTGATCCCATACCTCTGTCTGGAGTACACTGAAATCCCACTATTTTCCAGGAAGTAAACACAGATGGTAGACGTGGAGCCTGAAGATCACTGTTCTCGGTCATGACAGTATTATATTAGGTGAAGCCACTGAAACCTTTTCTCTAGGGGTCCTGAGGTGGGATAGGACTATTTTCCTCAGACAGGGGAGTTGCCTCTCTTGGCAACAAACACAAGATACTCACCTCACGGAGTCATACGTTTTCTGGTGTTTTTCCCTTGCTTTCAACCTCTCCTATTTCCTGCGTGTACCCCAGACACCCAAAACTGACCGCGGACAGGCTCTGTAACTGCCCCCCATGGCCACAGTGACAACTCCACCCGTGATCCTCCAGCGTGCTCTCCTCCATCACTCCACACCAGCACTAGTGGTAATGTGAGCAAATGTGAAGTCACCTCTTACCACCAATGTCCAGTATCCACTTCTGCCATCAATGAAGCTACTTGTATGTCTTCTACTGGAAGAGCAGTCCAGTCCCAGAGTTCCATTTTCAACCGGTTTCCTATGGCCACACATGGTACAAATTACCACTGGTGCAGGACTGCGACAGAGGCAGACAGCTCACCCAAAAGAAGTGAGTGGGGGAGCCTGGGTGGTGCAGTCCGTTAAGCGTCCGACTTCAGCCAGGTTACGATCTCGCGGTCCGTGGGTTCGAGCCCCGCGTCAGGCTCTGGGCTAATGGCTCGGAGCCTGGAGCCTGTTTCCGATTCTGTGTCTCCCTTTCTCTCTGCCCCTCCCCCGTTCATGCTCTGTCTCTCTCTGTCCCAAAAATAAATAAACGTTGAAAAAAAAAAATGTAAAATAAAAAAAAAAAAAAAAAAGAAGTGAGTGAAGAACAGTTCAAAGGTAAGGGAACCTCCAGAAGATGGTGAAGAGGCCAAAGCAGCCATGCTAAGCAAAGACAAGATGTTTCCACAAGAAGAAACTGCAAAGAAAAGTGGTTCCTGATCCTGTAATATTTATCTGGAGAGGAGACCCTTGTGGGGAGGTGTAATGCAGAGGAACACAACTACAGAAGCTCCCCGTTATCCATGGGGATATGTCTGGAGACTCCAGGTGGGTCCTGGAAACCATGACAGTACAAACACTATAGTGGCCATGAAGGGGTGTTGGCGCCACACCCCTACATAGACCATGAAGGGGCACAGGTGGCTCACCTCTACATGGCCCAGGAAGGGACACAGGCGTGACATATCTACATGGCCAATGAAGGGGCACAGAAGGGCTGCAAGCGTCAGACCCCTGTATTGCCAATGTAGGGGTATCAAGGCTGTCCTTGAAGGTCAAAATATATGATTCACACACTGTAGGTGGCTGTTAGAGTTATGGCCATGAGCATTCGTAGTAGAGCTCAGGCACTGGTATATGATCTTAAGATCTGAGTATCAAAAATAGACAACCAACTCCTAAGTTAACACTGGGTGTATTTCACAATAGAAACAATAATGCTAGTATGTACAACAAGAAATATTTGTACTTGCCTAAGCTCTATAACCATGGATAGTTAACCATAAGATAAAAATAACCTAAGTGTAAAGTCAATATCAAACCAATTGTTGACGCAACACAGATAGGCAATCAAGGAAGATGAAAAGAAGTAAAAGGAACTCAGCAAACACAAACCCCATCTGTTTACCAGTAAAATCACCTCTAGCATTTGTAGTTTTAGAGGCCCTGCCTGCCCAGGGACATTCGTGAAATGGCCATGGTATCCTGACCGTGCAAAGGTAGCATAATCACTTGTGCCCTAAATAGTGACTCATATGAATGGCCATACGAGGGTTTTACTGTCTCTTCCAATAGGTGAAATGGACCTTCCTGTGAAGAGGCGGGAATAGGGCAAGAAGACAAGTTGACCGATGGAGCTGCTTTCAAATGTTTTTAGCTTCATTTTTTTTTTTTTTTGAGAGAGAGAGAGAGAGAGAGAGAGAGTGATAAAGAACACACGTGGGGAAGGGGCAGACAGAGAGTGAGACACAGTATTTGAAGCAGGCTCCGTGGTCAGAGCCATCAGCACAGAGGTGAAGCAGGGTTCGTACCCACAAACCTTGAAACCATGACCTGAACCAAAGTGGGACACTTAATCCACTGAATGGCTGAGGCAGTACAAAACACGTGTGACCTAAAAGGAACATCAACGCTACATCACCGGTGAAGGGATGCAGAAGGGACACATGCATGATCCCCTCCTGTGCTGAGGTGGGGGAGTACACATGAGTGATACCCCTCCATTCCAGAGACAATGGCGCAATGGTGACCCCCTCCCTTGATGTGGGAGGGTGCATGTTTCAATTCCCTCCTGTCCAAAGGCGGGGGGGGGGGGGAGCGCTATGCTTGAAAACCTTCCATACCCAGAGTGGAGGAAGTATGACCTAAGACTTACCCTCTCCTTATGTCAGTGCCAACCCTAACCCTTACCTTAAGACACGCATGTTTCTTCAACTGTGAAAGTGAAAGAACCATTCGTGAATCATCACATTTAATGGTGACATCACTACTCTCTCCCTGAAGGATGGTACTGTGCATGCGTGACCATCTCATACACCAACCAGGGGCAAGGCAGAATCCTGAAACACATCTGGCGTCAAGTAGGGTGGGGCGCATGTTTGAACACCCTCCATCGCTGAGGAGGGTTCTGTGCACGTGTGAACACCCTTCCCACCGAGGTGAGTTGGGCCAAGCATGAACGCTCTCCCTTGCTGAGGGAGGGTTGTGTGCCTGCACAAATGGTCTACCTCACAGAGCGGGTGTTGTAGGCATGCCTCAACCCCCTTTGGACAGGAGGGGGATCTTTGCATATGCGTGAACACCATTCTGGCGAGGGGAGCGGGGAGCATATGTCAACAGCCTCCCTGGCCACAGAGTTACATGGCACATGCACAAAAGCACCCCTCCCTCATAGAGAGGGGCTGGTTCATATGCGTGAACACCCTGCCATGTCAAGTGGGCGTGGTGCATACGAGAACCTTCTCCCCGTGGAAAGGGCTGGGCGCATGCGCGAACACCATTCCACCATGAGAGGGTTTGTGCACGTGTGTGAATACCCTTCTGTCCCTAGGTGTGGCAGTGCCCATGCATGAATAGCCTCCCACAGTAAGAGTATGAGGCGCATATACCAGACCCGTACCCTCGCAAGGGTTCTCACTTCAGCCCTCCATAAAATTCACGAGACTGGAGTCCTTCTGCCCTGGTGATGTCCCAGCACAGAATCCTAACCCTAGCTATGTCTCCTTCCTCATGGGGAACCAATTCCAATAACGGACAACAGCACGCACATGGTGTAGAGAAGCAGTGCAGGATCACTCGGCACAGAACCTGGAACATCACCATGTCATTTCCAAAGCCCAGAGGCAGCTGCACAAGGGCGCTGCTGAGGCCCAACTAAGGAGTGTCCTACACCCGAGGAGGGCCTTGATACCCTAAGACTAAGAAGGAATGGCACCATCCCTTGCGCCCTCCACTCAACCCTCTAGGAGACCTCTGCACTACTAAGGTTCTGCACTTAAGAGCCTCCTGGAACCTACCCCTAAGCCTCACCATGACCCTTGCCGTATTCCTCAACCTAAACCTAACCCCAACTCTAACACTAACCCTACCTCTGATCTGCTACCATGCATGGCCCTCACTCAGACTCAATGGAGATAAATGGAATGTTGTTTTGTCAGCCTTGCTTATGTCCCTGGATCAAAGTGTAACCCTAGCTGTTTCTCTATCCCGATGGGGATCCAATTCCTAATGCAGAGAATTTCAGGCACATGGGGCCCAGAAGCAGTGCAGGATTACTCCACATGGAATGTGGACCACCACCATGTCATGTCCAAATTCCAGAGGGAGGTGCCAAAGTGCTTGCTGAGGCCCAAACGAAGAGTGGCCCACATGCGAGGCTGGCACTGGTAACCAAAGACTAAGCCTGACCAGCACCCTCCCATGCGCTCTCCACTGAGCCCTCCCGGGAGACCACTGCACTGCATGGAGTTCATCACCTGGGGACTCCTTGGAGCTATCCCTCACCCTAATCATGACCCACTCCATACTCCTCAATCGGAACCTCACCCCAAGTCTAACGTCAACAAGAGGCTGGCCTTGGCACCCAAAGAATAAGCATGACCGGCACCCTCCCATGTGCCCTCCTCTGAGTCCCCCAGGGAAACAACTGCACTGCCTTGGATTCAGCACCTTGGGCCTTCTGGAACCTAGCCTTAATCCCAACTGTGACCCTCCCCGTACTCCTCAACCTATACCTCACCCCAACTCTAATGCTAATCCTACACCTGACCCTCACCCGCGCATTGGCCCTCATACAGGCCCCATGGAGATAACGGGACTGGTGTCTCTTCAGCCCTGCTTATGTCCCTGGATGGAACCTCACTCTATCTGTGGTTCTCTCCCAATTGGTATATGGTCCTAATTCTGAAACACCACGCCTATAGGTCAAAACCCCTGCAATATTATTTGGTATGGAATTGGAACATCATCATTTCGTTTCCACTGCTGGGATGGAGCTGCCCCAGGAGGTTGCTGAGACCCAAATGAAGCATGGCACACATGTGAGGCTGGCCTTGAAACACAAAGAATAAGTCTGAACTGAAGGCTCCCATGCAGCCACCACTCAGCCTTCCGTGGAGACCACTGTGATGCTAGGGGTTCACCGCCTGGAATTTCTTGGGCTCTAACCCTAACACTAACCGTGACCCTCACCATACCCTGAACCTCAAACTCATTCTGACACTAACGCTAACCCTAAAACTGACCCTTACCTGCACACTGGCCATTATTCTTCACCGCATGGAAGTAAGTGGAATGGGGTAGCTTCGGCCCTGCCTATGGCCCTGGTCTGAAACCCAACTCTATCTAAAGCTCTCTCCAGATGGTGACCCGATTCTTAAGTCTAAGGATACCTCACACAGGGGGTACAGAAGAAGAGACGGATTGCTCGGCATGGAATATGGAATATCACCATGTAATATCCAAAGCCTGGATGTTGTTTCAGAAGCGGTTCCTGAGGCTCAACCAAAGTGTGGCCCACAAAGGAGGCTCGCCCTGGCTCTCAAAGACTAAGCATGACCCACACCCTCCCACGTGCTCACCACTGAGCCCTCCGGGAAGACCACAGCACTGCTGGTCCTTCAGCGCCTGGAGCCACCTAGGACAAAACCTAACCATTATATTTACCGGAGCCATACACATCATCCTCAACCTCACCCCAACTCTAAAGGTAACCCTAAACCTGACCTGCACCCCTGCATGGGCACTCATTCAGCCCCCCATGTAGATAATGGGACTGGTGTCGCTTCGGCCCTGCTTATGTCTCTGGACCGAATCGTGACCCTAGCTATGGCTCTCCCCCAATGGGGATCCAGTTCCTAACCCTGAGAACACCATGCACATAGGGCCCAAACCCCTGCAGTATTCTTCAGAATGGAATTGGAATATCATCATTTCATTTGCACTGCTGAGATGGAGCTGCACAAGAAGGTTGCTGAGGCCCAACGGAAGAGAGTCACACATAGGATGCTGCCCTGGCACGCAAAGACTAAGTCTGAACTGTAGGCTCCCATGCAGCTTCCACTCAGCCCTCCGTGGAGACCACTGCAATGCTAGGAGTTCACCGCCTGGAACCTCCTGGGACCTAACCCTAACAGTAATGGTGACCCTCACCATACCCCTCAACCGAAAGTTCCCACCAACTCTAACCATAATCCTAAACCTTACACGCATTAGTCCATGGGCCCTCACTTCAGCCTTCCAGGGCGATCATGGGACTCCTATCCTTTCAGCCCTATCTATGTCCCTGGGCCAAACCCTAACACTACCTAAGACTCTCTCCCGAGGAGGACCAAATTCCTAAGTCTGATATGACCACACACATGTGGGCCCAGAAGCGGTGCAGCATTACTTTTCATGGAAAGTGGAATGTCACCAGGTAATTTCCAAAGTTCAGAGGGAGGTGCACAGGGGGTTGCTGAGGCCCAACTGAAGAGCGGCCCACACCTGAGGCTGGCCCTGGCAACCAAAGACTAAGTTGTACGACACCCTCCCATGCACCCTCCACTCTGCTCTCTTCAGGGAGACCACTGCACAGCTATGGGTTCAGCATCTGGGGATTCCTGGAACCTAACCTTAAACAACCAGGATCCTCGTTGTCCTCCTCAACCTCAACCTCACCCCAACACGAATGCTAACCCTACATCTGAACCGCACCCACGCATGGGCCCTCATTCAGCCCCACATGGAGACAACGGGACTGGTGTAGTTTCAGCCATGCTTATGGCCCTGGACCGAACCCTAACTCTAACTAAGGCTCTCTCCCAATGTGGTTACGGTTCCTAACTCTGAGAAAACCATGCACATAGGCCCGAAACCCCTGCAGTATTATTCAGGATGGTATTGGAACATTATCATGTCATTTCTACTGCCAGGATGGAGCTGCAAAAGGAGGTTGCTGAGGCCCAACTGTAGAGTGGTACACATGGGAGGCTGGCCCTGGCACACATAGCATAAGTCTGAACTGAAGGCTACCATGCAGCCTCCACACAGCTGTCCGTACAGACCACTGCACTGCTTGCATTTCAGAATCTGGGGCCTCCTTGGCCCTATCCCTAACCTTAACCGTGACCCTCACCATACTCTTCAACGTAACCTCACCCCAATTCTAAAAATAACCCTACAGCTGACTAGCATTCATGCATGGGCCCCCATTTCCGCCCTGAAGGGCAAACATGGGACTAATGTCACCTCGGCCCTATCAATGTTCCTGGCATGAACCCTCAACCTAGTTACGGCTCACTGCCGATGGTGATCCAATTCCGAAATCTGAGAGACCACACACGTGGGGTTCAGAAGAGGAGCCGGATTCCTCGGCATGGAACGTGGAAAATGACCAGGTAATTTCCAAAGCCCAGAGGGAGCTGCACAAGGGGGTTGCTGAGGCCCAACCAAAGTGTGGCCTATATCCAAGGCTGGCACTAGCCCCTAGAGATTAAGCCTGAATGGCACCCTCCCATGCACCCTCCACTGAGCCCTCTAGGGAGACTGCTGCACTGTTTGGGTTTCAGCACCTAGGGCCTCCTGGAACCTAACCCTAACCCTAAGCATGACCGATGCCATAATCCTCAACCTAAACTTCACCCCAACTCTAATGCTAAACCTAAACCTGACACGCATCTGCTCATGGGCCTTAATTCAGGCCTGCATGGAGATAACGGAACTGATGTAGCTTCGGCCCTGCTTATGTCGCTATACCAAGCCATATCTCTACCTAAGACTCTCTCCAATGATGACCCAATTTTTAAGTTTGAGGATACCACACACATGGGGTCCAGAAGAGGAGCAGGATTACTCAGCAGGATTATATCACCATGTAATATCCAAAGCCCAGATGTCATTGCAGAAGGGGTTGCTGAGGCTAAACCAAAGAGTGGTCCACAAAGGAGGCTCGCCCTGGCACGCAAACACTAAGCACGACCCATACTCTGCCATGTGCCCTCTACTGAGCCCTATGGGAAGACCACTGCACGGCTGATGGCTCAGTGCATGAGGCCACCTGGGACGTAAACCCAACCCTAATACTTACCACAACCATACACATCATCCTCAACTCACTGTAAGTCTAACGCTAACCCTACACATGACGCACACCCTGTGCATGGTCTCTCATTTAGAAATAAATGGAGACAATGGGACTAGTGTCGTTTGGCTATACATATGTCCCTGGTTCGAAACCCATCCCTAACTATGGTACACTCCCAATGCAGATCCAACTCCTAACTCTGAGAAGACCACACACCTGGGGCCCAGAGCAGTGCAGGATTACTCAGCATGGAACGTGGAGCATAATCATATCATTCCCACTTTCCTCATGGAGCTGCACAAGGGGGATGCTGAGGTCAAACTGAAGAGTGGCCCACACCAGAGGCTTGCCCTCGCCTTCACAGACAAATTCTGACCAGCATGATCCATGGGGCTTTCACTCAGCCCTTTTGGGAAACCACATCCATGCTGGGGTGTTTCCACATGGATCCTCCTGGGACTTAACCCTAACCGTGAACTTCAACGTACCCCTCAACATTAAAATCACCCCTACTCTAAACATAACCATATAATTGACACACATCCTCACATGGGCCCTCATTTCACCACTCCAGGGAGATCACGGGACAACTGTCGCTTCAGTCCAGCTCACGCATCTTGATTGAACCCTAACTCTAGATAAAGCTCTCTCCCAATGGTCACCCAATTCTTCAGTATGAGGACACCACACACATGGCGTGTCCAGAAGAGGAGCAGGATTAATGGATATCGAATGTGGATTATCACCATCTAATATGCAAATCTCAGAGGTAGTTGCAGAAGCAGTTGCTGAGGCTCAACCAAAGAGTGGCCCACAATGGAGGCTCGCCATGGCACTCAAAGACTAAGCGTGACCGACACCCTCCCATGTGCCCTCCACTGAGCCCTCTGGAGAGACCACTGCACTGCTGAGGGTTCGGCACCAATAGCCACCTTGGACGTAACCCCAACCCTTAAAGTCACCAGAAACATACACATAAACCTCAACTTCACCCCAACTCTAATGCTAACCATACACCTAACAGGAACCCTTGCATGGACCCTCATTCAACCCTCCATGGACATAAAGGGACTGGTGTTGCTTCAGCTCTGCTTATGTCCCTTGTCCAAACCCTCACCCTAGCTATGGCTCTCTCCCAATGGGGATCCAGTTCGTAAATCTGAGAACACCACGTACACAGAGCCCAAATTCCCTGTAGTATTATTCGGTATGGAATTTGCACATCATCATGTCATTTCCACTGCCGGGATGGAGTTGCACAAGGAGGTTTCTGAGACCCAACTAAAGAGTTGCACACACGGGAGTTTGGCCCTGGCATGCAAAGACTAAGTCTGAACTGAAGGATCCCATGCAGCCTCCACTCAGCCCTCTGTGGAGACCACTGCACTGCTAGGGGTTAAGCATCTGGGGCCTCCTTGGAACTATCCATAATACTAACTGTGACCCTCATCATAGTCCTTAACCTAAACCTCACCCCACCTCTAACACTAACTCTACACCTGACCCTCACCTGTGCATGGGCTCTAATTGAGCTCTCCATGGACTTAACGAGACTGGTGTAGTTTGGGCCCTGCTTACAGCCCTGGACATAACCCTTACTCTAAGGCTCTGTCTCGATGGTGACCCATTTCTTATGTCTGAGGATACCACACACATGGGGTCCAGAGGAGGAGCAGGATTACTTGGAATGAAACATGGAGTATCACCATGTAATATCCAAAGCCCAGATGTAGTTGCAGAACCAGTTGTTGAGGCTCAACCAAAGAGTGGCCCACAAAGGAGTCCATGGAGATCCAGTTCCTCATTCTGAGAATACCACACACATAGGGCCCAAACCCCTGCACTATTATTCAGTATGGATTTGGGGGATCATCATGTCATTTCCACTGCCAGGATGAAGCTGCATAAGGAGGTTGCTGAGGTCCCACTGAAGAGTGGTGGTATACATGGGAGGCTGGTCCTGGCCCTCAAAGAATAAGTCTGAACTGAAGGCTCCCATGCAGTTTCCACTCAGCCCTCCATAAAGACTACTGCACTACTAGGGGTTCACCGCCTGGAACCTCCTGGGTCCTAACCCTAATACTAACCATGACCCTCACCATTCCCCTCAACCAAAACCTCACACCCTGTCTAACCATGACCCTACTCCTCAATTGCATTCGTACATAATACCTCATATCAGCCCTCCAGGGCGATCACGGGACTCGTGTCGCTTCAGCCCTCTCTACGTCACAGGGCTGAACCCTAACCCTGCTAAGGGTCTCTCCCAATGAAGACCAAATTCCTAAGTCTGATATTACCACGCACATGGGGTCCAGAGGCGGTGCAGTGGTACTCACCAAGGGACATGGATCATCACCAGGTAATTTCCAAAGCCCAGAGGGAGCTGCTCAAGGGGGTTGCTGAGGCCCAACTAAAGAGTGTCCTACAGCCAAGGCAGGCCCTAGGTCCCAAGACGAAGCCTGATCGGCACACTAACATATGTCCTCAACTCAACCCTCCAGGGAGACCACTGCACTGCTTGGGGTTCAGAATCTGGGGACTTCTTAGACGCACCCCTACCCCTAATCTTGACCATCACTGTACTCCTCAACGTAAACCTTACCCCAACTCTGATGCTAACCCTACACCTGACCCTCACCCACTCACAGGCCCTCATTTATCCCTCCATGAAAGTAATGTGACTGGTGAGATTCTGCCCTGCTTTTGGCCCTGGAAAGAACCCTAACTCTAAGTCTCTCACCCAGTGATGACCCATTTCTTAATTCTGAAGATACCATACACATCATGGGGCCCAGAAGAGGAAATGAACTACTGGGCATGGAACGTGGAATATCACCATGTAACATCAAATGTCCAAATGTAGTTGCAGAAGGGGCTTGCTGATGGCAAAGCAAAGAGTGGCCCACAAAGGAGGCTCGCCCTAGCACTCAAAGACAAAGCATGAGAGACACCCTCCTATGTGCCCTCCACTGAGCCCTTGGGGGAGACCTTGCACTCCTGGTGCTTCAAAGCCTGGAGCCACCTGGGATATAACCCCAACCCTAATAGTGACCAAAACCATACACATCAACCTCAATTTCAAACCACCTATAACATTCACCCTACACCTGGCCAGCACCCGTGCATGGGTCCTCATTCAGCCCTACATGGAGATAACGGGACTGATGTCTCTTCGGCCTTGCTTATATCCCTGGATCAACCCCCCACCCTAGCTATGTCTCTCTCCAATGGGGATCCAGTTCCTAACTCTGCGAACACCACGCACATAGGGCACAAACACCTGCAGTACTGTTCAGGATGGAATTGGAACATCATGATGTCATTTCCACTGCCGGGATGGAGGTACACAAGGAGGTTGCTAAGGCCCAACTAAAGAGTTGCACACAAGGGAGTTTGGCCCTGGCACAAAAAGACTAAGTCTGAACTGAAGGCTCCCATGCAGCCTCCACTCAGCCCTCCATGGAGACCACTGCATTGTTAGGGGTTCAGCATCCGGGGGCTCCTTGGACCTACCCCTAACCCTATCTGTGACCCTCATCATAGTCCTCAACCTAAACCTCACCCCAAATCTAACGCTAACTCTACATCCAACCCTCACCCGCACATGGGCTCTCATTCAGCCCACCATGGAAATAACAGGACTGGTATAGCTTTGGCCCTGTTTTCGGCCCTGGAAAGAACCCTTAGTCTAACTAAGGCTCTCTCCCGATGAAGACCCATTTCTTAAGTCTGAGGATACCACACACATGGGTTCCAGAAGATGAGCAAGATTACTCAGCATGGAACGTGGAATATAACCCATATAATATCCAAAGCCCAGATGCAGTTGCAGAAGGGGGTTTCTGAGACTCACCCAAAGAATGGCCCACAAAGGAGGCTCTCCCTGGCACACAAAGACTAAGCATGACTGACACCCTCCCATATGCCCTCCAATGAGCCCTCCGGGGAGACCACTGCACTTCTGTGGTTCAGCAACTGGAGCCACCTGGGAAGTAATCCTAACCCTAATAGTGACCAGAACCATATACATCAACCTCACCCTCACTCCAACTCTAACGCTAACCCTACACCTGACCCACACCTATTCATGGGCCCTCATTCAGCCCTCCATGGAGACAACGGGACTGGTGTCACTTCGGCCCTTCTTATATCCCTGGACCAAACCCTCACCCTATCTATGGCTCTCTCCCAATGGGGATCCACTTCCTAACTCTGAGAACACCACGCACATAGGGCCCGATCCTTACAGTATTGTTCAGACTTGATTTGGAACATCATCATATCATTTCCACTGCCAAGATAGAACTGCACAAGGAAGTTACTGAGGCCCAACTGAAGAGGACCACGGGAGGCTGGTCCTGGCATGAAAAGACTAAGTCTGAACTGAAGGCTCCCATGCAGCCTCCACTCAGCCTCAGTGGAGACAACTGCACTGCTAGGGGTTCACCGCCTGGAACCTCCTGGGTCCTACCCCTAACACTAACCATGACCCTAAACATACCCCTCCACTTAAACTTCATACCAACTCTAACCATAACCCTACAACCATAAACCTGCAGGACACAGGGCCTTGTACATAGTGAGTACTCAGCACACACTTGTTGAATCAATGAATGCATGCTCTGAAGCCAGACCTCTCAGATTCCCATTCCACCTCCACCACTTAAGGGCTTTGTGATTGGGCAAGTTATTTAATCTCTTTATGCTTCTTTACTATTTAAAAAAGGGTATCAGAATCCTTAATGAATTAGGCTGTTGTGAGGGGGAAATGAGCTTGCACATAGTAAGGGCTCATTCAGTAGGAGATTGGCAGCAGCAGCAGGAGCAGCATTCACAAGCATCATTTTCTGTCAGCACACAGTTAGGGCCACAGTGCCCTCTGGTGACAACACAGCGTAAATGCACATGCACATGCACTTTGCCCTCCCTCCACCCTAGGTGGGAGGCTGGGGAGATATGGCCTGGAAAATGTTTTTCCTGCACCTGCCTTCCAGGTGCCCACACACAGACATGATGCCCTCTGTGTCCTAGTCTCTACCTCCCTTTTAATCGGGTTCAGCTGCTCACCACAGCTGATTCAGCTACTGCCAGATATTCCATCAGGGCATTCTCCACCTCACTGGCCCGATTCAGCACCTGAAGGATCAATGACTCCTTCTCGGTTTCTGAGCAGCTGGCAGGGCTGGGTGACCCAGGCCATCTAGTGTCATATTTTGGAGTGTCACATCTTACTTTGGTATGTAGGATAACTATGTCAGGGAGCCCAGATACCTGCGACCTGCCTCTGTCTTGGGCCCCATATATGAAGAATGGACACTCCATGTAATAAATATGACAGTCACGGGGCACCTGGGTGGCTGAGTGGGTGAAGCATCCGACTTCAGATCTGGTCATGATCTAGCAGGTTGTGAGTTTGAGCCCCGCATTGCGTTCTGTGTTGACGGCTCAGAGCCTGGAGCCTGCTTTAAATTCTGTGTCTCCCTGTCTTTCTGCCTCTTCTCCTCTCACACTCTATCTCTGCCCTCTCAAAAAAAATAAGCAATAAAAAAAAGAAATATGATAGTCACATGCTCCCCAAAGTTTCTTACCTCACTGCTCTGGTCAGGGAAGAGGACACATGTTTAGTCCTCCCTGAGCTCTGGGGCTTTGTCTGAAACCTTCAGGGAAGTTCTGCATCCTATTCCTCATTATATGAGCATGTTTTAGGAAAAAGAAGAAAAGACTCTCTTGTTTAAATATACATGGAAATGGGGTGCTGTAGGATAATGTAAACTTTTTCCTAGAAAAATCACTTTATTTTACAAACATGTCCCATTCCTCCTTCTGCCTTCTCTCCAAGACTGCCGAATATCCATTCAACAAATGGTAAGTACCTGCTATGTGTCAGACATGATTCATGGTCTTGGGGACACCGTAGAGAACAAACAGACAGGGTCCCTGCTCTCAGTAAGTTACATTCTCAAAATGATAAGAAGGTTACCACAGATTAAGCTGTTATAGTATGCAAGCGTAGTGCAGATTCATTTCCACACATCATGACTTCATAAAGGATTAGAAAATACAGTTACTTCCCCAGTTTCTCTAAGGTAACACAGACTCAAATGTGAAGTAATTTGTCCCATGTCACCAGCTAGTGTTGGGACTCAGAGTTGAATTATCACCTGTTTCATCCTAATGTTCAGCCTGCATGTTTTTTTTGGGCACATGGACTGTAATCATAACAAAGTCAATAAGATTTTCTGATCTGAAGTTGAAGACTGCCTCCTACATGTCCTATTGTATTGCTACCTCAGCTTATGAGTTTCTAGGTTAATGAAAATGCCTCGCTCTTGGGGCGCCTGGGTGGCTCAGTCCATTAAATGTCCGACTCTTGATTTCGGCTCAGGTCATGATCTTAACGTTCATAGGATCAAGCCCCACATAAGGCTCTATGCTGAGTGTGGAGCCTGCTAGGGATTCTCTCTTCCTCTCTCTGTGCCCCTCCCTCTCCCTGCACTCTCAAAATAAACCAATAAACTTAAAAAAATATGCCTCGCTCCAACGTGTAGGCAGGTAACACACAGAGGTATGAACAAAGTCAACATTTCTTATACTTTGAAGGATTTTCTAAAATAATGTGGAAATACTCTGAACTTGAGATCCAAGACCTAGTTTTCCCGTGTGCTAAGGAACAACTGAAGGAACATGTAACTGAAGGAACATGTTCCCCTACATCCTTGTCTGTATCCAAGCTTCTGATTCATTCACTCACTCACTCACTCATTCATTCATTCATTTATTCATTCCATGAACACTAACAGA
This sequence comes from Prionailurus bengalensis, assembly GCF_016509475.1. Lineage (NCBI taxonomy): Eukaryota > Metazoa > Chordata > Mammalia > Carnivora > Felidae > Prionailurus > Prionailurus bengalensis. The sequence goes on from NC_057346.1 coordinate 103,332, forward strand.
AAGCCTATTCTCTTCTAAGCAAAGTACATCGTGGTGAACCAGAACACACGGCCCAGCCTCATGGGAATCAGATACAGCAGAGGAAAAAAATTTAGCCTAATAACCGTGTAGTAAGAAAATAGCCACAAATGAAAATAAGTGCTATTAAGGGAAGGACCAGATAAGGCCACGAAGATACATTTAGAAGGAAATTACTAATTTTAGGAGAAAAATGATACCTTCCCCTAAAAAGTCCTACTTTCCCTGATATCTGAAGGATAAATGGGACTTTACCAGGTGGGGTGGGGTGCCTGGAAGGGGGCAGCTCGCACCAGAGGAACTCTCAGAAGGGTCATGCACACACTACTGAGTGTCGGGGGTTGGATGTCAGGGGTCACTGAGAGGTGGGCTTGGTCTAGACCTTCCAGGCCATTTAGAGCCAAGATGATAACTGTCACCCAACATCCATTCCCCCTTCTCTGTCACAGTAAGACAACAAGCTGAGTGGAGGATGAATAATCTGAGGTTCCAGAGAAGCTGAACAACAACTTGTAATGATCACAGAATCACTCCAGGTTGGATATTTTAATTGACATATTGACATACCATGGGATAATTCATTGAGCACTTTTATGTAGATATTTTGTACTTCAGTTAGTTCTTTTTAGAAAACGAGAGAAAAAGGTATTTCCTCACCGTGAAATTTATCATGGTGGATTTTAGTATATTCATAAGGTTCTACAACCATCACTGCTAGATGCACTTGCTTTTAAGTACTCTTCATTCTTATCAAAATTGTTTTCAAAATACTATTTGAGTTTATAAAATACACAATTTAATTTGCACACATATTGTGACACAGCTCAACGAAATTTTTACATGTGCATTCATCTATGGAACCACCTACCACATCAAGATGCTTAGGACACCTCCTGCCACCTAGTTGGCTCCCCGGGTCTCCCACTTGGTATGTCCTCCCAGAATGACCACAAACCATTCTTAAAGCCCCTTATAGTAGAGAACAAGAAGGCAGGGACTTAGAAGGGTCAGGTGTTGATCCCACCTGTGATGCAGCAAAGAAGGGCTGATGAGATCTTCCCTTGCTCCCTCAAATAGGCTTCCTCCTGAGAAGTGAGTAGAAAAGTCCTGAGAGGTCTTGTCCATCTCAGAAGGGATGAAAGCAGCAACTATCATGGCCCTGGTGGTGTGGGCATTAGAAAATTTCACCTTAGCCCTTAAACAGTAAGTTGCTTCAGACTGAACCATGGGGAAGGGATCATCTGGATCCTCATTAGGATCCATGGGTAGGATGATGCTGAGGGAACCAGCACTGGCCACTACACAATGATATATCCTATGGAACCTGCTGCATGTACCACTGATCACTGTGATGGCTTTGTCATGCATCAGCACAGCACCACACACATTTCCTAAACCCACATGTAACCTCCACACAAATGCAATGACAAAGTCATGCTTCCCCCAGGATCCAACTAAACCTTGTACAACTGAAAACACACTAAATTCTTTCCGTAGAAAGTTTTGTCCTTGGGTAATGTTCTTGTTTATTCCTCTCTAATTCATTCAAGTGTCTATTCCTCACCCTTCTTGCCAACATTATTGATGCTGGCCTCTGCTGCCAATGGTCTATGAGGTGTAAGATTTCAGGATGCTAAGAGGACTGATGCTGGAAAGTATTGAAATAATTCATAAAATGACAAAGGAGGATGTCATAGAGTTAGATCAGAAACATCGGAAGGAGAGAAAATGAACAGAAGGAATGATGTGACAAGCCCTTTAAGAAAAAAGAAAACGAGCAGATTCCGTATCCTGAGAACATTTCTGAAGCCTTCAAATATTTTTCATAAAACAAGAACCATTTTGGGGTTGCTTGAGTGGCTTAGTTGGTTGAGCGTCTGACTTCATTTTGGCTCACGTCATGATCCCAGGGTCATGGGATGGAGACCTGCGTTGGGCTACACACTGAGCATGGAACGTGCTTGGGATTCTCTCTCTCTCCCTCTCTGCTCCTCCCCCTGCTCATGTGCACTGTCTCTCCAAAGAAAATTTAAAAAAAAAAACATTTTCATGATAGTATTGTACAATTAGGAATGGATTTCAAAACATTAAAGTATAGTTGACACATAATTGTTGTCAGAAAATTTGCATCCAAACTCTCCTGCATCAACACTTGACTCATTATGACTTTATGCCAGGAATGAGCACACAGTTGGAACTATAGCTTCAAAGTTATTACACAAAGTAAGGTAAAATACACAAGATGTTTTCAGGGCAAATTCTCAAACAGTTTTGCTTTTTTTTCTCAACCCTAGTATTAAGTTTTGGATTCCAATACTTCAAATAAAAAATTAAAGAGCAAAACCAAGTAAGAAGTCATCCTCATCAAAGAACAAAAAGAGAATCCACAGACTGATAGAAAATATTTGTAAAGGCACACACCTGTAAAGGACTGTTATCTAAAATATGCCAAGTACTCTTCAAGCTCAACAGAAAGAAAGAAACAACCTGATAGAAAAATGGGCTATGACTTTTACAGATGCTTCAACAGAACGATACACACATAATAAATAAGCATATGATAATGTGCTCTACATCATATGTCACAAGGTAGATGCAAATTCAAACAGCAGTGAGATACCAGTACACCTGTTAGAATGGCCAGAATCTAGGAGACTGATTACACCAAAGGTTGTTGTGGATGTGGAGCCACAGAAACTCATACATTCCTGGAGGGATTGTAAAATGATGGAATAGCCACTTTTGAGAGAGTTGGGTGGTTCTTACAAAACACTTATCCTACGATCCAGTAATTGTGGTCCTCAGTTACTTACCCAAAAAGTTGAAAACTTTTACCCACACAAAACCCTGAACATGGGTGATAAGAGCAGTTTTAATAATAATTTCCAACAGTGGGAAGTAACCAAGGTGTCTGTCAGTAGGCGAATGGATAAGAAAACCGTGGTACATCCATGGGGTGCCTGGGTGGCTCAGTCGGTGAGGTGTCTGACTTCAGCTCAGGTCATGATCTTGTAGTCTGTGGGTTTTAGCCCTGCATCGGGCTCTGTGCTGACAGTTCAGAGACTGGAGCCTGCTTCGGATTCTGTGTCTCCCTCTCTCTCTGACCCTCCCCCACTCATGCTCTGTCTCTCTCTGTCTCTCTCTCTCTCTCTGAAAAATAAATAATCATTAAAAAATTAAGAAAAAAAGAAAGAAAACCATGGTACATCCGGACAATGGAATATTATTCAGGGCTATAAAGAAATAATGTATCAAGTTATGAAAAATCATGGAAGAAAACCTAAACAGATGTTCTTAGGTGGAAGAAGCCAGTCTGAAAAGGCTAAATGCACTATGAGTCCAACTATATGATCTTCTAGAGAAGGAATGATGATGGAGATAGTAAAAAGGTCAGTGACTGTCAAGGCTTAGGGCAGAGGGAGGCGGAGGGATGAATAGGTGCAGCACAGAGAATGTTTAGGGCAGTGAAACTAGTGGGTATGATAGTATAATGGTGGATACATGTCATCAAAAATTGCCCAATCCAACAGAATGTACAATCCAAGAGTGAACCCAAATGAAAACTATGGTATGTCATACATAGGTTCCTAGTGTCAAAGACATAACCTGTGTGGGATTCCACCCAGGAATTGTGGGGGTGGGAGCGAGGGCAGGGAATCGCGTGAATTTTTAGTAATGGACCTTCTCTAGCTGCTTCATTGGTTCCCAAGGACTCTCCTTTGGCCTACCTTTCAACCGACTGGAACCAATTAGGACTGCAAGGTTTACAAAAGGACGGTCTTCTGTAACACTGCAAGACCTCATTATTCCTTAGGATATGAGGAAAAATGGCCCATTAATGGGATATTAACCTTCAGTATAACCTTTCCATTAGATCTCTTCTGCAGGAAACAGGGCACATGGACTGAGGTACCCTATGTCCAAGCCTGAATGGCCCTATATCAGGACCCTGATCTAAGGGCCTCTTGCAGAATGTGACTGGCCACTAACCAGGCTGATAAATTCCCTCCGGATATATTGGATGATTGTCTAAACAGGACTCCTCTGAATAAACCCAGCTTGCTGGAGAAACACAGGCCATCCCTATCAAAGGGAATGCTGACATTCTTCGTTCCTCCTTACAGACTCAGGTTCCTCTAGCTGTAAGTGGGAGCGACTCCTTCATTCATTTCCCAGGTTAATGGCTATGATAATTGGAGCCAATTGTCTCTGGTGAGTCTACCTTGGGACAGGGAGTTTAAGGAATATTCTCAAGCAGCTGCCAAAACTCCTTTGTTTCAGAGAAATTCCCTGTCTTCTCTGGGCAGATATGGACTGCCCATTTCCCCTTTTTGGTGTGGAAAAAACATCTTCATCTGGTCATCTGTCTGATGACAGGTGTTAGGACCAGAAAAGCCCTTTCTCTGCCCTCTGGGCTTTGTCTTGCCTCCATCCAGCTTTCCTGGCAGCAGGAAGATGGTCTCCCATCCCTGCCTTCCCCTCCCCCTCCTCCTGTTTCTGCACCACCTTGGGTACTGCCTGCCTGACTCGTTCCTCTACCATCCTGGGTGCCTCCGGCACCATTGGCTCCTCCTGCTCCCTTCACTGTCGAAGAGAAAAGAGCACCCCCTTGGACTTTAAATGCTCACTTCAGATTCCCCACCAATGTCCCAGGTACAAATTGACAATGGGGAACAAATTGGTTGACTTTTAAGTGGACACAGGTGGAACATACTCAACATTTAAACTAATTTCAGTTTGTTGGTTTAATTAAGATAGACATGTCTTTGGAGTTGTCAGCATGAAATGTGAAACATTACCAACATTTGCTCAAGGTCACATAAGCTCCTGTTATCTCTGTGGCCATTTCTTAGCAAAGGGATGACTTGAAATGATGGTTAATTTCATCTGTCTCAAAGTTTTCATGAGTAATTGTTTTGTTTGTTTTTGTTTTCTTTTTTTTTTTTAACGTTTATTTATTTTGAGACAGAGAGAGACAGAGCATGAACGGGTGAGGGTCAGAGAAAGAGGGAGACACAGAATCTGAAACAGGCTCCAGGCTCTGAGCAGTCAGCACAGAGCCCGAGGTGGGGCTCGAACTCACGGACCTCGAGATCGTGACCTGAGCCGAAGTCGGACGCTCAGCAGAGCCACCCAGGTGCCCCTAATGAGTAATTGTTAAGATAGCTATCAAGAGGTTTGGTAACCTGAAACACTGAAGTTTTGCTAAGTTAAATGATAAATTGGGTTGAACTCAATTGGTATCTAAGCATTTTCCAAATGAGATAAAATACGAAAGCAATGTTTACTGAACGTAGTTTTGTGCTTTCGGCTTCTTATTGCACAGAACCTGAGGATAGTTGGGTTTGTTGGTAAATATGTTTTGTGCTTTAATGAAAGTTTCTACTATGGAAAAACCTCTGTTTTAAAATTTCAGATCTAGAAAAATTATGATGTAACAGTTCACAAATGGTCACTACTTAGTTTTCACTGGAGACTAAGTTTTCAAAGAGTTAAAATTCTTCTGCTAAATGTAATTAGGTTTGATGGAAATAAGGAAAACAACTCTGAATTTTTAAAAAAAAGGTTGTAAAAGTTTTATGAAGGGAAATCTTTGGAAAGGTATTTTATTTGCTGTTGGGACGAGGTTGAAATAAATGGATTTTAACAAGTACACTGGTATAAGATTGAAATTCTGCTTTTCTCTCTGTTAAAAAAGACAAAGGTTGCTTGGATTTTTGGTTGGCTCTTGATGAAAAAAAATGTAAACAAAGTTGTTTTTTCTTCTCTTTCGTCTCCCTAGATAACCAAAGTTTCTATGTTTTGTCGTTACCAGGTCTTTGGTTACTTAAAAATGGTTAAAATTTCTCAATATGAAAGGAGCTAAGTTTTACTCACAACTATAGAAATAACCCTACATATTTGCCTTCAAAATCTATTGCCACCTTCATTAAATAAATAATTAAGTTTTAAGTTTTATATTAAACCATAATCCTATTTAGACATGTACTTTAAAACTTTCTGAGGGTTGGGTTGCCTGAGTGGCTCATTCAGTTAAGCGTCCACCTTCACCTCAGTTCATGATCTCACGATTTGTGAGTTTGGGCCCCACATCAGGCTCTGTGCTGACAGCTCAGAGCCTGGAGCCTGCTTTGGATTCCCTGTCTCCTTCTTTCCCCCACTTGTGCTCTGTCTCTGTCAAAAATAAATAAATGTAAAATTCTCTGAGGGTTTTAACAAACTTCCCCAAGATGTGAATTGTAAATGAAGTCCTTTTGATTAATTAGGCTTTTTTGTTTGGTATGTTAAATTACTTGGAAAGAACTCTCAAACAAATAATGATAAACCTTAGGTTGTATTGCTTGGGTAAATGCTGTAAGTGTTCAAATATATATATGAAATTCCAGAAGTTTTAATATGCTTTGATAATAAGGTCATCACTTGATATTCTGATTTTTGAAGTGTTCTGTGTCATAGAAATAACTGAATTTTCTTGTCAAGTGCATTACAGTCATTTGTCATTTGCAAAATAAGTTTCATCTTCAAGGAGATTCATAAAAAGAACTTTTTTAAAAAACAAATATGGTTTTTGATATCTTCAAAATCATAAAAGTGAAATGGGCAAGAATTTCTAGAACTAAAAAGCTACATTCAAACTGAACAAAAGATTAGCAACGTGACACTAAATGAACTGAAAAAATATGATTTTTATGACTTTTGTTTGAAACATTATTTGTTCTCTAATGTTTGCTCTTCCAGATTAGGAAGAGCTCAATCAGGCTTGAGACTGAGCATGGAGTCTCCTTGAGGTTCTCTCTCTCCCCCTCTCTCCCCTCTCACTCTGCCTCTGCCCACTTTCCACAACTTGTGCTCACTCTCCTTAAAATAAAATTAAAAAATCCCAGTGCAGCTCTTTCTGCCCACAGGTTCTGTCCCTGTGCTATAAAAAAAAAAAAAAAATTTTTGCACCAAAGGCATCTCAAGAATTCTTTCTTAGCCGTTCACGCTCTCAAACCCAAACCTTCAAAACATTTTTTCACATTTCATCAAAAACATGTATGAACTTGTGAAAATTAGTAATGGGAAACCTGACAAAATGGATACAGGATGTTTTGATAGGGGCAGCTCTCCCACCCTACCATAGAAAATTAATTGTAGACACAACAGTAAGAGAAGGCCTTGACCTTACAAAGACTTGACCTTGCATGTGGATACTAATCTACTTCTCCAGCCACAGGGGAGAAACTCTTTCCACCACCATCTCTGCAACAGCTCAGACAATGAGAAGCCACCACATTGCAAACCCCCATTTTACTCCAATGGACTTTTCATCATCGTTCCCTACTTACCCCCTTTCTCCTTAAAAAAGCATTCCTCTCCTTTGTTTCCTGTACTTGCTTATGGTTTTGCCACAGCTTGGATGTCCCAGATTACAATTCTCTTTCATTCCTCAATAAAAACATTTTCTTCTGGTAAAATAACTGGTGGTTTCTATTTTTAAGGTTGACAATTCTTGGTGATCAGAAGTGGGCTCCAGAGAAGACCCCAACTGCTCCAGAGCTGGCTAGCAAACAGGTGCAGTACCCATGGAACTTTTTGAGTTGCTTTCATGCCTACCCTGGGGTTTTAAGGACAAGTTTTATCCTGGATTTCAAGCTCCACATCTCATGTCTCAGTTCTCCAGGATTTAATTGGGATCTATATATGATCTTTTTTTTTTTTTTAATCATCTCAGAGGGTACTCGTTTGGTCTTCAGTCTAAAGGCACTGTGCTAGCTTTTGGTCTAATTCCAGTTTTGAATCAGAATGCACCTAACTGAACTGGGCTAGCCCTCAGTCTGAGTCCTTTTCACAATCAGACCTTTCCAGTTGGAACTGTGCCAGTCGGAATTGTGAGGCCGTTGTTCCTATTCCCCTTTGCAACTGGACTGTTCCCATTGGAACTCTGCCAGTTAGAAATGTGTTATCTTTCAGTCTGTGATCTGTTTGGGGCTCGACTGTTCTCTTTGGAACTGTGCCAGCCTTGGGTCTGATTCCTTCTGGAAATAGGGAATCCCTGAAAATTTTCTAAGAAATGGGATCCCACACATCAAAATGCTTTGAGGGCATCCTGCCTACTGGGACTCTGGATGGTTTTATGTTTAAAAACTATGGTCCCTCTCCATATGCACATTTATAAATGAATAGATTGACTTAACCAGAAGTAATTTAGAACTTCAATGGCCAAGATGGGGAACTTTCAGTTATCTCAAATTTAATTTTCTCAAAGCTAAATTGAACAACTATGGTCCTAAAACTGACAAAACTGAATGAGATGCCTATTTCAATAGGTATTTTGAAGCTTCCAAATGCTATCAAGAATCAAAAATTACATCTCTCCAAATACAATTTACAAACTAAATGACACAAGCATAGATTAAAAACACAAAACGTGGCTTCTGAGTCCTCTTCTTCCCTTCCCCCACCTTCTCTGTCTACAGACAGGAGGCAACCACCTTGTGCTCAGGCCACACCTCAGGCCCTGCCTCTGCTGACCATTTTCCTCTGTCTGACATAGTGTGTAAGGCCATGACTAAGGCCCCAGCTTTTTCTTAAGGCTCCTTTCCTGTTGTTTTGTTTTGATTTGTTTTTATCTCAGTTGTAATGTCCCCAGTTGGCAGCTCATAAGACCACCCCAGTATCCCTTCCAGGTCAATAGCCAAGTTTTGCAGCTTTCTCTGAATATCTGGGGGCAATTGAGTGACAAATTTGTCGTTTAAAATCATCTCGGCCTCAGGGGTGTCAGGGGAGATAGCCATATATTTAAAGAGAGCCTCCCTCAACCTCTCTAGGAAGGCCATCAGGCTCCCATTTTGTGTTTGTAAAATAGTGCCTAATTTAACATAATTTAAGGGCTTAACCTTCGACTTCATCAATATCTCTAAAGCACAAGCTTGGAAGTGGTGGCAATACCATTTCTTAATGGATGGTCATAGTCCCAGGTAGGATCTTGGGATGTAATTACCTTGGCCCAGTAGGAAACTGGAAGTTCCCTATAGGGCCTCCAACCCCATGATAATTAATGAGTTGTCTTTATCTTTTTATTTTAGAATTTATGGATCAAAATCATCCCAATTTTTCAGAATGCATCCCACAGGAGTATTGGCCTTGGTTGGGGAAATGCCCATCTATAGGAAAAGGAGGAAGAGGCATCCCTTATCTTAATTTTCCATAGCTGGCCAGGAGAAGCTTCATGTCCTGACCCTGATAGTTGGACAGGAGAAGAAGCCTCATCTCCTAGCCCTACATTTTGTCTGGCTATTCGATTGGCAGCCAAAAGCTTTCTCAGCCTCATGAGATGCTGGGAGCAGTCACTCTTATCCAGGCTTGACCCTACCTCCCAGAATTGACCTTGTCTTCCCTGATTTCTCCTATCCCTCAGTTTTCCACGTGCAGGACTTTGGGGGTGTCGACTACGACCAAGCAAGACTTCTCTGGATGTTGAAGGATGCACTAATTTTATTTTGGCCCAACAGTAATCGACTTTACAAATATATTTGAAAAGGCTTGCAAAAACCATTTTTTTAGGACAAAATTGGCTGCCAAGAGGGCTAAAAGGGCCAAAGTACAGGTCTATTTCCTTGCCTTTTTCAGCAGTGCCTAGAGCAATATGTTCCACCATTTAGAGTATCTAGGTTGCTATAAATTGGCAGACATTGGGCTAAGTGTAGCAAAAATGGCTCCTATATATTCTAGTACAAGCTCTTTATATATTATAGTGATCTATTCCTTCAATGGCACAGGCATCCATTCCTATCTAAACAGAAACAACCCAAATGTGGAGCATCTGGAGTCTGGCAGCGAGGACACTGTCACCATCTCCCCAGGATTTGGATCAAAGGAGGGGAAATTTCAACCAAGGCTAGAGTAGAACAAAGCAAAAGAGCATGCTGTCCTGCCCTTTTGGTTAAAATCACATTTCTTCCATCTTTTTGGGCAGACAAAATGGGCGGGGGGGGGGGACTTTGCTTACCCTTTTTTTTTCTCAAAAGCATACCAACAATCCAAGAAACCTTTGCTTTTTTTTGACAGAGACTAGGGCAGAATTTTAATCTCTATACCACTGTACTTTTAAAATCCATTTATTTGAACCTTAGTCCACCCTGAACACATATAAAATTTATTTCCAAAGATTTACCCTCGCAAACCTTCTACAACTTTCTTTTGCTTTCAGATTGTGACCTAAGCCCCTTTTCTCCAAACAACCAGTCTCATTTGGGACAAAATTACTTTCTTTTATCTTCAACAAAAATCTATTCCCATTCCTTATATCTTTCTTATATATCTCCTACTTTTCTACATAATAACTTTCTTATTTGTATCCATCTTAATTATATTAAGCAGAATTTTAACTCGTAGAAACCTTAGTCTCCAGTGAAAACTAAGTAGTAACCAATTGTAAACTGTTACAGCAGAATTCTGCAGATGGCAAATTTATCAATTAAGCAAAACATGTTTTCTGAAAGACCCAAATATCCTTTGTTTCTGTGCAGTAAGAAATAAAAAGCACAAACCTATGTTTAGCAATCAGAGCTCTAGCACTTTATCTCATTTGGAAAAGACCTAGATATTCAATGAATTCAATTTCAATTTATCATCCTAGCAAAACTTATACTTTTCAGGTTACCAAAGACTTTGAAAGCTATCTTCACAATTACCCATGAAAACTTTGAGAAAGAATTAACCATCATTTTAAGTTACCTTTTGGCTATCAAATTGCAACGCAGACAACATGAGCTTATTTGACCTTTAGTAAACCTAGATAGAAAAAAATTTTGTATTTTAGTAAACCTAGATAGAAAAAAATTTTGCATTTTGTATCAAAATGTTGATAACTCTACTTTTTATAAGCCAACAAACTTAAACTCCTTTACATACCTAATTAATTTCTCTTGCATCCACTTAAAAGAAGCTCAATTTGTTCCCTATTGTCAGTTTTTACCTGGGACACTGGTGGGGAGATCTGAAGTGGGTGGCCCAAGGGAATGCTCTTCACTCCCCGACATTAGAGGGTGGGAGGGGAAAACAATGGTGCCTGAGGCATTGAGAATGGTATAGGAGCCAGTTATGCAGGTCTCACCCAAGGTGGTGCAGAAACAGGAGGAGGGGCAGAAGACAGAAGGGGCAAGATTCTGCCTAAAAGCCTGAGGCAGATAAAAGCCTAGAGGGCAGAGAGAGAGGTCTCCTGGTCCTAAAGTCTGTCAACTTGAACAGATGAGCAGACGCCAGGTTTTTTTTCCACCAACAAGAGGAATTAGGCAGTCCATGTCGGGCTAGAGAAGACAGAGAACTTCCACTGATTAAAAGGAGTTTTGGCAGCAGCTTGGGAATATTCCTGAAACCCTCCATTCTGAGGTAGACCAACTAGAGATAGTTGGCTCTAATCACCATAATCATTGAGCCAGGAAATAAATGAGAAAGAAGCCCCCACATACAGTTACAGTAACCGGAAGGTATTAGGAAAAACGGTAAACGGGTGTTAAAGTCCCCTTTGTTAGGGATGGCGTGTGTCTTTTTCGTTCCCCAGCACCCTGGGTTGGCTTTTGGAACACTTGTATATATTGCTCGGGGTTGTCTGCAACTTTGCTCAGGTCCTTTTATTTGCTTAGAATCTTGCAACAAAAATGGAACCTTCATGGGACCAAATTCACCATGAAGCATTTTAGTCAATAGATACATTGAATGTGTCTTCCTCTCGAGGAGAAGATTTTTCATCTCTGACAATCCTGGATAACGAGGGTATGAGGGTCTAACAGGTGGCTTTTCCTAAGAAGAGCTCTCTGAGAGCAAGTCTGCAAGAACTTGCTTTTCTCGACGCCTTTAAGGTCCAGAAGGTTGGCACCTAACTTACAACTCTTACGTGAGGAAATTTTGACCATTTACCCTCTCGTTTACAATATAGATCTAACTTTAAGATAGTACTGACTGAATGCCTCCCTCAGGAGACTAGGAATCTCTATCCTCCAAGAGGATCCTTTGAAGGATTTTCTAAAATATTGTGGAGATGCTCTGAACTTGAGATCCACGACCTATAATTTGACAACAGTAACCAAAATAGCAAAAAGGGGAAACAAATGAGCCTTTGGCACCTTGTCTGTGCCGTGTCTGTGCCGGTACTACAGGTGAGTCTGGAAGTACTGATCATTTATTCCTATTGGATCAGCTACCATCCTCTATGGGCAAAATCTTCAACTGATATTGGCAGAATCCACAGTGTACCTCCCGTCAAGATTCAGATCGATCCTGCAAAACTTCTCCCTAGAATTAATCAATATCCTATAAATTAAGAAGGCCTTCAAGGCATCAACATCATAATAGAATGTTACAAGGCTCATGGTCTCATGATCCTCTGCAGTAGTCCGTATAACACCTCTCTCATACCTGTGAGAAAACCCAATGCTGAGGAGAGTATTTTGTCCAGGACTTCCGAGCAATAAATAGCACTGTAATCCCTCGACATCCCCTTCTTCCAAACCTCACATTCTAGCAACATCCACTCCACTTGAAAGCAAAGTTTTCACTGTACTTGACCTATGTGGTGTAGTTTTTTAGCATTCCAGTTGATAAGGATAGCCAGTATCTTTTTACCTTCACATGCAGGGAATGACAATACATCTGGACTGCAACCTCCCTGGGTTTCACAGAGGGCTCCATGTTTCCCACAAACCTTAAAGGCTGATTTGGATGATGGAAAGTGTTCTGCAGGCTCTACTTTGTTACAATGTCTAGATGATTTGCTTCTTTTCTCCCGTGATCATGCCTCTTCACACGAAGACAGCACCCCCCTGGGAAAACTTTTGGTTTTAAAAGGCCCATAAAGTCTCCAAAGAAAAACTGCAGTTTGCTCAAACTCAGGTTAGGTATTTAGCTCACCTGTTCTCAGAACAAGGCCCACATCTAGATCCAGGCAGACTCAAGGCATCCACAACCTCTCACAACCTAAAACTAAGAGCCAATTACAAGGCTTTCTTGGACAGGCTGTCTACTCTCAAAACTGAATTCCAAACTTCTCTCTTAAAGCTCAGCCCCTAAATGCTCTACTAAAAAAAAAAATAACAATCCTAATCCTACTATTTGGAAAGAGGGGGAAGACACAGTCTCGGAAGCCTTAAGCCTTTATGTTCTGTGGGTCATGAAGTATAGAAGAGAGCCTGGTCCTTTCCCACGACCACCTTGCACGTCATACCCCATGGACCGTCCTCTTACACTAGTCATGGGCTATTAGCCACCTCTCCTCCACCTCTTTCATTTGGTAAGATGACCTGAGCTGGATGAGGGACTTGTAAAGCATATTCATCTTCTTCGTGAAAAACTTGGAGGGAATGATGTAGAGATGCTTGTGAGGACTTGGAAATTCAATGCAAACCTGCCTGAGGACAGTGTAACATATCTCAAGTTTCTCAGGACATATGTACAACGGTCTGTGTCAGTTACCTGTAATGAGGTCAGCTGTACACTTCTCTTGTCAAAAAGAAAGAGGATTTTTACACAAAGGCAGATGTATTGGGAGTACAGTTGCATATTTTACAGATACAATTTTTTGAGTTCTGTGAAGGATAAGACGCACCCCTAAGTATAGGTCCCTCAGATGTCCTGTGTGAAATGGGGCACATGCATTATATGACACAGACCTTGTGGTCACCATAATGGAAACACCAGTGAAGGAGTGGGGGAAACTTGAATCACACAGGAATAGAAGGGAAGTTGAGGACAAAAGCATAATTTGAGGAGGTGCAGAGGGGAGGGTCCTGGGTTCAGTGAGATGCAGTTGCAGGCCATTCCTGACCACAGCCTGAGCAGGGAGCATGAGTTCCACACAGAGCTGCTATGTGGGATCACTCTCAGTGCACAATGCAGGGTTCCTCTCCGAAATGTCATTTTTGTCAAAGTGCACCTAGTAACCATCTAAAGAAGCGGTTGTCTCCCTGCATTTTCTGAAGGTTCTGGATATTTATGGGTGAAAAAATGCCCTGGATATATAGGAAATTTAACTTGGTCTTAAGGAAATGCTTGTCTGCCTAAGTTCATATCCCTCAGTGAGACTAAAAGTGAAGACAGGATCTAGATCAGCTGAGTGCCTGCATTGGCCTTCAGCCTCGGTCAACCTACAATTCAGGGCTGGCCAGATGCCACCCCTGCTGGACCCCTGTCATCACCCTGACTACAGCTTTGCATCTATCTCCTTAAACTTCTCTCACGATATCCCGAGGCTTTGCCTGTGTTCCTGCTCTCTCAGCCCAAATACCAATTCTCAGTGGGACCTACACAGAGCCTAAGGTGTGTTATCTGTGAAACAGGGGTAATATTTGTTTCTAAGGACATAATGAAAAGAAGACATTGAATACAGAATGCATCTGCAAAATGTCTGGGAAATGTCCACTCACCCTTCTCACAGTTTCAATTAAGATATCTCCACACAAATGATCATCAAAAAAAGATGGCCACGGAAGTTCATTAAACTAAGACTGTTAACACCTCAGCCCAGTGATTGGGGATTGCCATTTTAAACAATAAGACAAGGACACACTTTTTCTATTAAAATTCAGGCCATACCAGACAAACAAAGAAACGATAATTACGAGAATGTGATATCAGAGATCTACATCTGAGATCTGAAGACAATCTTATTCCATTACATAAAGACTCGCAGATGCAGCCACCCACTAAAGTGTTCATCTCAGGCCACAGATAAACTACAGAAGACAGAATGCATGTAGGAAAACATAAGACCATAGGGAAATAACCCCAAATCTCATAAATCTCACTGCCTTATACGACAACTATTTTGAAATTTGAAGAGGACTGTGTGAGGTGACAGAGTATGGTGATTATATATCTTAAAATGTGTCAGATCTGCCTGCAAGCTTTCCCTGACCACCCTGCTCCCTCTACTTTGTTTATCTTATTATCCCTTAATACACCTTTCACCATTATGTCTCTGTTTCAGTGTCTGCTCTAGGAGGACCTACTCTCACTCCCCATCGAATGCACACAGTGTGGTTCCTGTACACACAGGTAACAAACTAGCAGAAATTGTGGTGATGGAGGATAGTAGCAAGATAACCCTTTGTGCAGGGGAGAGCTTTTTGGGGGTGGTGGTAACTTCCTATCTCTAGATGCATGGGGTTCTTGTGCTCTGAGAGAATACCTGCCCATTTATTTTAGAAATATTCACTGACTCCTGGTGCCTTGGGGTCACAGAGACAGGTACCTGACCCTAGCATATGGCTGATTTCTAATGGTGGGTAAGGATCAGGGATGAGCAGTGACTGTGGGAGATGGGTGAGGAGGCCACACATGGAGTCAGATCCTCACCCAGGATGGCAGGTTTCCACAGACAGCAACCTTGTGCAGGAGGGCTCTGAGGATCACAGATTTCTTGATCAGCCTTGTGAACTGCATAATCCTACTCCAGATTTCTCACTGAGGGATGGACAGGACAGAGGCCAGCAGCTGGAGGACACCCTGATCATGGCTGGAGTGGAGCAGGTGCCTTGGGGGATTGAGTCAGAGAAAGGGAAAGGCAGAGGGTAGCAAAGAGGAGTTTGAGAGATAAAAGGAAGAGGAGAGAAGGGAATGTTTTCTACTGACTTCACCCACATTTCTGTGTGAACAAAAGGAGATTCTTGTCTTGCAGGGAAGGGAAGAGGGCTGGCAAAAAGACAGAGTGACATTCTCAGCTCAAGTGCTCAGGATATCTGCCTTGCTCTTGAATACCTAACACAGGAAGCCTGTGCTTTCTGTCATAAGTGGAACTTCATACCATTTAGTGAAAATTAAAGCAATGATGAAGGCCTCATCATTAAAGTAGTGCAACAAAAGTATGTGAATATACAGAGAGATACAAGAAAAGAAAAAGTCCAAAGGTAGACCGAATGCAATACTTATGGAATATAGACTATTGGAAAAGGAGGTACCCCAATGCAGGCTTTCAGACACCTGGACAATATCTGAAAACGTGAAAAAAAAGTAGTCCTTACGTCAAAAGCAACATTAGCGTTAGACACAAAGGGATCATGATGGAAGGTTTAGGGAGAAACCATATGATTTCATGGTGCTGTACCCATGGTCCTGTGTCCTCATGTCTCATCAAATTATACCCTTTAACTTGAGGCTATTTGTCATATGTAAATTATACCTCATTAAAGAGAGTTTCAAAACATAAAATACTAGAAGCAAATGTGGGAAAGTTCCTTTCTAATCCTGAAGTGCATGTGTGATATGAGTCTGTCTGTCCATGTCTCAAAACTCCAAAATGATAAGACATTTAAAAAATTAATAATAACAGAGTATGAGGACCCTGAGCTCACCCTGTCCCATGTTTTCAACTACATAACATCCACATTCAAGTCCATGAACCAGAGAGCGATCCAAAGACTGGCAGAACAAACTCCACACCGAAGTAGAGAGAAGCTGCATCAGAAAGTTTAGGAGGGCCAGAAAGGTGGAGGCTGGCTGTCTGCAGAAGGGTCAGAGAAAGTGAGCCCTCACACCAGGGAGCTGACACAGGGAAGACTAATCTCCATAACATTTGGCATTAAAACCAGAGGGGCTGAATTCCCTTGAGTTTACATCCTGGAGCTTTGGAGGTCAGCTGACCCAGCGCTGGGTGATCCAGGAGGATGAGTGATAGCCAGGTCTTTGCCTGTGTAGAGAGGCAACGTAAACATGGCATTTTACACAATGCCGAGTCAATAGGAGACAGATGTATTCATGCTGATTCCTGAGTATTTGGAGGACTTCTCCAACAATGAGGGAGCTCACAGTCACCATTCTTCTCCCCCAGCCTCCCAGAATAAACATAGAAGCACCCACCAGAGGGTGAGGCTGCACAGACACTTGCTACCTAACCTGTTAGAAGTGTGCCAGTCCCAAGGGCTCACTGGGGGACTCACCACACCAAGCCTGCTGGTCTCAGTGCAAACATTCTTAAAACCACAAGAGCACCCTATTCGACAAGATGCTACAGCATGCTGTGCACATCTGAACCTCACCCAGCTGTGCATATCCAGGCACCCTCATCTGTCTCACCCAGCCACTAGTCCCCAGGCACAGACAAGGTCTGTGGATATCCTCAAGACCCTAGCTTCCACTGCTGGTCCACAGTACCCAGCCACCAAAGGACATCGGGAAATCTGGCAAAGGACTAGTAGTCCTGTGAAATTTTGCTAATACTCCTGCCCTGACCCCAACTTACCCAGCGGGCATACCACCCCACAGCTGGCCTGCCTGGGTCCCACTAACACGACTGAGAGAAAGCACAGCCCACAACAGGCGCACAATCAGTGCAGACATCTGCACTGAAAGGAAAGGTAAACCAGACACAACATCAGGGAGTGAGCAATACCCATACGATATCCTCCTGAAGGTCCAGGTCCTATAAATGGAGACGTGCACTGCTGAGGTCTCCAGGACCTATGCTTCATAATGGCATTAGTTTCAAGAGCAGAAGGCATAGCTGACTTTTTAACACAGAGAAATAGAGCCAGAGAGACAGACAAAATGGACACACAGAGATGTTTATCCACAATGAAAGACCTAGTCAAAGCCACAGCCAGAGATCTAAGCCAAAGAGATATAAGTAATATACCTGATACAGAATTTAAGGCAATGATCATAAGGATACTCAATGGATTTGCGAAATGAGTAGAAGAGGGAGATAAGAAATAACACAGTACACATTGAGGACACAATAAAGGAGAAACATGCTTTCTGGAATGAACAGAGGGATAGAAGAAGCAGAGGAACAAACCAGTGACCTCGAACACTGAGTAATGGAAATTAATCACACTGAACCAAAGAGAGACAACAGAATTCTGCAATGTGAGACGAGACTAAGGGAACTCAGTGACTACAGTAAACATAATAATATTCATATTGTAGGATTCCCAGAATAAAGAGAAAGGGGGCAGAAAACTTATTTGAGAAAATAATAGCTGAAAACTTCCCTATGGGGGGAGGGAAACAAACATCCACATCTAGGAGACTAGAGAACTCCCATCAAAATCAACAAAATCAGGCCAACACCCAGACATATTATAAGCAAACTTGCAAATTACAGTGACAATAAAGAAAAACTCTTAAAAGCAGCAAGACAAAAGAGACCTTAACTTAGAAGGGAAGACCCATAAGGCTAGCTACCAGATTTCTGAACAGAAACTTGGCAAGCCAGAAATTAGTAACATCACATATTCAAAGTGCTGAATGGAAAAATCAGCAGCCAAGAGTACTCTACACGGAAAGGCTACCATTCAGAATGGAAGGAGACACAGACTTTCCCAAACAAAAACTAAAGGTGTTTGTACCACTAAACCATTCCTGCAAGATATATTAAAAGGGACTCTTTGAGTGGAAAGGAGAGACCTAAAAGTGACAGTATAGAGGTAGAAGACACAAATCAAGTAAAAAAATGAGTATTTCTATAAAAAATCTGTTAAGGAACTCAGAGAAATGGATTTGAAATATAATAGCATCTACCAAAAACCTAGGGAGGAGATAATAATGGGTTCCAAGGTAAATGACCATCAACTTAATACAAACTGCTAAATGCAGAAGAGGTTATATAAACACCTAACAGTAACCATATACTAAAACTAGCCATAAATATGCTAAGAAAAGATAAAGAAATCAAAAATATCACTAAAGAAAATAAGCAAAACATGAAAGACAGACAACAAAGGATCGGAGAAAATCATTAGAAACCACAAGAAAACAGGTAATAAAATGGCAATACATACACATCAATCATTTCTTTGAAGGTAAATGCAATTAATGCTCCAATCTAGATACGTAGGGTGTAAGAACGGATGAAAAAACAAAAGCTGGAGTAGCAATACTTGTATCAGAAAAAATACACTTTAGAAAAAAGTACATAACAAGAGACAGAGGAAGACACTATATAACAGTAAAGGGTACAGTCCAAAAAGAAGATATAACAACTGTAAATATATCCCACAATTAAGTGGGATTTATTCCCAAGCTGCAAGGATGGTTCAATATTTGCAAATCAATCAATGTGATACAATATATCAACAGGAGAAAGGATAAGAACCATATGATCGGGGCCCCTGGATGGCTCAATCCTTTAACAGTCCGACATCAGCTCAGGTCATGACCCCATGATTGGTAAGTTCAAGTCCCACATCAGACTCTGTGCTGAAAGCTCAGAGCCAAGAGCCTCCATCGAATTCTGTGTCTCCCACTCTCTCTCTCTGCCCCTCCCCTGCTCACACTCTGTCTCTCTCAAAATTAATAAACGTTAAAAGCAAAGAACCATACTGTCATTCAAAAAAATGCAGAAAAAAGCATTTGACACAGCACAACATCCATTCATGATTATAACCCCCTAAAGTAGGTTTACAGGGAACATACATCAATGTAATAAATGTTTTCTATGAAAACCCCTCAGCTATAATCAACCTTAATGGGGAAAATCTGAGAGCTTTTCCTGTAAGGTCAGGAAGAAGACAAGGATGTTTACTCTAACCACTGTTAATAAACAATTTACTGGAAGTCCAAGCCACAGCCAGCAGATAAACGAAATGAAACAAAAATAAAGAAACTAAAGTAAAGTAAAGTAAAGTAAAGTAAAATAAAATAAAATAAAATAAAATAAAATAAAATAAAATAAATAAAATAAAAAAATAAAATAAAATAAAATAAAATAAAATAAATCCAAATCTGGAAGAAGTGATACTTTCACACTTTGCAGATTGCATGACACTATATATAGAAAACCCTAAAGAGTCCACCCAATAACTGCTAGAACTGATAAATGAATTCAGCAATGTCACAGGATACAAAATCATTGTACAGAAATCTGTTGCAATTCTAGACAACAATAATGAAGCAGTAGAAAGAGAAATTAAGAAAACAGTCCCATTTACAGTTGTACACCAAATAATAAGGTATCTATGAATAAATCTAACCAAAGTGGTGAGCGACTTATACTCTGAAAACTGTAAAACAGTGATGAAAGAAATACAAGATGACACAAAGAAATAGAAGGATATTCCATACTCATGGATCGGAAGTACAAATTTCATGGAAATGTCTATACTTCCCAAAGCAACTGACACAATTAATGCAATCGCCATCAAAATAGCAACAACATTTTTCATAGAACTAGAACAGTCCTAAAATTTGTACAGAACCACAAAAGACCCAAATCTTCAGAGTAAACAACCTTTATGTGAAGTGTTAATTATGAATGGCATTACGCCTCTGGATCTTCTGGTCCAAAACAGTAACTCTGGCCTAAGCATTTGAACAAACGTTAGACATATCCCAACCAAGGATCATTCTACAAAATACATTCTACAAACATACCCTCAAAACTTTGCAGATTATGAAAACTATAGAAAATCTAAAAGCAGTCATGGCCAAGTGGAGCCTAAGGAGACAGGATGACTGTAATGTGCCAGCTGGGATGAGTCTGGGACAGAAGAGGTTAAAACTGAAGCAATCTGAATACAAATATAAACTTTAGTTAATACTATCATATCTCTTTGGGATATTGATTGTGATCATGTACCAACTCATACGACATCAATAGTCAGAAAAGAGTCTGATGTATGTGGAGACTCAATAATATCTTCCCAATTTTTCTGGTAACTACAAACCCATCACGAATGAAAAGATTATTAGTAATCATGGTTTTTATATTTTCAACACATAATATTATATGACTAGTTCCAGTATTAGTTACTAGTGATGGATATGTACCTATTCTTACTGTTATTACTATTGTTTAATTTAAATAATAGCATTCATGGTACAGAAAACTGAATGCATGATACACACTTCATAGAAACATCTACTTTACATATTTTAAGATAATAACATATGTATATACCACTGTATTATGTGGTATGTAAATTAAGTATTTTTTGTGATCTTGAACGAGCATGTCATTGAATGGCTTTCCATAAAGGTGGTTATCCTAGATAATGAATGATACTCAGATTTTACAGGATGTACTTCACATCATGCCTGAACATTGTCAAAAATAAAAATATACACACGGCCAGATGAATCATTGTGACTGGCTCACTTATTGTAAAGAATCCTTGCTTTAATATTTTCATGCATATTTTTGGCAGGAATACAACAGTATCAAATATTTCCAAATCAAGCAGATATTCAAAGACTGGAATAATGATAGGGAGTTCAAGGGGTTTCAGAAGGAAAAGATGTGACCATGAAGTGGCAGTCACAGGCAAGCAGCTTTCTCTGGTCCACATTGACAGGTTTGCATGAGGGGATGTCCATCACAGCATGTGATCTGCAAAAGGGTAAGACCCAGAAGTACCAGAGGGAAAGACAACGCTTTAGGGAGAGCTGACTTGGAAAGGGTGCTTCTGTGCCTAAGTGATGGCTCAGCAACCTGGCTGGGGGTCCCTGGGTCAAAATGCCAAAAGGCCAGCAGTAACCTAGACTCACAAAGATCTTAGTAACATACATCAACGTAACTTAGAGCCACAAAGATCTTAGAGCCAGAGTTGATCTTCATCTATGATTAGGAGATGGTCACAGTTTTACAGGATATGATCATCGGACCAGCAGTAGATAGCTAAAATTTTATTTAGGGCTATATTTTTAATAAAAAAATGGATGTGTTGAAATTTGTGTTTGGAATGTTAAGAAAAATCACAGGCCCATCATGGAGTTACTTATGTTAAGGCCCCATGTCACTAAACCTAATTTCATTCATGCAGGAATGTAACCTTTAACCAGTCAGCAAAGAATTTCCTAGTCAGTGTTAGAAATTTAACTCATAGACCTCTTCCATTCCCCTCAGGGAGGCAATCTTGCCTAAATAAGGTATTCCATGCCACTAAATTTGTTTTAAGTTTATTTATTTTGAGAGAGAGAGAGAGAAAGAGAGCACATGCAAGGGAGGGGTGGGACAAGAGGGAAAGAGAGAATCCCACAACCACGAGGTCATGATCTGAGCCAGGATCAAGACTCAGACACTTAACCAAGCCATCCAGGCACCCTGAGAATGTGGAGTTTTAAAGGTTAGCAGGCTTGGCTGGGATACAGGCATTAGGGCACTGGCCTACTCCTAAAGAGAAGGCAGCCAACAACTTGCAGGCAGATGGCATGGAAACAGAGGTCTGTACATTGCCCGGGCACACAGTGGGGAGATTATACACTCATCGTGGAGAGCATCCCTGAGAGGCAGTGTTCACAATGAGGGGACAAAGGAGCTAGGACAGAGGAGCTGGGTGGTGCCATTGTCCTCCTCTTCCCCCAGCATAAACATAGAGCCAAATGCTGGAAACCAGGCAATTCCCACACTGGCTGCCTATGCTGCTTACACCAACCTCACCTTCCTATGCTCTGGCGAGACTGCCCTTCTAGGTCATTCAAGGTTGCCTCAGACCCAATGGAGCTGGCCCCTTCCCCAGAAGACCAGGTGAAGCCCATGACCACACCACCTCTCTTGTCCAGACAGTTGTGCAGGGCTTCACTTCTAGTGGCAGTCGTTTCAAGTCTCATTTAACAAGCAGATGAGAGGGGCGCCTGGGTGGCGCAGTCGGTTGGGCGTCCGACTTCAGCCAGGTCACGATCTCCCGGTCCGGGAGTTCGAGCCCCGCGTCAGGCTCTGGGCTGATGGCTCAGAGCCTGGAGCCGGTTTCCGATTCTGTGTCTCCCTCTCTCTCTGACCCTCCCCCGTTCATGCTCTGTCTCTCTCTGTCCCCAAAATAAATAAACGTTGAAAAAAAAAATTTAAAAAAAAAAAAAAAAAAAACCAAGCAGATGAGAGCAGAACTAGATAAGACTCACCACATTCTGGCCAAGGACTATACATTGCCCGTACAACTGGCCTGAAGGATATTGCAGCCAGAACACAAAACAGTGCATGCAACACACACCACAGACACTCCCTGATGGGCCAGTCCCTGGACACTAGATGACCTCCTCTTCATAAAGCCATTCATCTCACAGGCAGGTAACATCATGAGCTTTTATAACACAGAGAAGGCAAATACTCAGCCAAAATTCC
Source organism: Prionailurus bengalensis (assembly GCF_016509475.1). Classification (NCBI taxonomy): domain Eukaryota; kingdom Metazoa; phylum Chordata; class Mammalia; order Carnivora; family Felidae; genus Prionailurus; species Prionailurus bengalensis. The sequence continues at coordinate 126,379 of NC_057346.1, forward strand.
AAGACACGAGGAATGCATCCCAAATGAAAGAAAAAGATAAGATCATGGCCACAGAAATGGAAGGAACACTTCCAAACGCATTCTATGAGTCCAGCATAGCCTTGAATCCAAACTGGACCAAGAACCCATTAAGAAGGAAAACTACAGACCAATTTCCCTTATGAACCTGGATCCAAAAATTGTCAACAAAAAGTAGCAAATTGGATCCAACAATACATAAAAAGAATGAATCCCCACAATAAGGTGGGATTTATTACTGGGAGGCACAACTGATTCAATGTCTACAAATCAACTAATGGGATACAACACATTGATAAGAGAAAGGATAAGAACCACATGATCCTCTCAATAGATGCTGAAAAAGCATTTGACAAAATAGAGCATCCTTTCTTGATGAAAAAAAAACCCTCATGAAAGGGGGGATAGAAGGATCATGCCTCAACATGAGAATGTCCACATACGAAAGTCCCACAGCTAATATCATTTTCAATGGGGAAAAACTGAGAGCTTTCCCCCTAAAGTTAGGAACATGACAGGCATGACCACTCTCACCACTGTTATTCAACATACTGTTGGAAGTCCCAGCCTCAGCAATCAGACAACAAAAAGCAATACAAGGCGTCCAAATTGGCAAGGAGGAGTCAAATTTCCCTCCTTGCACACATAATACTCTCCGTGGAAAATCCAAAAGACTCCACCAAAAAACTGCTAGAACTCGTAAAGGAATTCAGGAAAGCCTCAGGATATAAAATCGTTATACAGAATTTGATTGCATTTCTATACTCCAATAATTAACCAGTAGAAAGAGAAATCAAGGAATTGATCTCATTTACAATTGCACTGAAAACCATAAAATACCTAGGGATAAACCTAACCAAATAGGTAAAAGACTAGTACACTGAAAACAATAGAGGGGTGCCTGGGTGGCTCAGTCGGTTAAGCACCAACTTTGGCTCAGGCGATGATTCCCCAGTTTGTGGGTTCGAGCCCCATGTCAGGCTCTGTGCTGACAGCTCGGAGCCTGGAGCCTGTTTCAGATTCTGTGTCTCCCTCTCTCTCTGCCCCTCCCTGCTTATGCTCGCTCTCTCTCGCTCTCTCTCTCTCTCTCTATCTCTCATTCTCTCTTTCTCTCTCTCTATCTCTCATTCTCTCTCTCTCAAAAACAAACATTAAAAAAATTAAAAGAAAAAACAACAAAATGTCTATGAAAGAAATTGAAGAAGACACAAAGAAATGGAAAAACATTCCATGCTCATGGATTGGAAGAACAACTATTGATAAAATGTCAATACTACCCAAAGCAAGTGACACATTAAATGCAAACTCTATGAAATAAAACCAGCATTCTTCACAGAGCTAGAACAAACAATCCTAAAATTTGTATGGAACCAGAAAAGACCCCAAATAGCCAAAGTAATGTTGAAAAAGAAAAACAAAGCTGGAGACATCACAATTCTGGACTTTATTGTGTATTACAAAGCTGTAATCATCAAGACAGTATGGTACGGGCACAAAAACAGACACATAGATCAGTGGAACAGAATAGGGAATGCAGAAGTGGACCCTCAAACATATGGCTGACTACTCTTTGACAAAGCAGAAAAGAATATCCAATGGAAAAAAAGAATCTCTTCAGCAAATGGTACTAGAGAAGTACAGTGAGAAGAATGAACCTGGACCATGTTCTGAAACCATACATACACACACACACACACACACACACACACACACACAACCTCAAAATGGATGAAAGATCTAAATGTAAGACAGGAAACCATCAAAATCCTAAAAGAGAAAACAGGAAACCTACCTGTTTGATCCTGGCCGCAGCAACTTCTTGCTTGTTATGTATCCAGAAGCATGGAAAACAAAAACAAAAATGAACTATTGGGACGTCAAGATAAAAAGCTTCTGCACAGCAGAGGACACAATCAGCAAAACTAAAAGGCAGCTGAATGGAATGGGAGAAGATATTTGCAAGTGACATATCAAATAAATGGTTAGTATCCAAAATCTATAAAGAATTTATCAAACTCAACACCCAAAAAACAAATAATCCAGTGAAGAAATGGGCAAAGAGGTGAAAAGACACTTTAACAAAGATGACATCCAGACTGGTCACACATGAAAAGTTGCTCAACCTCACTTGTCATCACTGAAATACAAATCAAAACCACAATGAGATACGCCCTCACACCTATCAGAATGGCTAAAATTAACATCTCAGGAAACGACAGGTATTGGCAAGGATGCAGAGAAAGGGAACCCTTTTGCAATGCTGGTGGGAATGCAAACTGGTGTAGCCACTCTGGAAAATAGTATGGAGATTTATCACAAAAACTAAAAATAGAACTACACAATGACCCAGCAATTGCACTACAAGGTATTTATCCAAAGGATACACAAATGCTGACTCAAAGTGCCATATGCACTCCAATGTTTACAGCAGCATTATCAAAAACAGCTAAATTATGCAAAGAGCCCAAATGACCATTGATTGATGAATGGATAAAGAAGATGTAGTATAATCATACAGTGAAATATTACTCGGCAATCAAAAAGAATGAAATCTTGCTATTTGCAATAACATGGATGGAACCAGACTCTATTATGCTAAGCAAAATATGTCAGAGAAAGACACACATCCTATGATTTTTCTCATCTGTGGAATTTAAGAAATAAAACCCATGAACATAGTGAAAAGAAAGCAAAAATAAGATATAAACATGGAGTCAAATGATAAAAAGGACTCTTAAATACAGAGAACAAACTCAGGGTTCCTGGAGGATTACTGAATAGGGGTATGGGCTAAATGGGTATTGGACATTAGGGGGACACTTGGGATGAGTACTGGGTATACTTTGTACTTGTTGGATCACTAAATTCTACTCCTGAAATTGTATTCCACTATAAGGTAACTAACTTGGGTTTAAATTTAAACAAGAAGAAATATTAAAAATAAGTAAAGAAATGCACTACCAGTCAAAAAAAAGAATATTTAAATCGGACCCATTTAGTGGAAATGAAAGACCAAAAGTTATATAGACAACAAATGATCAGAGAAAACATCAAGAAACAATGGCAAAACAACTAGTAAAATGACACTAAATATATACATATCAATAATTACTCTTAATGTAAATGGACTAAATGCTCCAATCAAAAGACATTGGGTAGGGTGTCAGAATGGACAAAAGAAAAAAAAAGAAAGAAACAAACAAACAAACAAAAAAGCAAGACTTATCTAGATGCTGCCTACAAAGCCTTATTTGGACCTAAAGTCACCTGAAGATTTAAAGTGAGGGAATGAGAGAGGAGCCAAGATTGCAGAACAACATGGAAGCTTTTTGTGTGTCTTGCATCCATGAAATACAGCCAGACCAACACTAAACCATCTTACACACCTAGAAAACTGACTGGAGGATTAACACAACAATCTGCACAACGTGTACCATAGAATTCAGCAGGTAGATGGTGCAGAGAGCTGAAGTTGGGGAGTGAGAAGCTGTGAAAGTTAGGGAACCCCTTTTGCAGGTGGAGAGAGGATAGAGACTGGGGAGAGGGGGAGCATATTGGAAAAGCACCCCTCCCCAAAAGCAGCTGGAGAGAAAGTAGAAAATTCGAAACAGCCACAGGGACTAAACTAAAAAGGGAGAAAGGAAAAATGAGAGGGTTTAAATTCCATTAAGACTGTAAACAAGGAGAGCACAAAGGCTGCAACTCCACAGCTTGACACCTGGTGTTGCTCTGGTGGGAAGGGCGAATCCCCAGGAACAAAGCGAGGTCCAGGAGTTTCTCGGGTCACACGGGGAAAAGCAGTTCCACTGCTGGAAGGACATTTGGTAGAGACTGTTGAAGCCACCTGGTCCCAGAAGACCCCAGAAAGCGGCCACATTAGCTGGTGCTGGGGCAAGGTCGTTAAAGGTGAAGCCTGGTGCCAGATGTGTGTTGTGATTTTCCACGGTCCCTGAAACACTGAGGCTACCCTGTCTCGCAATCCTTTTTTGGGGTGGGCTGGTGCCTGGCCACAGTCTCCGGGCACCGGCAATAGCAGAGTCCAGCGGGCATTCCTGGGTGCAGCTGATATTCAGCCATTGCTCATTCAGCCATTGCTCGGTGAAACCCTCCTGCAGAGGGGCGGAACGGGTCAAAGCCACAGTCCTTTGGAAGTAAGGGGCCAGGGAAAACAGCCGCATCTGAGACAAAACTTGGGAGAGAGGTACAGCCTGGAGCCTGATCACGGAGAGTGAAAAAGCAAGGAGTGGACGAAAGCTGAAGATAGAGGACCAGTGCACAATTGCTGATCTGGGAGAACAGACTGGGTACCTGGGTGGTGGGTCTTCACTGCTCCCACACATGAGCATACGCACCTACAAGCACGCAACCATCCACCCCAGTAAGCTAGCAGCACCATCTAGAGGAGAGAAGAGCTGTTACACTGAACCCCACCCAGTGGGGCAACTTCGCTCTTCAAGAACACAAGCCTCATCGCTGGCTTAATTTATGGACTATAGAGAGCTACATAGGCTGACCTCTAGGGGAAAATGAGGCCATTACAGTCCTACTTCAATCTGTTAACAGGTTCATCTATTCAATTTTTTTCATTTTTTTTCCTTGTTCCTTTTCCTCTTTTACAATTCTTTTCTTTTTCTTGAATACAGAAAGAGAAAAAATTCATTTGTATTTTCAATTTTGATTAAAAATATCTGTCTTTAATTTTTATTCCAAATGTTTTACTTTTGTGTAAATTTTTTCAACTTCTACTTTACTTCCAACATGTTATTTTAGTTTACTTCAGTGTAATCACCTTTTCAAATTTTCAAACAATTTCCTTTTTTTTCTTTTTTTTCCTCTTTTTTGTTTCTTTTCCTTTTCTTGAATGCAGAAAGAGAAAAACTTCATTTTTCCTTTCCATTTATTTTTAAAATATTTTTATTTAATTTTTGTTGCTATATTTTTTACTTTTATGTAAATTTTTTCAAATTCTATCTTACTCCCATCATTTTATTTTAGTCTACTACAGTGTATTCACTTTTTCAAATTTTCCAATGATTTCTTTTTTTTCTCTTTTTTCCTTTTTTTTTACTTTTTCTCCTTTTCGTTTTTTTCTTAAATACAGAAAAGAAAAAAAAACATTTATTTTTAATGTTTATTAAAAATATTTTTCTTTAATTTTTATACTATATTCATTACTTTTGTGTATATTTTTTCAAACTCTATTTTACCCCCATCATCACATTTTAGTCTACTTCAGTGTATTCATTTTTTCAAATTCTTAAACGATTTCCTTTTTTTTTTCTTTTCTCTCCGCCCTTTTTTTCCCCTAATCTGTCAAAACACATTCAACACACAGACCAAAACACACCTAGGATCTAGTATCATCTATTCGATTTGTGTGTGTGTGTTTAATTTTTAATTTTAATATTTTTTAATGTTATTTTTTTAACTTCAATTTTTTTACTTCATTAATTCCTTTTCTACCTTCAAAATGACAAAACAAAGGAATTCACCCCAAAAGAAAGAGCATGAAGAAACGACAGCCAGGGATTTAACCAACACAGATACAAGCAAGAGGTCTGAACCAGAATTTAGAATCATGATAATAAGAATACTAGCTGGAGTTGAAAATAGATTAGAATCCCTTTCTGCAGAGATAAAAGAAGTAAAAAATAGCCAGAAGGAAGTTTAAAATGCTGTAACTGAGCTGCAATCAAAGATGGATGCAGCGGCAGCAAAGACGGATGAGGCAGAACAGAGAATCAGCGATATAGAGGACAAACTTACAGAGAAAAACAAAGCAGAAAAAAAGGGGGAGATTAAGGCAAAAGAGCACGATTTAAGAATTAAAGAAATCAGTGACTCATTAAAAAGGAACAACATCAGAATCATAGGTGTCCCAGAGAAGGAAGAGAGAGAAATAGGGGTAGAAGGCTTATGTAAGCAAATCATAGCAGAAAACTTTCCTTACCTGGGGAAAGACACAGACATCAAAATCCAGGAAGCACAGAGGACCCCCGTTAGATTCAACAAAACCGACCATCAACAAGGCATATCATAGTCAAATTCACAAAATACTCAGGCAAGGAGAGAATCATGAAAGCAGCAAAGGAAAAAAAAAAAGTCCCTAACATACAAGGGAAGACAGATCAGGTTTGCAGCAGACCTATCCACAGAAACTTGGCAGGCCACAAAGGAGTGGCAGGATATATTCAGTGTGCTGAATCAGAAAAATATGCAGCCAAGAATTGTTTATCCAGCAAGGCTGTCATACAAAATAGAAGGAGAGATAAAAAGTTTCCCAGACAAACAAAAATTAAAGGAGTTTGTGACCACTAAACCAGCCCTACAAGAAATTTTAAGGGGACTTTCTGAGGGGAGAAAAGATGAAGATAGATATAAATAGATATATATGTAGATGATAGATATAGATATAGATATAGATATAGATATAGATATAGACAAAGACAGATAGATAGATACCAAAAGCAACAAAAGATTAGAAAGGACCAGAGAACACCACCAGAAACTCCAACTCTACAAGCACCATAATGGCAATAAATTCATATCTTTCTGTACTCTAAATGTCAATGGACTCAATGCTCCAATCAAAAGACATAGGATAACATAATGGATAAGAAAACAAGATCCATCGATATGCTGTTTACAAGAGACCCAATTTAGACCTAAAGACACCTTCAGATTGAAAGTAAGGGGATGGAGAACTATCTATCATGCTAATGGTCAACAAAAGAAAGCCAGAGTAGCTATGCTTGTATCAGACAATTTAGACTTTAAAGACTGTATCAAGAGATGCAGAAGGGCATTATTTCATAATCAAGGGGTCTATAGACCAAGAAGACTTAACAATTCTAAGCATTTATGTGCCAAATGTGAGAGCACCCAAATATATACATCAATTAATCACAAACATAAAGAAACTCACCAATAGTAATACCATCATAGACTTCAACACCCCACTCACTGCAATGGACAGGTCATCTAATCAAAAAATCAACAAGGCAACAATGGCTTTGAATGACACACTGGACCAGATGGACTTAGCAGATATATTTAGAACATTTCATCCTAAAGCAGCAGAATATACATTCTTCTCCAGTGCACATGCAACGTTCTCCAGAATATACTGGGACACAAATCAGCCCTAAGTAAGTACAAAAACATGGAGATCATACCGTGCATATTTTCAGACCACAACACTATGAAGCTCAAAATCAACCACAAGAAATTTGGAAAGGTAACAAATACTTGGAGAGTGACGAACATCCTACTAAAGAATGAATTGGCTAACCAAGCAGTTAAAGAGGAAATTAAAAAGTACATGGAAGTCAATGAAAATGATAACACCAAAACCCAAAACCTCTGGTTCACAGCAAAGGCGGTCCTAAGAGGAAAGTATTTAGCAATCCAGGCCATCCTAAAGAAGGAAGAAAGATCACAGATACACAACCTAACCTTACACCTTAAGGAGCTGGAAAAAGAGTAGCAAATAAAATCCAAATCCAGCAGAAGACAGGAAATAATAAAGATTAGAGCAGAAATTAATGCTGCCAAAACCAAAAAACAAAACAAAACAAAACAAAACAAAAACAGAACAGATCAATGAAACCAGAAGCTGATTCTTTGAAAGAATTAACAAAATTGATAAACCACTAGCCAGTTTGATCAAGAAGAAAAAGGAAAGGACCCAAATAAATAAACTCAAGAATGAAAGAGGAGAGATCACAATCAAAACAACAGAAATAAAAACAATAATAAGAGAATATTGTGAGCAATTATATGCCAATAAAATGGGTAATGTGGAAGAAATGGACAAATTCCTAGAAACATATACACTATCAAAACTGAAACAGAAATAGAAAATTTGAACGGACACAAAACCAGTCAGGAAATCAAATTAGTAATCAAAAATCTGCCAAGAAACAAGAGTCCAGGGCCTGATGGCTTTCCAGGGAAATTCTACCAAACATTTAAGGGAGAGTTAACACCTATTCTTTTGAAACTGTTCCAAAAAATACAAATGGAAGGAAAACTTCCAAACTCTTTCTATGGAGCCAGCATTACCTTGATTCCAAAACCAGACAGAGACCCCACTAAAAAGGAGAATTATAGACCAATTTCCCTGATGAACATGGATGCAAAAATCCTCAACAAGATATTAGCCAACTGGATCCAACAATACATTAAAAAAATTATTCACCACGACCAAGTGGGATTTATACCTGGGATGCAGGGCTGGTTCAATATCCACAAAACAATTAACGTAATTCATCACATCAATAAAAGAAAGGACGAGGACCATATGATCCTCTCAATAGATGCAGAGAAAGCATTTGACAAAATACAGCATCCTTTCTTTGTAAAAAGCCCCAAGAAAGTAGGGATAGAAGGATCATACCTCAAGATCATAAAAGCCACATATGAACAAACCAACGCTAATATCATCCTCAATGGGGAGAAACTGAGACCTTTCCTCTAAGGTCAGGAACAAGACAGGGATGTCCACTCTCACCACTGTTATTCAACATAGTATTGGAAGTCTTAGGCTCTGACATCAGACAACACAAAGAAATAAAAGGCAACCAAATCGGCCAAGAGGAGATTAAACTTTCACTCTTCACAGATGACATGATACTCTATATGGAAAACCCAAAAGATTCCACCAACACTGCTATAACTGATTCATGAATTCAGCAAAGTTGTAGGATATAAAATCAATGCACAAAAATCGGTTGCTTCCTATACACCAACAATGAAGCAACAGAAAGAGAAATCAAGAAATCGATCCCATTTACAGATGCACAAAAAAACATAAAATACCTAGGAATAAATCTAACCAAAGAGGTGGAAATCTACACACTGAAAACTATCGAAAGCTTATGAAAGAAATTGAAGAAGACACAAAAAAATGGAAAAAGATCCCATGATCCTGAATAGGAAGAACAAATATTGTTAAAATGTTGATACTACCCAAAGCAATCTACATGTTCAATGCAATCCCTATCAAAGTCACACCAGCATTCTTCACAGAGGTAGAACAAATAATACTAAAATTTGTATGGAACCATAAAAGACCCTGAATAGCCAAAGCAATCTTGAAAAAGAAAACCAAAGCAGGAGGCACCACAATCCCAGACTTCAAGCTATACTACAAAGCTGTAATCATCAAGACAGTATGGTACTGGCACAAGAACAGACACTCAGATCAATGGAACAGAATAGAGAACCCAGAAATGGACCCACAAACATATGGGCAACTAATCTTTGACAAAGCAGGAAAGAATTACCAATGGAAAAAAGACAGTCTTTTCAGCAAGTGGTGCTGGGAAAACTGGACAGCAACATGCAGAAGAATGAACCTCGACCACTTTTTTACACCATACACAAAAAGAAACTCAAAATGGATGAAAGACCTCAATGTAAGACAGGAAGCCATCAAAATCCTCAAGGAGAATGCAGGCAAAAACCTCTCTGATCTTGCCCACAGCAACTTCTTACTCAACAAGTCTCTGGAGGCAAGGGAAACAAAAGCAAAAATGAACTATTGGGACCTCATCAAATAAAAAGCTGCACAGCGAAGGAAACAATCAGCAAAACTAAAAGGCAACTGACAGAATGGGAGAAGATATTTGCAAATGACATATCAGATAAAGGGTTAGTATCCAAAATCTATAAGAAACTTATTACACTCAGCACCCAAAAAACAAATAATCCAGAGAAGAAATGGGCGAAGGACATGAATAGATACTTCTCCAAGGAAGACATCCAGATGGCCAACTGACACATGAAAAAATGCTCAACATCACTCATCATCAGGGAAATACAAATCAAAACCACAATGAGATGCCCCCTCACCTTCAGAATGGCTAACAACTCAGGCAACAACAGATGGTGGCAAGGATGCAGAGAAAGAGGATCTCTTTTGCATTGTTGGTGGCAATGCAAGGTGATGCAGCCACTCTGGAAAACAGTATGGAGGTTCCTCAAAAAACTAAAAATAGAACTACCCTACGACCCAGCAGTTGCACTACTAGGCAGTTATCCACAGAATACAGGTGTGCTGTTTAGAAGGGACACAGGCACCCCCATGTTTATAGCAACACTATCAACAACAGCCAAAGTATGTAAAGAGCCCAAATGTCCATCAATGGATGAATGGATAAAGAAGATGTGGTGAGTGTATACACACACACACACAAACACACACACACACACACACACACACACACACACACACACACACACAATGGAGTATTACTTGGGTATCAAAAAGAATGAAATCTTGACATTTGCAACTACATGGATGGAACTGGATGGTATTATGCTAAGTGAAATTAGTCCGAGAAAGACAAAAATCATATTACTGCACTCATATGAGGACTTTAAGAGACAAAACAGATGAACATAAGGGAAGGGAAGCAAAAATAATTTAAAACAGGGAGGGGGACAAAACAGAAGAGACTCATAAATATGGAGAACAAATTGAGGGTTGCTGGAGGGGTTGTGGGAGGGGGCATGGACTAAATGGGTAAGGATCATTAAGAAAACTACTCCTGAAATCATTGTTTCACTATATGCTAACTAATTTGGATGTAAATTTTAAAAAAATAAAAAATTAAATTAAAAAAATAAAGTGAGGGAATAAAGAAACGTTTCTCATGCCAATAAGAAAGCCAGTAGCAATACTTATATCAGGCAAAATAAACTTTAAAACCAAGACTTTATTTCTGTTCCCTTTGGGTAAATACCGAATAGTGAAATTGCATGCACCCAATATTTATACCAGCATTATCAACAATAGCCAAACTATGGAGAAAGCCCAAATATCCATCAATTGATGAGGGTATAAAGAAGGCGTGAGGTGTGTGTGTGTGTGTGTGTGTGTGACTGTGTGTATGTGTATATATATGTAGACACATACACACATATATATGTATATACATATATACATACATGAATACATATGTACAATGGAATATTACTCAGCCATCAGAAAGAATGAAATCTTTCCGATTGCAATGATGTGGATGGAGATAGAATGTATTATGCTAAGTGAAATATGTCAATCAAAGCAAGACAAATACATGATTTCACTTGTGTAGTTTAAGAAACAAAACAGGGGCGCCTGGGTGGCGCAGTCGGTTAAGCGTCCGACTTCAGCCAGGTCACGATCTCGCGGTCCGGGAGTTTGAGCCCCGCGTCAGGCTCTGGGCTGATGGCTCAGAGCCTGGAGCCTGTTTCCGATTCTGTGTCTCCCTCTCTCTCTGCCCCTCCCCCATTCATGCTCTGTCTCTCTCTGTCCCAAAAATAAATAAAAACGTTGAAAAAAAAAAAAAAGAAACAAAACAGATGAAAACATGGGAAGGGGGCAGGAAAAGAGAAGAGTGGTAACAAACCATATGAGTCTCTTAATGATAGAGAAAATTTGATGGCTGATGGAGGGAGATGGGTGGGGAATGGGTATTAAGGAGGGCACTTGTTGTGATGAGCACTGGGTGTTGTATGTAACTGATGAATCACTGAATTCTACTCCCGAAACCAATAATGCACTGTATGTCAACTACAGCTTAAATTAAAAAATAAATAAATAAAGCTGTAACAAGAGATGAAGACAGACACTATCTCATAATAAAGGGGACAACCAAACAAGAAGATCCAAGGATTGTAAGTTTTTATGTACCCAACATGCCATCACCAAATATATAAAACAATTAACAACAAACATAAAGGAACTCATTTATAATAATGTAAGGATAGTAGAGGATTTTAACCCATCATTCACATCAACATACAGAAACTCTGAACAGAACATCAACAAGAAAACAATGGCTTTGAATGACACACTGGACCAGATGGGTTTAACAGATATATTCAGAACACTCCATACTAAAATGGCAGAGTACACATTCTTTTCAAGTGCACATGGGACATTCTCCAGAATCGATCACATTTTGGGTCACAAATCAGGCCTCAACATGTACCAAAAGACAGAGATCAGACCAAGCATCTTTTCTGACAAAAAAGCTAGGAAACTTGAAGTCAACCACAAAAAAAGAAAGAAAGAAAGAAAGAAAGAAAGGCCACAAAAAAAGGGAGGTTAAACAACATACTACTAAATGAATGGGTCAACCAGGAAATCAATGAGAAACTACACTGAAACAAATGAAAATGAAAATGCACTGGTAAAAACCTTTGGAATGCAGCAAAAGCAGTCTACGATGGAAGTATATAGCAATATAAGCCTACCTTAAAGAGCAAGAAAAATCTCAAACAATCCAAACTTACAACAAAAGGAATGAGAAAAAGGACAATCCAAGCCTAAATACAGCAGAAGGAAGGAAACAATAAAGATTAAGGCAGAAAATAAGTGATATAGAAACTAAAAAAACACTATACTGCATCAATGAAACCAGGGGCTGGTTCTTTGAAAACAGTAATCAACTTGAAAACCTCCTAGGCAGACTTTTCACAAAGAAAAGAGAAAGGACTCAAATAAATAAAATCACAAATAAGAGAGGAGAAATAACAGTCCACACCACAGAAATACAGTTAGAAGATAATATTAGAAAAAACTATATGCAGCAAATTGGACACTCGGAGAAAAATGGATAAATTCCTTGAAACACATAAACTACCAAAACTGAAAAAAGAAGATAGGTAAAATCTGAAACCAGAAAGAAATTGAATCAGTAATAAAAAAAAAAAAATCTCCCCCAACACAAGAAGAGTTCAAGGCCAGCTGGCTTCACTGATGAATTCTACTAAACATTTAAAGAAGAGGTAATATCTATACTTCTCGAATTATTACAAAAAATAAAAAAGTAGGAAAACTTACAAACTCAGGCTATCAGGCTATCATTACCCTGATACCAAAACCAGATAGAATCCACTAAAACCGAAAACTGCAGGGGCACCTGGGAGGCTTGGTCGGTTGACTGTCTGACTCTTAACTTCAGATTAGGTCATTATCTTGTGGTTCCTGGGTCTGAGTCCCACATTGGACCCTGTGCTGACAGTGTGGAGCATGCTCAGGCTTCTCTCTCTCCCATCCCTCTGCCCTCCTTCACCTTTATGTACTCTGTCTCTCTAAGTAAATGAATAAACATCTAAAAATATATTTTAAAAAATTTTTAAATAAAACTGCAGACCAATAGCCTGATGAGTATGTATGCAGAAATTCTAAAGTCAACAATACATTAACAGAATCATTTACCATAATCAAGTGGGATATATTCCTGTGCTGCAAGGGTGGTTCCACATTCACAGATCAATCAACATAATGCACCACAGCAATAGAAGAAAGGATAAAAACAATACGATGCTTTCCGCAGATGCAATATGATGCATTTGACAAATGTCACATCCATTCATGATAAAAAACCCTCAGCAAAGTACATTGCGACTCAACATACCTGCACATAATAAAGGCCATCTATGAAAAACCCATAGCTAATCTCATCTTCAATGGGGAAAAACTGAAAGCTTTTCCTCTAAGGTCAGGAACAAGGCAGGGATGACCCCTCTCACCACTATTACTCCACATAGTACTGGAAGTCCTAGACACAGCAATCAGACAACAAAAAGAAATAAGAGGCATCCAAATTGGCAAGGAAGAAGTAGAACTCTCGCTATTTGTAACTGACATGATGCTCTCTATAAAACACATGAAAGACTTCTATAAAAACTGCTAGAAGTGATATATGAATTCGACAAGTCAAAATATACAGAAATCAATGTACATAAATCTATTGCACCTCTATATACAAATCATGAATTAACAGAAAGTAAGAAATCAATCCCATTGACAGGTGCACCAAATACCCCAACATACCAGGAATAAACCTAACCAAAGAGGTGAAAGACCTATACTCTAAAGGCTATGAAACACTGATGAAAGGACATGAAGCACTGATGAAGAGGACACAAAGAAATGAAAATGCATTTCATGTTCATGGATGGGAAGAACAACTACTGTAAAAATGCCTACACTCCTCAAAACAATCTATACATGTATTGAAATTCCTATCACATCAACAAAACATTTGTCACAGAACTAGAACAAATAATCCCCAAATTTGTGTGGAATGACAAAAGACCCCAAACAGCCAAAACAAACTTGAAAAGAAAAGAAAAGCTGGAGACATCACAATTCCCGACTTTAGGTTATGTTACAAAGCTGTAGTGATCAGAACAGTATGGTACTGGCAAAAATAATAAGTAAAAAAGAAAAAGAAAAAAACATACAGACGCATAGATCAATATAATGGACAAAGCAGTGCATTGCTGGCAGTATGCATGGTACTAGCTGTGTCTGCAAATGTAGGGAAGGAAGTGGCTAGTCTTAAAGGATCAGAGGGTAATTCCAGACTACTAAAGAAAGTCTGTTCCACACACACAGTCTTCTATGTCCAGGACTACTCTCCACCCAGCCCTTCACCACCTCAACAGCTCTGTCTGGCATAATAAGAGCTGAAATGATGAGGAAGAATTATGTTTTCCTATCATTCATTTACATCTTCAATGCATTTCAAGTTCATACTTGTGAGTGGTGTAACATAAGGTTCTAAGCTTTATTCTTATGCATGTAGATATCCAATTTTCCCAGCACCAGTTATTCAAGAGACTACTTTTCTCCACTGTGTATTCTTGACACCCTTGTCAAATACTAGTTGACTGTGCATGCATGGGTTTAGTTTGGGCTCTCTATTTCTGTTCCATTGTCTTGCGTGTGTGCTTTTGCCAGTGACATAACTGATTTTGTTAGTGTTACAATGCAGCTTGAAATCTAGAAGTGTGATGCCTCCTGTTTTGTTCTCTCTTGCTTTGGCTACTTGGGGTATTTTTCTGGTTCCAAATACATTTTAGGATATGTGTTTCTAATTGCATAAAAATTGCATTGGAGTCTTGATAGAGATTGCACTGAATCTCTAGATGACTTTGGGTAGTATGGACATTGTATCTATATTAATTCCTCCAAAATATGGACATGGGATGGCTTTTCACTAACTTGTGTGTTCTTCCATTTCTTTCATCCAAATTGAATTTCTTCCATTTTCCACACAGGTTTTATGGTTTTCTGTAGGGGGATCTTTCACTTCCTTGGCTAAATTTATTCCTATATATTTTATTGTTTTTGATGTTATTGTAAGTAGGATTGTTTTCTTCTTTTTAGATACTTTTATTAGTGTGTAGGAATGCTACAGAATTCGGTATGGTGACTTTCCATTTTGCAACCTTACTGCATTTCTTGATTAGATATTAACAGGCTCTTTTATATTAAACTTTTTATTTCATTCCTTTATTTTAAAAAATCATTTTATTTAGGAATAGCTGACACACTATGTTACATTAGTTTCAGATGAACAACATAGTGACTGGACAAGTGTATACATTCGGCTACACTAACACAGGTGTAGCTATCATCAGTCACCATGCATTGCTATTCCAGTACCATTCACTATGGTCCCTACGCTATATCTTCTATCTGTGATTTATTCATTCCATAACCAGAAGCCCGCATCACCCAATCCCCTTCATATATCTAGGGCATCCTTGTCTTGTGCCTGCTATTAGAGGAAAATCTTTCACAATTTCAATATTGAGTATGATGTTAGGTGTGGGCTTCACATTCATGGCCTTTCTTATATTGAGATATGTTCATTCTACACTGAATTTTTAAAGAGTTTTTTAGCACAGATGGATACCAAATTTTCTGAGAACTTTTTTCTGCATCTATTGACAAGGTGTATCAGTTTTCTTTTTAATTTTTAAAACTTATTTATTTTTAATTTAAATTTTTACACAATTTATGTATTTATTATTTATTTTTTCAAGTTTTTATTTAAATTCCAGTTGGTTAACATACAGTGTAATATTACTTTCTGGTATAGAATTTAGTCATCATTCACTTACATACAACACCCAGTGATCCTCACTACTAGTGCCCTCCTTAGCCCATCACCCATTTAACCCATCCCCAACCACCTCCCTTCTAGTAACCCTCAGTTTGCTATTTACAGTTAAGAGTCTGGTTTCTGGTTGATTTTTCTTTCATGCAACTATGTGAGGGGTCACATTTATTGATTTGCATTTCTGAAACATCCTTTCTTTACAGGGAAAAAAAACCTTTCATCACAGTAAATGATCCTTTTACTGTGCTGCAGAATTTGGTTTTCTTTTATATTATTGGAAAATTTTCATCTATATACATCACGGGGATACTGGCCTATAGTTTTCTGTTCAGGTAGTATCCTTTACTGGCTTCCTAACATAACAGGGTAATTACACTCTCATGAAATGAGTTTCGTGGTGTTCATTCCTCTTCAATCAGTGAGAGGACTGCTGTTAGTTTCTTCTACAAACGTTTGGTCAAATTCACCAGTGAACCCATCTGGTCCTGGGCTTTTCTTCACTGGGAGATTTTCAATTACTGATTCAAATTACTTTCATTGGTTATGTTCTGGTATTGATACAGTCTTCCTTTAATTGATCTGTGAAAACCTTCTCTTTCTTCCTGATACAGTCTTGGTAGGTTGTGTGTTTCTAAGAACCTATCCATTTCTTCTAGATAGTCGGTTTGCTGGCATCTAATTTGGCCATAGTCGTCTCTTTTTCTCCTTTATGTCCCTGTGGCATCAGATGTAATGTCTTCTCTTTTATTTATAATTCTTTTGATTTGGGTCCTCTCTCTGTCTTAGCATAGTCTATGTACAGTCTTGTCAATTTTGTTTAACTTTTCAGAAAACCCACTGTTGGTCTTCTTCATATTTTCTATTGATTTCATGGTCTCAGTTTCATTGGTTTCCACTCTCATGTGTATCACTTTCTCCCTTCTGAGAACATTGGACTTAGATTGTTGTTTATTCTACTTCTTTGAAGTTAAAGTTAGGTTGTTCATTTGAGTCCCAAATCTATCATCCATACATGCAAATCCAGTGACTCATCAGAGAATCTTCAATAAATCTTTCCTGTCCGGTCTCTCATTCTCAGAACTCTGAGAAACAGAACCAGAAAATTTATTTGAAGACACAAAAGATGAAAACTTCCCTAATGTAGGGAAGGAAACAGATCCAGAAGCAGGAGGCACAAAGAACCCCCAATATATTCAACAGAAGCAGAACCATACCAAGTCATATAGTAATTAAAACGCAAAATGTCATGATAAAGAAAAATTTTAACAGAAGGAAAACAAAAGATGACAGTTACCTACAAGGGAAACCCCAGAAGGTTATCACTGGATGTTTTTCAGAAGAAACTTTGAAACCGTAAGTAAGCAGCATGGTATGATAAAGGTGCTGAATGGAAAACATCTGCAGCCATAGAGAGTCTATCCAGCACACTGTCATTCAGATGGAAGTAGAGATCAAGGGGTTCCCAAATAAAAACTAAGAGAGTTCACAACCAACAAACCACCCCTGCAAGAAATGTTAAAGGGGACTCTTTGAGTGGAAAATAAACACCTAAAGTGAGAGTATTAAAGTGTGAAACGCTGAAGCAATAAAAATGAGTATTTCTGTCAAACATCAGTCAAGGTATTCACGATATAAAAGCTTTTGAAATATGATACTACATATCTACAACACAGGGAGGAGAGGAGTAAAGAACTGGTTCAAACTTAAACAACTATCAACTTAACATAGACTTCTATATGCAGAAGTGGTTAGGTACAAACCTAATAATAACTACAAACAAAACACCACTAATACATGTGCAGCGAATAAAGACAAGCAATTAAAAACGTACTACTAAAGAAACCCAGCAAACCATAAAAAAGAGAAAGAGAAGAAAGGATCAGAAAGATTCAGAAACAACCAAAATCAAGTAATAAAATGACAACAAGTACATGTCTATCAATTACTTTCAATGGAAAGAGAATAAATGTTCCAATCAAAGGCACTGGGTGACAGATAGGGGCACCTGGATGGCTCAATCGCTTGAGACTTTGACTCTTGATTTCAGCTCAGGCTGTGGTCCCAGTATCATGGGATTGAGCCCCATGTTGAGCTCTGCACTGAGCATGGAACTTGCTTAAGATTCATTCCCATTCTCATTCCCCTCCTCTCTCTCTCTGTCTCTGTCTGTCTCTCTTCCCACTCCCCCCCAACCTCCCATGACTGTGCTCTCGCTCTTTTTTTTTTTTAATTTTTTTTTCAACGTTTATTTATTTTTGGGACAGAGAGAGACAGAGCATGAACAGGGGAGGGGCAGAGAGAGAGGGAGACACAGAATGGGAAACTGGCTCCAGGCTCTGAGCCATCAGCCCAGAGCCTGACGCGGGGCTCGAACTCCTGGACCGCGAGATCGTGACCTGGCTGAAGTCGGAGGCTTAACCGACTGTGCCACCCAGGCGCCCCTGCTCTCGCTCTTAATAATAAAAGGCACTGGGTGATAGAATGAATAAAATATAGGACCCATCTATCTTCTACTTACGAGAGTAATTATAGAACTAAAGTATCAAAAGAAAACTTCAGTAGCAATACCTATATCAGAAAAAATAGATTTAAAAATAAAACTTTAACAAGAGACAAAGAAGGACACTATAATAATAAAAAACATAATCCAACAAAAGATAAAACAATTGCAAACATACATGCGCTCAACCTGAGAGCATCCAAATACACAAGTCAAAAACAAAAGTAAAGGAATTGATAGTAATACAATCATAGTAGGACACTTTAACACCCCCAATGGTATCAATGGAGAGATCATTCAATCATAAAATCAACAAGGAAGTGGTGACTTTGAATGATAGAGTTGACCAGATGGACTTAACTGATATATTTAGGACATTCCATCCTAAAACAGCACAATACACATTCTTTTCAGGTACACATGGAACATTCCCCACACTAGATAAAATATTAGGTCATAAAACAAGCCAAAACAAGATCAAACACATCGAAGTCATACCATGTGTCTTTTCAGACCACAATGCTATGAAAGTAGAAGTATACAACAAGAAAAAAAAATCTGGAAATAAACACAAAAACAAGGAAGTTAAATAACATGCTCCTAAACAATCAATGAGTCAACCAAGATATCAAAGAAGAAATCCAAAAGGACATGGAAACAAATGAATATGAAAACACAACAATCCCAAACTTTTGTAAATCAGGAAAAGTGGTTCTAACAGGGAAGTTTATAGCAATACAGGTCTGCCTCAGGGGAAAAAAAACTAAAGTAAACCCCATAACCTTATAACAATAAATGCTAGACAAAGGACAACAAACAAAACCCCCAAACAGCAGAATGAAGAAAATAATTAAAAGTAGAGGAGAAATAAATGATATAGAAATTAAAACTACAGAAGAACAAGGTAAATGAAATTAGGAGGTGCTTCCATGAAAAGATCAATAAAATTGATAACCCCTAGCCAAACTAATCAGAAAACAGAAATGACACATATAAATAACAGTGACAGAGAAGAACAACCAACACCAAAGAAATACAAACAATAGTAAAAGAATATTATGAAGAACTATATGCCAACAAGCTGGACAAACTGGAATATATGGATCAATTCCTATAACATGGAACCTACCAAACTGAAGCAAGATGAAATAGAAAATTTGAACAGATTGTTTACTAGCAAGGAGACAGACTCAGTAATCAAAAATCAGCTAACAGACAACAGTCCAGGACCAGAGGACTTCACAAGCACATTCTATCAAACATCTGAAGAAAAGTTGATGCCTATACTTGTCAAACTATTCCAGAAAACAGAACAGGAAGGAAAATACCCAAATTAATTATATGAGGCCAGCATTATCCTGACACCAAAACCAGATGAATGCACCATTAAAAAAAAAAAAACTAAAGGTCCATATAGTTCATGCACACAGATACAGAAGTCCTCAACCAAGATTTAGCAAACAGAATCCAACAACACATTCAAAAAGAAAAAAATAGTCCACCAGCATAAAGTGGGATATCTTCCAGAATGCAAGGGTAGTTCCATATTCAAAAATCAATCAACCTGCAATATCACAGTAATAATTGAAAGGATAAAATACATACCATTTCTACAGACACAGAAATATTATTTGACAAAGTACAACTCCCATTAATGATAAAAGCCCTCTAAAAGAAGGCTTAGAGGGAACATACCTCAGCTTAATATAGTCTATCTATGTAAGCCCACAGCAGACAACGTACTCAGTGGAGAAAACGGAGAGTTTTTCTCCAAGGTCAGTAAAAAGTAAAGATCTCCACTCTTACCACTTCTATTCAACATAGGTACTGGCAGTCCTAGTCACAGCACTTAGCCAACAAAAAGAAATGAAAGGCATTCACATTGGGAAGGAAGAAGTACAATTTCACTATGTGCACATGATGTGATACTCTATATAGAAAATCCAATAGACTCCACCAAAAATCTACCAGAACTAAAACCTGAATTTAGTAATGTCACAGGATGGAAAAACAATGTGCAGAAATCAGTAGCATTTCTATAATAATAAAGCAATAAAAGGGAAATTAAGGAAACAATACCAATTACATTTACACACACACACACACACACACACACACACAAATAATAAGATACCTAGGAACAAACCTAAGCAAACAAGTGCAAGACCTTTATTCTGACCACTGTGAAACACTGATGAAAGAAATTGAAGACAACACAAATAAATGGAAAGGCATTCCATGCTCATGCACAGAAAGAACCAGGGGCGCCTGGGTGTCTCAGTTGATTAAGCGTCCGACTTCAGCTCAGTTCATGATCTCATGTTTCTGGGTTTGAGATCCGCGTCAGGCTCTGTACTGTCAGCCCAGAACCTGGAACCTGCTTCAGATTCTGTGTCTCCCTCTCTCTCTGCCCCTCCCCCATTTGTGCTCTGTCTCAGTCTCTCGAAACTAAATAAAACGTTAAAAAAATTTTTTTAAGAAAAGAAAAGGGGCACCTACCTGGCTCAGCCAGTTAAGTGTCCGACTTCCGCTCGGATCATGATCTCACAGTTTGTGCCTTCGAGCCCCACATTGGGCCATGTGCTGACAGCCCAGAGCCTGGAGCCTGCCTGGGATTCTATGCCTCTGTCTCTTCCTGCCCCACCCCCACTCATGCTCGTGCTCTCTCTCTCTCTCAAAAATAAACAAACATAAAAATTTTTCAGTAAATAAATGAAAAAGAAAGAACCAATATTTTTGAAATGCCTACACTACCCAAAGCAATCTACAGATTTAATGTAATCCCTAACAAAGTACCAACAGCATTTTTTCACACAACAAAACAAAAATCCTAAATATATATGGAACCAGCAAAGATCCCAAATTACCAAAGAAGCTTTGGAAAACAAAAGCAAAGCTGGAGGGATCATAATTCAAGACTTCAAGTTCTAGTCCAAGGCAGGAAGCAGTAAAACAATACGGTCCTGGCAGAAAAATAAATACATACGTTGAGGGACAGAATAAAATATTCAGAAATAAACCTACAGTTTTATGTTCAATTCATCCTCAACAAAGCAGGAAGGAATATCCAATGGGAAAATCAGGCTCCTCAACAAATGGTGCTGGAAAAACTGGTCAGCTATAAGCAGAAGAATGAAATTGGACCACTTTCTTACACTACACACAAAACTAAATTCAAAATGGATTAAGGTCCTAACATGAGACATGAATCCATAAACATCCCAGAACAGAGAACAGGCAGTAATGTCTCTGGTAACAACCATAGCAACATTTTTCGAGGTATGTCCCCTGAGGCAAGGGAAATAAAAGCAAAAATAAACTCGTGGGACTTCATCAAAATAAAAAGCTTCTGCATAGCAAAAGAAACAATCAGCAAAGCTAAAAGGGAACCTACTGAATGAGAGAAGATATCTGCAAATGACATATCCAAAACAGGGTTAGTATCCCAAATATATAAAGAATTTGTGCAAATCAACCCACACAAAAATATCCAATTAAAAAATTAGCAGAAGAAATGAACAGATCTCTTCAACGAAGATACAGAGATAGCCAGCAGACACATGAAAAGATGCTTAACGTCTCCCCTCAGCAGGGAAATGCAAATAAAAAGTAAAAGGAGACATCAATTCATACCTGTCAGAATGGCTACAATTAACAACAGAAGAAACAAGGGTAGAATGGGCTGCGCAGGAAAAGGAGCTCTCATGCACTGTTGGTAGGAATGCGAACTGCTGCCACACTGTGGAAACAGTATGGAGGTTCCTCCACAAGGTAAAAAATGGAACTACCCAATGATCCAGCAACAGCACTACTGAGTATTGACCACGAAAATACAAAAACACTCTTTCACAGGGATACATGCACCCCATGTTTAGGCAGCAATATTTACAAGACAAATTATGGAAGAGCACAAGTGTCCCTAGACAGATACATAAAGAACTGTATATATGTATATGTACATATGTATATATATGTATGTATATATATATATGTATGTATGTATGTATATGTGTATGTGTGTATATGTATATGTATGTGTACACACACACACACACACACACACACACACACACACACACAATGGAATCGTACCAGCCATAAAAAAGAATGAAATATTCCCATTTGCAATCACACGGATGGAGCTACAGAGTATACTTCTACGTGAAATAAATCAGTCAGAGAAAGGCAAATACCAAATGACTTCACTCACGTGTGGCATTTAAGAAACAAATGACTGAAGGAAAAAGAGAGAAAGAGAGATGAGCCATGAAACAGGCTCTTAACTCTTGAGAACTGATGATTACTAGAGGTGGTGGGGTGGGGGATGGGTGGAATCACTGATGTGGATTAAGGAGTGGACTTATTATGATGTGCTTTGGTGATGTAGAAAATTGTTGAAACTAACAGAATGCTTGAAACTAACAGAACAGTGCATGTTAACTATTCAGCAAATAAAATATACTAAAATAAGTAACAGCTTTGAATATAAGTGGACTAAATGCTCCAATCAAAACACACAGGGTGCCTTAATGGATAAAAAAGCAAGACCCACCTATGTGCTGCCACAAGAGTCTCATTCCAGAGCTAGAGACACATGCAGATCAAAAGTGAAAAGATGGGGGGCGCCTGGGTGGCGCAGTCGGTTAATCGTCCGACTTCAGCCAGATCACGATCTCGCGGTCCGTGAGTTCGAGCCCCGCGTCAGGCTCTGGGCTGATGGCTCAGAGCCTGGAGCCTGTTTCCGATTCTGTGTCTCCCTCTCTCTCTGCCCCTCACCCGTTCATGCTCTGTCTCTCTCTGTCCCAAAAATAAATGAACGTTGAAAAAAAAAATTAAAAAAAAAAAGTGAAAAGATGGAAACACATTCATCAGGCAAATGGAAGTGAAAAGAAAGGTGGGGTAGCAATACTCCAATCAGGCAAAATAGACTTTCAAACAAAGACTGTATCAGGAGAGCAAGAACTCTACATTGTGATAATTGGAACAATCTATAAGAAGACATACCAATTATGAATATTCATGCAACCAACATGGGAGCACTGAAATATATAACACAGCTAACAGCAGACATAAAAGAAGAAATTCACAGCAATACAATATTAGTATAGGATTTTAACATCACCTTAAAACAATGGACAGATCATCCAATCAGAAAGTCAAAAAGAAAACAGTGGCTTTGAATAACACGTTGGACCAGATGGATCTAATAAATATATTTCACACATTCCATCCCCAAACAGCAGAATACACATTCTTGTTAAGTGCACATGGAACATTCTCCAGAAGAGATCACGTGTTAGGCTACAAAACAAGTTTCAACAAATTCAAAAAGATGAATGTATCTCATGCATCTTTTCTGACCACAATGGTAGGAAACCACAAATCAATCACAGGAAAAGAATCAGGAAATGCAGGATAAACAACATGCTCCTAAGCAATGAATGGGTCAACCAAGAAATCAAAGAGCAAATCCAAAAATATAGGGAGACAAATGAAAAAGGAAACACCAGGGTCCAAAATTCTTGGGATGCTGTGAAAGACCGAAGAGGGACGATTACAACAAACCAGACCTCCCTCAAGAAGAAAAATCTCAAATAAAGCATCTAAACTTACACACGTAAAGGAGTTAGAAAAAGAACAAACAAACCCCAAAGATTCCGGAAGGCTTCAAAGAAACCAGAAGCTCAGAGTTTCAAGGAATAAACAAAATTGATGCACCTTTAGCTACACTCATCCTCCTCCCCCCAACAAGAGAACTAAACTAAAAGCAGAAATTAAAGAGGATAAATAATGACAGACATCACAGAAATACAAAGGATTATAACAGAATATCATGAAAAAATATATACTTACCAAACGGACAACCTACAAGAAATGCATCAATTCTTAGAAACATCACATCCAAAAGTGAACCTGAAAGAAATAGAAAATTTGAGCAGAATGATGAATAGCAATCAAATTCAACCAGTAATCAAAAAACTCCCAACAAACGAAAGGCCAGGATCTGATGGCTTCAGAGCTGCATCCTTTCAACCATTTAAAGTGGTAACACCTGAGGGGAGGAGCCAACCTACTGGAGAAGTAGGGCAATCTAAACTTCCCTCTTCTCCAAAACAAAGAAGTATTGAAGCCAAAGGACTTTGAATCCCAAGAGTCCGGGAGGAAAAGAGACGGTCGCAATTCCAGGGACCCACCAGGACAACCTGACAGGCCATAGGTACATGATTGTGACCTGGGAGAGAAGAAATGAACAGAGGGTGAGATCCGCTTCTTTGGAGAGACAAAGGGAAGAGAAAGGGTGGCTGGGAAACTAGGACTGTATCTGGACAAGAGAGAAACCTCAGACCAGGTCAGAGTAAGATGCAATCTCAACTGCAGGGTGTGCTGCAAAGTGGGGCCAGCTGCCCAGATCACGAACCGGGGGAGGAGGGGAGCCAGCCCCGGGCTCAGGGGCTAGGTGAGGAGCGCAGTTCGCGCTAGGAGAAAGCGATCTCCTCCCTGGAGTGCTGTGGGACAGGACAAAGCCTGCCTGCACCCGCCAGCTAGGGACCACATATAAGGTGGTGCAGAGAGACACTTCCCCAGTACTGGAGCCTGTGGAGCAAGAGTTTGAATCCCAGCCAAGTGCCAGGCACAGGAGTCAGGGGAGCGAGACAGACTGCCTCATTTGTATCCATGGCACAGTGAGGACAGCTCGAACAGAATGGTCTGCAGAGGAGAGACTTTGGGGGAGTATCACCATTTTTCTCCCCACGACCACCAAGATAGGGCCTCAGGGATCAGACAGCAGAACCCACAGTGGACATCCCCTCCTCCAGACCTGTGCTGCTACATTGCCTGATTTAATTCTTGGGCAATTCTAATTATATAGATACATTCTTCCTTCTTTTTCTCCTTCTCATCTCTTCCCTCCTCTAGTCTGGTTACTCTGGTTGTTGGTTTGTTTAAGAGACATTTAATCCGTTCTCTTGATACATGTTCCATACTTCCTTCTTTATTCTCCATTCTTTCTCTTTGGATTAAGCCCTATAGTTCCTCTTTCTGGACTTTATCTTACTTCATTCTTCTCCGCTTCATTCTTCAGTTTCCTTTCTCTCTCTCTTTGGATTAAACTGTATAGTATGTAGTTTTTCTGTCTAGATAACTTTCTTTTCTTTTTCTTTTTTTCCCCACCTCCTTCTTTATTCTCCTTTCTCTTTCTCTGGATTAAGCTGTATAGTTTCTCTGGTCCATTTTTACTCTTTCTTTTCCCTGACCCTTTCATGTCTTTCTTCATGGGATAAGGCCTCTTCCATCAGCACTGACTCAACTCTGTGGTTTACTTGTAGCTGGTGTTTCTGGTTTTTTTGTTCTAGGTTTTTTTAGTTTGTATGTTTGTGTGTTTGCATGTTTTTGTTTTCTGGTTGCTTTTTGTTTGTCTGTTTGTTTTCCTTTCCAGGGCTACTTCAATGAACAAGTTAAAGCACACGTAGTGGAGGGTCCAAAATATCACTATGAGTTGTGAGATAAAGGACCCAAGGTCACAACAAGAGAGAGAAAGTAACACTCTCCACAAAAACATCTCGGGAAGGGCCAAGCCCTGGACAGGGCATGGCCCCTCTTTAATATAGAAGTGCTCGCAGGTGCGGGGCACCTAACAAGCTTTTAAAACAGAAAACTAGCCAAAACGATGAAATGGGAGAGTTCTCCTCAAAAGAAATTCCAGGATGAAATGACAGCTGAAGAACTGATCAAAAAAGACATACACAATATAATTGCACAAGAATTTAGAATAATAGTCATAAGATTAATTACTGGGCTTGAAAAAAAAGCATGGAAGAAAGCAGAGAATCTATTGCTGCAGAGATCAATAAACTAAAAAACAGTAATGATGAATTAAAAAATTCTATAAATGAGCTGCAAAATAAAATAGAGGTGGTCACAGCAAGGATTGAAGAGGCAGAGGGGAGAATAGGTGAATTAGAAGACAAAATTATGGTAAGAGGAAGCTGAGGAAAAGAGAGAAAAAAATTCTGGATCACAAGGGGAGATTTAGAGAACTAAGTGATTCAATGAAACGGAACAATATCCTTACCACAGGAGTTCCAGAAGAAGAAGAGAGAGAAAGGGGCCGATGGTGTACTTGAACAAAACAAGGTGAGAACTTCCCCAACCTAGGGCAGGAAACAAACATTGAAATCCAGGAGGCAAAGAGAATTCCCTTCAGATGTAACTTGCATCAATCTTCTTCTGCATGACATGTCATAGTGAAACTGGCAAAATACAAAGATAAAGAGAGAATTCATAAAGCAGCTAGGGATAAACGGGGCTTAACATATAAGGGTAGACAGATAAGGGTAGTAGCTGACCTGTCTACTGAAACTTGGCACGCCAGAAAGGAGTGGCAGGAAATTGTCAATGTGACAAACAGCAAAAAGATGCAGCCCAGAATCCTTTATCCAGCAAGACTGTCATTCCGAATAGAAGGAGAGATCAAGGTTTTCCCAAACAAACAAAAACTGAAGGAATTCATCACCAATAAACCAGCCCTACAAGAGATCCTAAGGGAGACTCTCTGAGTAAAATGGTGCCAGGACCACAAAGAAAAGAGACATCACTACAAGCATGAAACCTACAGATAATACAACAACTCTAAACCCGTATCTTTCAATAACAACACTGAATGCAAATCAACTAAATGCTCAAATCAAAAGACAAAGGGTATCAGAATGGATTAACAAAACACAAGACTCATCTATTTGCTGCCTACAAGAGACCCATTTTAGACCTGAGGACACCTTAAGATTGAAACTGAGGGGATGGAGAACAATCTACCATGCTACTAGAAGTCAAAAGAAAGCTGCAATAGCCATACCTATATCAGACAAACTAGATTTTAAAGTAAAGGTTGTAACAAGAGATGAAGAAGGGCATTACATAATAATTATGAGATCTATCCATCAGGAAGAGCTAACAATTATAAATTTCTATGCACCGAATTTGGAGGCACCCAAATAGATAAAACAATTAATAACAAACATAAACAACCTTATTCATAAGAATGTGGTAACTGCAGAGGCATTAACACTCCACTTACAACAATGGACAGGTCATCTAGACAGAAAAGCAATAAAGAAACAATAGCCCTGAATGATACACTGGACCAGATGGACTTGACAGATATATTTAGAACTTTTCATCCTGCAGCAGCAGAATATACATTCTTCTCTAGTGCACAGAGAACATTCTTCAAGATAGATCACATACTGGGTCACAAAACAGCCCTCAATAAATATGAAAGAATTGAGATCATACCATGCACACTTTCAGATCACAATGCTGTGAAATTTGAAATTAATCACAGGACAAAGCTTGGAAAACGTCCAAATGCATGGAGGCTAAAGAACATCCTACTAAAGAACGAATGGGTCAACCAGGCAATTAAAGAAGAAATTTAAAAATATATGGAAACAAAAGAAAATTAAAACACAATAATCCAAACCCTTTGGGATGCAGCAAAGGCAGTCCTAAGAGGAAAATACATTGCAATCCAGCCTATCTCAAGAAACAAGTCCCAAATACAAAATGTAACAGCACACCTAAAGGAACTAGAAGCAGAACAGCAAAGAAACCCCAAACCCAGCAGAAGAGAAATAATAAAGATCAGAGGAGAAACAAACAATACAGAACCCCCCCCCAAAAAAAAACAGTAAAAAAGATCAATGAAACTAAGAGTTGGGGGGTTTTTGAAAAACTAAACAAAATTGATAAACCTCTAGCCAGGCTTCTCAAAAAGAAGAGAGAGGACCCAAGTAGATAAAATCATTAATGAAAAGGGATTTCTTGCAACCAATCCCTCAGAAATACAAGCAATTATCAGAGAATACTATGAAAAATTCTATGCCAACAAACTGGACAACCAGGAAGAAATGGACAAATTCCTAAACACCCACATACTCCCAAAACTCAAATGGGAAGAAATAGAAATATGAACAGACCCATATCTAGTAAAGAAGTTGAATCAGTTATCAAAAATCTCTGAATAAATAAGAGTCCTGGACAAACATGGCTTCCCTGAGGAATTCTACCAGACATTTAAAGCAGAGTTCATATCAATCCTTCTCAAGCTGTCCCAAAAATATAGAAATGGAAGGAAAACTTCCAGACTCATTCTATGAAGCCAGCATTACTTTGATTCCCAAAGAGACAGGATCCCCACAAAAAAAGGAGAACTATAGGCCAATATCCCTGATGAACAAGGATGCAAAAATTCTCAATAAGATACTAGCAAATCGAATTCAACAGCATATAAAAAGAATTATTCACCATGATCAAGTGGGATTCATTCCTGGGATGCAGGGCTGGTTCAATATTCACAAATCAATCAGTGTTATTCATCACATTAATCAAAGAAAAGAAAAGAACCATATGATCCTGTCAATCAATGCAGAAAACATTTGACAACATACAGCATCCTTTCTAAATAAAAACCCGCAAGAAAGTCGGGATGGAAGGAACATACTTAAAGATCATAAGAGCCATAGATGAAAAGCCCACA
Source organism: Prionailurus bengalensis (assembly GCF_016509475.1). Lineage (NCBI taxonomy): Eukaryota > Metazoa > Chordata > Mammalia > Carnivora > Felidae > Prionailurus > Prionailurus bengalensis. Next base: position 155,345 of record NC_057346.1, read on the forward strand.
GCTAATATCATCCTCAATGGGGAAAAACTGAGAGCTTTCCGCCTAAGATCAGGAACATGACAGGGATGTCCACTCTCACCGTTGTTGTTTAACATAGTGTTGGAAGTGCTAGCATCAGCAATCAGACAACAAAAGGAAATCAAAGGCATCAAAATTGGCAAAGATGAAGTCAAGCTTTCACTTTTTGCAGATGACATGATATTATACATGGAAAACTTGACAGACTCCACCAAAAGTCTGCTAGAACTGATACATGAATTCAGCAAAGTCGCAGGATACAAAATCAATGTACAGAAATCAGTTGCATTCTTATACACTAATAATGAAGCAACAGAAAGACAAATCAAGAAACTGATCCCATTCACAACTGCACCAAGAAGCATAAAATACCTAGGAATAAACCTAACGAAAGATGTAAAAGATCTGTATGCTGAAAACTATAGAAGCTTATGAAGGAAGTTGAAGATATAAAGAAATGGAAAAACATTCCGTGCTCATGGATTGGAAGAATAGTGTTAAAACGTCAATACTACCCAAAGCTATCTATACATTCAATGCAATCCCAATCAAAATTGCACCAGCATTCTTCTTGGAAGCTAGAACAAGCAATCCTAAAATTTGTATGGAACCACAAAAGACCCCGAATAGCCAAAGTAACATTGAAGAAGAAGACCAAAGTGGGAGGTATCACAATCCCAGACTTTAGCCTCTACTACAAAGCTGTACTCATCAAGACAGCATGGTATTGGCACAAAACAGACACAGACCAATGGAATAGAATAGAAACTCCAGAATTAGACCCACAAACATATGGCCAACTAATCTCGGACAAAGAAGGAAAGAATATCCAATGGAAAAAAGACACTCTCTTTAACAAATGATTCTGGGAGAACTGGACAGCAACATGCAGAAGAATGAAACTAGACCACTTTCTTACACCATTCACAAAAATAAACTCAAAATGGATAAAGGACATGAATGTGAGACAGGAAACCATCAAAACCCTAGAGGAGAAACCAGGGAAAGACCTCTCTGACCTCGGCCACAGCCATTTCTTACTTGACACAGCTCCAAAGGCAAGGGAATTAAAAGCAAAAATGAACTATTGGGACCTCATGAAGATAAAAAGCTTCTGCACTGCAAAGGAAACAATCAACAAAACTAAAAGGCAACCAACAGAATGGGAAAAGATATTTGCAAATGACATATCAGATAAAGGGCTAGTATCTAAAATGTATAAAGAACTCACAAAACTCCACACCCGAAAAACAAATAATCCAGTGAAGAAATGGGCAGAAGACATGAATAGACACTTCTCTAAAGAAGACATCCAGATGGCCAACAGGCACATGAAAAGATGCTCAACGTCGCTCCTCATCAGGGAAATACAAATCAAAACCACACTGAGATACTACCTCACGCCGGTCAGAGTGGCCAAAATGAACAAATCAGGAGACTATAGATGCTGGCGAGGATGTGGAGAACGGGAACTCTCTTGTACTGTTGGTGGGAATGCAAACTAGTGCAGCTTCTCTGGAAAACAGTGTGGAGGTTCCTCAAAAAATTATAAATAGATCTACCCTATGACCCAGCAAGAGCACTGCCAGGAATTGACCCAAGGAATACAGGAGTGCTGATACATAGGGGCACTGGGACCCCAATGTTTATAGCAGCACTGTCAACAATAGCCAAAGTATGGAAAGATCCTAAATGTCCATCAACTGATGAATGAGTAAAGAAATTGTGGTTTATATACACAATGGAATACTACATGGCAATGAGAAAGAATGAAATATGGCCTTTTGTAGCAACTTGGATGGAACTGGGAAGTGTTATGCTAAGTGAAATAAGTCAGGCAGAGAAAGACAGATACCATATATTTTCACTCTTATGTGGATCCTGAGAAACTTAACGGAAGACCATGGGGGAGGGGAAGGAAAAAAAAGGGTTAGAGATGGAGGGAGCCAAACCGTAAGAGACTTAAAAACTGAGAAGAAACTGAGGGTTGATGGGGGGTGGGAGGGAGGGAAAGGTGGGTGATGGGCATTTAGGAGGGCACATTTTGGGATGAGCACTGGGTGTTGTATGCAAACCAATTTGGCAATAAGTTTCATATTAAAAAAAAAACAAACAAAAAGGGCTTAGAGACCAGGAAAAATAATATTCTCTGCCAGATAATGGGGTAGGGGAGAGGGAGAGAAATAGCAAGGGTCTGACTGAAAGGAAAGTGAATGGGGCTAGTCTAAAAAAAAGTATTGTTATCTTTTTAACAAAAAAACCAAAAGCCTCCTTCTTTTTGACAAGAGAAACCTGTAGCTCACCTCATTGTGGGGAAATGGCAAAGCCCATTGTACATATGTCCTGAGAAACTTTGGATTTATATTACACTGTCCTCAGGCAGGTTTGTAGTTGAATTTCCAAGCCCTCACAAGCATCTCAACATCATTCCCACAAAGTCAATCACCAAGAAGATGAATACGCTTTATAAGTCACTCATCTAGTTCCGGTCATCTTACCAAATTGAGTACATGGAGAAGCTGGTGGAGGAGGGGGAGGTGGCCGATAGCCCATGACTGGTGATGAAGGGCAATCCATGGGGCACAACCTAAAGGCGAACCTCGGAAAGGACCAGGCCCTCTTGCATATATAACGGCCTGCAGAACAGAAATGAAAGCTGTGTTCATAGGACAGAACCAAGCACCGGCACCAGCAAAAAGCAAAAACCTAAAGAAGCAGTGCTCATCTCCCGCCAGCTTTCCCACCACCAGGTTCCAAGCGGGCAGCATCAGCATCAAAAGAACTCTACCCACACTTTGGGTTCTGCTGAGAGCTTTGGGGGTGGGGAACGGAGGCTATGGGAAGAAAATAGTGTCCCCATATGTCTGCAAATGTAGGACAGTAAGGGCTCTTGTCCTAGAGGACTCATGGAGTGAATACGGAGTAAATTAATAAAATAGCATATTCCCGATATGAAGGCATCTAAGTCCAGGAACAACCACCACCCCTCATCCTCCTCCACCACAGAGGCTGCTTATTTGTATGTGAAGAATTACAAAATGAGAAGAAATGACAATGCCAGTGTCCACACATGGAATCATAGCCCTCGTGGCTCAAAGCTCTTCCTCTAAACCCCCACCTGTGCCCAATCTGCTTCTTTCCTGACAATGGGGTCTTCTCCTCTCTGGAAGTGCTATCCATGGGCACAGACACACATGGGGCAATGGGAATCCTGAGGTCATGCAGAGAACCTGGAAAAGCATGTTCCTAGAGAAACATGTTACCTATACATGTTAGTTAGGCTTAGGTAATTTATTTTAATTCAGTGGTACTTCTCAGTTTAAGTACAGTATAATTTGCAGGGTAATCATGTCCTCTGGAAAAATGAACTGAAATTCTAATTAACAATTAACATAAATGCACTTTCATTTCTGCTTTACATTTCCATGCTTCACCTGTAACACTGACACAGGACACAAGAGAACGTGCTCATGCGAATACAAATGAAGGACACACTGGGGAATTACAATGCAGGTAATAACGGATTTTCTCTCTTCGCCACTCATGTTCCAATGCATGTTTTCTTGGGTAAATATGTCACCTCTTATAGTTCAGAGTATTTAGACTGAGGGCACATGTGAAGGGATTCCAGACAGCACATTTACAAAAGAAAAAAGAGAGAAAGAAAGAGAGAAAGAAAGAAAGAAAGAAAGAGAGAAAGAGAGAAAGAGAGAAAGAAAGAAAGAAAGAAAGAGGAAGGAAGGAAGGAAGAAAAAAGAAAAAAAGGCTAAATGTTGATGGGTATGAAATTTATTTTGTCTAAGACCACTCTAAATGACACATACAAAAATAAAGTTGGAGTGAAGGCATTTTGCATTTTCATACCATAAGGATAACCGTGGATTTTCTGAACACGTTAATCCCCTAGACAGAAACAGAACAGAAGTAACAGCAAAGAGCAATGATTCCACTTTGAGGAGGTCCAGAAAAAATGAGGCATGCCAGAAGACTTCCAGGTGGAGTGTGGTGTCATCCTCTTTGGGTTATTTCCAGGAACATACTGGAAAAGCCCTCAGGTCCTCAGCCCTGACCATGTTTGGCTTCTAAACTTACCACAAGGAGTTGACGGGATGAAAACAGAGAACCCGTAGACACTTGGGTTAAGGTTGTACATTTGAAAATAAGAAAAACAAGCAGACATATTATACAACACAAAAAACAGACACAATGCCAGGAGAGAGTGCTGAACAGAAAAATAAGGGTTTCCACAAAGAGTTACAACTGAAAATGTCCACAGCACTTACCTTGTCCTTCTTGGTCCTTTTGGTAGAGTCAGTTTTGTTGTCAATCACGGGGGCAAAATCTGGATCTGCAAAAGACCCTAGAAGGGATGGAGGTTTATTTTGATTGGAGTAGATTGTGCAGAGACAAAAAAAAAAAACAAAACAAAAAACTAAAAACAAAAACCATCACCTCATTCCTCAAACAACTTAAACTCTTTGGCCCAGTCACATCCCAAATCACATGCAGAGGGTATCCCACATGCTTCAGGTGATCCCAAGGTGAAGGGGAGAACCATCTGTTAAACTTTGATGAAGACCTGTTATAGCCCTGGTTCAGGTGCTTTCATAACTCATCAAACAACTGTGGATGAGTGAGGGCTCAACTGGATAGATATACGTTAGGCTGAGCCTCATGCCTCCCACTGCCCAGCACATGGACTGTGTATGGCACACATCTGCTGAAGCGCCATGCCTGCTTTTCTGTATATGGCCCCATTCCATCTCCACAAGAGACATATGTACCAACACAGAGTGGGAGAAAGGACACAAAGATGATAGGGATCATGAGACACTTGAGGAATGTAGTAATTGCGGTAGACACATTTCTCTTGCATTATAATGCCCAGTGGTAACACCTCTGCACCTTGTCCAAGACTCAACAACAACAAAAATTAGATGAATGTGCTTTGCAAGTCAACTCATACTGCTCAGATCATCTTACCAAGTGGTGTAGGTGGAGGGGTTTAGGGTGTCCCCAGGGCCACCAAGGTTCAGGAGGTGGATGTGCCCAGGAGCCCATAGGGTGGCCTTTAGGGTAGGGTGTGCAGAATCTTCCAGTTAAGAGAGGAGACCCCCACGGATCCACACTGCCCTGCAGAACAGAAGTATCTGCTACATTCATATGCCAGACAAGAGAACCAATATCCAAAGGAGCTGAAACCCAGAGAAGTACGGGTCAGCACCTGCCACCTTCTCTGCCACTAGGATCCAAGAGAGTAGCATCACTACCTGAAAACTCTATCCTCCCACTGGGTACCACCTACAGCCTAGGCAAATAAATGCAGGAGGCTAAACTACTGACACCACATATCCCTGCCCATGTCTGAGAATGGAGAACAAAATGATCCCATCTTAGAGGATTAAAAGAAGTCCAAACAAATGAAGTAGCATATTCCAGACAGGTAGACATCTATGTCCAAGATTACTCTGCATCCCTCCACTACAGTGACTGTAGAAGCTCTGTTTTTGGCATCTTCAGAACACACACACACACACACACACACACACACACACACACACAAACACAATTCAGTGCAAATAAACAGCTCATTATCTGCACACACACAAAAAAATCACAGCTACTACTGGGGAAAAGTTCTGCCTGCAAGCCCCTCACTTTGCCCCCCTCTGCTTCCCTCCCTGAGAAAGGGGTCTTCCCCATCTCTCATTGTGCTGTCAAAGGCCTAAGAGGCCACTGGGGAGTTGGGGGGTGCCTGGCATGTTGCAGGGCAACTGAGAAAGTGTTTGCTGTGACAAACATATTACTTGTCAATGTCTACTAAGCCCACATGTGTTTATCTGAATTCATAAGGAATTCTGATTTTGAGCACACTACAAGACACAGACTAATACATCATATGGGAAAAAAGAGGAAGGAATTCATGTAACAGAATTAATGCGAACGTGTTTTGATTTTGGTATCAATTCCCAGGGATGTGTCATGAGTGATGGTATCAGCTCTAATACAGATTGGAGACACAACTGAAGGACTTTGTGTTCAGAATATTTTTTACCTAAGATACAGCTTGAAGGATTCCAAACAGCTCATTTACCAATGAAGATGTGAAGGTGGTGAGTTATGACAATGACTTTGTCATAAATTGTACAGAGCACACAATATCAAAATAGAGGGGCATCTTTTCGCATTTCCAATTAACACATAGCTTTAACACGTAATCGCATGACCAGAAAAAGGAAAATAACAACAACACTGATCCCACAGAGAGGCGGTATGGTAGGAGTCAACAAGCCTAGAGACTTTAGTATGGAGTGCAGTATTATCTTCCTGGTGTTATTTCCAGAACACATGGGAAAAGCCATAGGGTCCTCAATCTCTAAGCTCCTTTGGCTATTAAACTTACCAGAAAAAGGTGACAGGCTGAAAAGAGAGAAGCCCGTAGACTCTTGGGTTAAGGCTGTGCATTTGGCAAATAGAAACAGGCAGACATATCACACAACACACAAAACAGGGAAAAGGCTGGAGAGCATGCTGTATCGCAAATGAGGGTATCCCAACAGATGGACAGCTGAAAATGGCCCCAGCATTTACCTGGTCCTTCTTGGCATTTTTGGTAGAGTGCTTGTTGTTGTGATTCACGGGAGTGACACCAGCTTCTGGATCGGCTAAAGTCTCTAGAAGGGATGGAGGTGTATTCTCCTTTTAGTAGACTGTGCAGAATTCAAACAAACACCACATCTTGTGACATCTTAAACTCTTCCCCACACTCAGGACCATGAAGAGAGGCAGAGAGTAACCCACAAGCCTCAGGTGACCCCGATGATAAGGGGGAGATCCATCCCATCATCTTAATGAAGAAACCATAGGGCCCTGGTTCTTGTTCTTCATAATTAGTCAAATAACTTTCAACAGGTCAACTCAAATGGAAATCTGGAAATCGTCACCAAAACAGCCATTTCTTAATATACATTAGGGGTAATAAATCACCATCTCATGATAGATAAGAATTAAAATGAGAGTGTCAACTGGTATAACATCAATAAATCCTCAACAGAAGAGCATGGGTGTGTTTCTTCTGGCTCCAGGAGAATTGTTCAATCTTTCAGCTTATCTATAAGCTTCCTTTCCACATGTGAGCAGGTATTATATAACTATTTCTGAATAGAAATCTACTTAGACTAATATTACAGTCAAGAGAAGAGATCTGACCCTGACCCTTGAGAAAGATTCCACAAGGGCCCTGGTTCAGGTGTTTTCATAACTGATCAAGCACCTGTGAACAGCTCAGGTCTCAACTAGCTAGAAATAAATTTAGGGGTGTGTGTCATCCCTCAGAGAGCCCAACACGTGGTCTCTGTAACAAGCTACGTACTAAGGAGTGCTATGTCTTTCCACCTGTATAAGACCTGTTTCTTCTGTATAAGAGACACTTGCTGCCCAGCTGACCATTTGGAAATGACAGCCCATTTCATGCATGTCCTGAGAATGTTACAATGCCCTCAGTCAGGTTGACCTGAAAGCCCTGTGATGCCATCACTGCACTTCCCCCAAAGACTCAACAAGAAAAAAAGATGAAATATGTTTTGCAAGTCAACTTCTACTATTCAGATCATCTTACCAAATGCTGGAGGTGGAGGTGGAGGTGGTGGTGGAGGTGGAGGTGGAGGTGGAGGTAGAGATGGAGGGTGAGGTCCCAGAGACCACCAGGGTGGAGAAGGTAAGGGTGGCCCCAAGCCCATGAATGGTGATGAAGGGCAGCCCATGGGATAGTGCCCCATGGAGGGCACTTCTGGGAAAGAAGGAAATGCTCTGGCAGCCATGTTGACCTGCAGGACAGATATTAAACTTTTGAGATGTGTTAGGGTAAAAGGTGAAAAATCCAACACCAACACCAACACTAACATAGCTGAACCACAATGAAGCAGGAACAGTGCCTGTCTCCTTCCCATCCACCTGGTTTCAACAGGGCAGCATCAGTGCCATAAAACTCCACCCCTCCGACTGGGTCCCACCTAGACCTTATAGGAGTTTGAGAAACCAAGACAGAAATTTCTGGCAGCATGCATGGTACTGGCTGTGTCTGCAAATGGAGGAAGGAAGTGGCCGGTCCTAGAGGATCAGATAGATAATTCCAGACTACTAAAAAATGTCTGTTCCACACACCCAGGCATCTATTTCCAGGACTACTCTCCATCCAGCCCTTCAACACCTCAACAGCTCCATCTTGGAATATTAAGAGCAGAAATAAGGATGGGAAATTATGATTTCATAGCATTCATTTAAATCTTTAGTCTGTGCAGTTAATTCTTATGAGTGGTTTAACCCCAGAGACTCATGAGAGAACCTTCTACAGGCCTTTCATGCCCGAGCTCTGATTCTCAGAACTCTGCAAGGTAAGGATGGCCAGCCACACCCTGCTCTAAATGTAAGGAAACAGGCTCTAAGAGGAATGAAGGTAAAAGGCTTGCAAAAGGTGAAGCAGGAGTTGATACCAGGTCTGCCTGCAAGGTCCTGCTGGCAGCCTCTGCTTACCTGGCTCCCTCTCTGGACCTGCTGTCCGAAGCCACAGAGATCTCTGGGGAGATGACATCCCTAAAGGGGAATTGGGAAAAGTGTTTTCTGCAGGAACAGTGCCACCTACAGGAGTTAGTTAGGAAAAGTTATAGATAATATGTGAATTCACAGGTAATGCCGAATTTTTACATACACTGTGACATACAGACTCATTTTTTCCCATTCCAAAAAATATTTTGGAATTTGAAATGACAGAATTAAAATGAATATGTTCTGATATCAAAATGGAAAAGACAGTTAAGGTATGAATAGAAGATGCCAGCTATAACAGCTACAGAGGCCATAAAAGAACCTGGTTACATGAACATGGCTTCAGCTCTTTTCCAGAAACTGGCACATCAGACCTGACTTTCACTCTCTGTTCCTTCAGTTCCAGTGTACATTTTCTACTGCAAATGTGTCTTCCCTGAGAATTCATAATATTTTTACTAACTGAACAGCTGCAATGACTCTGCAAAAGCACATTTCCCAAAAGAGATGGGAAAACTGATGAATTATGAAATTTAGAAAAAAATAACCTTCGAATAAGAGCATTCAAAATTGATACGCACCTCTCAGAAAGTTGGGCTTTTCATGTTTTTCAGTTAGTGAGAATTACAATCGATGTTCTAAACAGGTTGGCGACTAACTCTGGATAGAAAAGGAGTAAAAGAACAACAACACTACTGTTTCAGTTTTCAGGAACATTCCCATGAAAGGAGGTCTGGAAGAAGTGAGCCAGGCCAGGAGACGTAAGTGTGGAGTGAGATGTCATCCTCCTCATATTTCCACAAACACACAGTGACTTCCCTGTGGTCCTCAGCCTCTAAACACTTATGCCTTCTGGAGGCACCACCAAAGGTGACAAACAAGCTAAGAACAGAGAGGCCCATGGGCTCTTGGCAAAGAGTTTTACTCTGTAAAGTAAATAACACCATAGATATATGTCAGAACACACAATCTTGAGACAAGACCAGGAGAGAGTGCTGTATAAAGAGACAAAAGATTCCAGAGAGAGACTTACAACTGAAAATTGTTACATCATTTCCTTTGACCTTCTCTGTGCCCATAGTAGGGACAGAATTCTTGATCCTCACAGAAGCTGCACCAGGTTCTGCATTTGATAGAGGCCAAATAAGGGATGGAGGTTTATTCTGACTTGCATAGACTGGGTGGAAAAAAAAAAAAAAAAACCAACAAAAACAAAAAAAAACCTCCATGCCTTCCTCCACCATATTACACTGCTTGCTACAATCAGGTCCCTTACAAGAAACAGAGGGTTTTCCACATGGCACAGGTGACCGCTTGGGACTCAGGGGAGCCTTGAGGAAGGCACCAGAAGGCTTTTGTTAGATATTTGGTAATCAACCACCTGTGGATATGTCAGGGCTCAATTCATTGGAAATCAACACTAAAAGGGTTTCCTAATACACATCATGGGAAAAGACAATTTATCACAGATTAAAAATGAAAATAAGGGGTGCCTGGGTGGCGCAGTCGGTTAGGCGTCCGACTTCAGCCAGGTCACGATCTCGCAGTCCGGGAGTTCGAGCCCCGCGTCAGGCTCTGGGCTGATGGCTCAGAGCCTGGAGCCTGTTTCCGATTCTGTGTCTCCCTCTCTCTCTGCCCCTCCCCCGTTCATGCTCTGTCTCTCTCTGTCCCAAAAATAAATAAACGTTGAAAAAAAATTAAAAAATAAATAAATAAAATAAAAATAAAAATGAAAATAAGAATGGCTTAGTTAGGATAATGTCAGTAAACATCAGCATGAAAGCACACTGTCCTTTTCTACAAGGCATGGGTGGGATTTTTGAAGTGATTTACTGTACACATCATCTGCCTTATGTATCTGACAAGGGATTATGTGAGGATTCATGAACAGAAATTGCCTTGAAGAGACTAATGCTATAGTAATGAGGTAAGGAAAGGTTAATTCCATGTGTGGAATGACCTGCAAAGCTTTAGAGTTACACTAATAAAATAATATGAGAGGAGTGAAATTTCACAAGGATTTACTTTACTAATGGAGTACTATAGTTCACAATACAAAAAAAAAAAACTTTTAAAGAATAAAGAGACCTCTAAACAGAGCAAAGAAATGTCTGCTTTCTTTACAGAAAGCATATTTTCTATGGAGCATTTATCCAAAAGCCAAATCAAGAAAGCTCATTGGGACATACAGCCTGCAATTCATGCTGTTGTTCACGTTATTCATGTGAAACAAAAGAAACAGCCTTCAACATTGTCTCAAGGTGGAAGGGGGGCTGACCCATGTCCATTCTAGCATCCACTCTCCAGTTAAGTGTAACTGGGAGGTTGTAGGGGGGCCCACAGTCATTGGAGGGGCGTGAGCTACACCACTCACAAGGGACAGACCCAAAGAGCCCTGCTGGCTGGGGGCATCTGAGGGAAACAGTGTCCTGTCACCACTGTGAGACAACTTTGCCCTCTAGTAACCACCTGGGACTGTTTGCAGGAGACCAAACAATTACACCCACGGTAACAAGAAGCCGATTGTGCGGATGTTGCCACAGAAGTTAAACTACTGCATTTCACAATGTGCTCCATACCTCTCCATGGAGGGATCTCCCTGTCAGGTCCTCTTGCCATTGGTTTGTGCCTCCTGAATTCCTCTGGAAGCCTCTGTCTTTGGATGACTTCCAGTCTTGAAGATCGAGATGAATCAGTTTCACTAAGAGTTACCACACCCAGGCCTCCACTGGACACCGAACAGTTTAGCCTTTTTAAAAACCTCACAGCACCCTTAAAATAAATATGTCAAAATCCTGTACCTGCACTTCAAGTAGGCCACCTCCCTGCTCTGCTCTGCCACCGCCCTCTCCTGATCATGAGCCCCGAGGTGGGAGAGAGAAACACATCCACGTTCAGCTGTGGCAGGGTGTGCACAAGAGGAGGAGAGAAAAACATTCTTACCCAGTTGTCCTGAGCTGCCTTCTCACAAAGAGCAATCTGAAAGAGTCAGCACATCAGTAAAAACCCATGTGGAGAGATTCAGTGGCCCATTATGATCATCTGCATTAGGTGCTGAAGCACTCATGAACTACTGGGCAGAGTGCAGGCTACCTGGTGTCCGAAGGTGAGCTCTGACTGCTGCAGCTGCTCTTGTGTTTCTTCTACTCTTCTCCTAGGCGTGAAATGGCTTTCATCAGATGAAGCACCATGTTGAGGGTGATGTTAATTGGCCCAGGTTCCCAGTATAGTAACTGAACTCTTATACACACAACCCAATCATATAAGACACATTTCACATGAGGAGGAGAGTACAGAAAGCTCAAAGCCATTGCTACATCATCTTGGATTTATTATTTAATGCCTGTGGGGCTCCACATTGACACGGTCTCCTTGACTGTGGTGACAGCTCCCTAATTCTGCAATGAGGATCTTTCATTGTAAAGTTCAAATCTTTTCCTTGTATCCTCATCATATTTCTCATGGTTACAACAAGTGGGTCTCTCAAACGGGATGGTCATACTTGTCAATGTGATTCATCCTCCACCAAACTGCTTCCTGAGGTTTGTAATCATTTCCAGCACCTCCAGAAATATGTTCAGGAACCACATTTCCACATAGTCTGGCCAGCACCGGGGATCAGGAAATCTTTAGTGACTTAACTTGTTTAGATTAATATTTTTAATTTAACATCTGGAAAATGTCACATCTCTCTTGAAGTGTCTATATAAATAAATGTCTCCTGAATATCTGTGTATATTTGTGTGCTACTTGGGTCTAAACACTGTACAAAGTTTCAAAGTAATACAATGGGTGTAGTGTGAGATGCTGGTAGGAGCTGAACTCACTTGTAGTTCCACAGCTCTTCTGCGGCTAATTTCACTTTCTCCTCTGTGGCTGACAGCTGCTTCTCCCCTTTCACCCGCTCCCATTCTTTCAGTCGCAGCTTCATTAAAGGGAAAGAAACATAGATTACCTGGTAGCCCATGCGAAATTCTGTCTTTCTTCCCTCCCTGAAATCTGAAGGCAGGTCTCAAATGTGCACTCTCCCATTCCCCGTAAATGCACAGATCCACAAACACAACCAGGGGAAAGCACTGATGCCCCCTGTTAAGGGACTAAACAAATGGAAACTCCAGAATGCTGGCAAGTCTTTGGCAACTCTGAGCTTCTCTTCATAGCTCTCTATTCCTACTCATCAATACATCACATAAATATAAAAAGCCCACACGGGGTGCACTCAGGCTCTTGTGATTGGGACAGCATAAGCATATTTCTTTTCAGTGTACAAAACCAAGCCTGACCAACTCATCACAACTAAACACACAAGGATGGTGCAGGGGTTCCTGACTTGTCTGATTTCTCCCAAGAGCCCTGAACTCTCAATCAAGGCTCGGGCCATGACAATGCCATAGAGACATCTTTCTTGGACATGGTGTTATTGTTATTAACACTGTACAATGACCTACTGGACATTTCTACACTTCATGAGGGAACTCCTGCCACCTGACTCAAAGACATCAGTTGAGAAGAATGCAAAATACACTGACAAAAAGAAAATGATGTGAATTTCCCACTTTCAGAATATTGTCTCCTGGAAAAGGAATGTGGGGAAGGGAAGGGAAGGGAAAAGAGAGAAAGGAAGGAAAACTGAATTCACAGTAATGCCAGCACCTCTGATCTCCTACCAGACATAAACTCCCATCTCATCTGCAGCAAGATACCATCCCAGTACACATGAATTCTCCTCCCAGTATTTCCTACCCAATGTCTAGAGTTTAACAACAAAATATATACATATGGCAGTCATGTTGCTACGATGGGGCTGAAATGTAAAGAACAATGAAAATGAACCCTGAGGTTTCCACAAAGTGAAGGAAGGTGCAGATCACAGAAATCAAGGCAGAAGGGAGAAACACAATTCTTTACTGATTACTATGGTAAAAGTACGGTTGGCGTTAAATGTGCTCAAAGAAAGAAAATTATCCCCACTGTCTGACACAATCGTTCTTACAACGGTGTTTGTAACAATTCCTGAAAGTCTTACTCTTCTGTGAGCTTCTTTGTCCACACATTCCATTACAAACGTCTACATTCTTCTTCAGCATGTCCCATTTGGGGTCCTTTGCCCCTTTCCCACACCTAGGTGCCTCACAGTTGTCCCCCAGTTCTCTTTTGCTGCCTGTCAAGCATAAAACAGTGTACTTGAGGATGCGCACCTGTTCCCACGAGTGTGGCAATGAGCGGGGAGAGGAGAAAGAACAGGATTCCCGAGGCAGGAAGCCACTTTTTACCTTCCCAGAGCAAACTCATTCTACCAACTGTGGTTTTCTTCCCTCTGAACAACACCTCTTCCAGGTTTATGAGACGTCAAGACTCTGCATCAAATCCTTGATGCGTGCACTCGTATCCCCTGACTTTAAGACAGATTTGAGAAAGGTGGAATGACTATAGAAGAACGTGAATGTACTTACCACTCCTAAAATGTATACTTAAAAGTTTATGCTGGGAAACTTTCTAATGCATGTATTTTACCACAGTTAAAGAAGAGAAACTTAAAAAGGAAGTAATGGTGTTCATTTCTGATTTATATAACAGTTGATGGTAAATTTTTTTACCTGATTCTTGTGTACCTTAAGCTGACCATTTTCTGTCTGCACAGGCTGTATCTTCAGACTTCAGTTTCACTTCGCTGGTACGAACTTCATTAAGGGAGAGGTGAACCTGAGCAAAACATTCTCTCTAGTGACTTCTTCCCAAGAAGAAGATCACTCAGTAGATAACATATAAATCGAATATTCTAAGATATGAAAAATTTGTTTTTCTTCAAAGCTAAAGTGTACAATGGAAATCCTGCAGGAAAAAGAGGGAATTTACTTCTGAAACTTCTGAAGTGTTTACTAAATTAGCACCTTTCAAGTTCTTTATAGATTTTTCCTTTCCCCGATTTGCAAGTAGGATAGAAACAAAACGTGTACTAGGCTTTCCAAACAAACACAGGACAATGTGTCACAAAGAAGCATTGTTAATAGCACATATCCCACTGTCAGTCCCTGTATCATTAAAAACAGTCAATCCAGTTTGGGCCAAAGAGAAAAGCCAGACACATAAAGAAATGAAGGATGAAGAGAACAGTGGAAGGTGTTAATGATTCAGAGCAACTATGTTGGTTTTGACACAATGGAACGGTAACTGGATGACAATGAAAAAATCAAGAAAGTGTAAAATCTTTCAAGCCAAACAGCCCAATGAATGACTTTTCTTTATGGAAGAGAAATATTGTCACCAGATTCTCTTTCAAAAGTCTCTGCTCTGCATTAAGAGGACCAGAACTGTTCAACATGGCAAGGAACTTCTAGTGCTCTCTCCCAGCAGCAGTGAATGATATAAAAATTGAGCCAGGGTTATGAAAACAAATTCTGCCTCACTCCTAAATAAAAGAGGTACTGTGGTGTTACTGCTTGAAACAGCAGTGAACAGCATGGAAGGTTGAGGGGCTCAATTCACCTAATGACCAGAAGGGCACAGACATCAAATTATGGTAACTCAGGAAGCCCCGATTCTTAACATTCTGATTTCTCTCAGATTGCAATGAAGCATGCGCACTTGAAATGATGTCATTGAAAAATTCATTGGTGCGCTCAAGTGTCTCACTGTTATTCTTCAACAAAACACATAGTCATCAGGAATACTTACTCATTACTTTTACTTCCATTTTTAAGGGACAAAGAAGGGATTTTAATACTTTTTTTAATTTGTGTTTTGAGAGAGAGCCAGAGCAAGTGAGCATGGGAAGGGCAGAGAGAGACAGAGGGAGAGAATCCCAAGCAGGCTTCCCACCATCAGCACGAAGCCCAATGCAGGGCTCAAACTCACGAACCATGAGACTATGACTTGAGCTGAAACCGAGAGTTGGATGTTTAACCGACTGAGCCACCCAGGCACCCAGGACAAAGAAGGGATTTTTATCTTACATCTTTGTGCTTCGTAAGAGGGAAGCTTATTTTGCCAAATGGTTTCTTGAGCACATTTCTTTGCTCCGTTGATCTACACAAATACATAATAAAGGATTCAGAATTCAAAAATATTAATTACGCTGACATAAAAACCTATCTCTGGTGGGTAAGTCATTACAGAAATAAATAATGTGGTATTTTACATATGTGATGATTGCTTTGAATTTAGCCTGTTAGAGAATGGAATGAAATGGGACATCAGGATGAAAGAGGAGATGGCAAAATCAGTGAACCAGAAGTGAACATAATTCCAGGTGAAATCAAGAAAATGAAAAAAAGGGGGGGATGGTTATACCTTCTATTCACAAATGGATATGTTTTCTGCACGTTTTGCATTTTCCTTAATGTAGTACTTAATCTTATCAGAAATTTGATCTAAATTAACCAAAAAGGTAAAACAGCAATTTCTTAAGATTAGTACCAAAACCAGTAAAATCAAATTACCCATTGTGTCAACAGCAAAGGCACATGATCTGGCACTGTGGTCACATACAACATTTTGGCATTACTGTGGTCCCTGAAGAAAGCAAGTTTTAGTTAGTAGCATTTTATTTTTCTTTCTCTCATTCTCTCCTTCCTCTCTCTCTCCCTCTCTCTCTGTCTCTATCTCTCTCTCCTCTTTTTTTTCTTTCAGAGAGAGAGAAAGAACACATGAGTGGGTGAAGGGTAGGGAGAGAGAGAGAATCTTAAGCATATTCCAGGCTCAGTGCAGAGTCCAAGGCAGGGCTCAATCCCATGACCTTGTGATCATTGCCTGAGCCAAAATCAAAAGTCAGATACACTACTGACTGAGACACCCAGGTGTCCCCTAATATCCCATCATTAAGCAACATTCTTCTTAGAATATATGAAGAGTTCAAATTGCTCTGACATCACCAGAGGAGAAAAGGAGAAAAACCAAGTATCCTACATACTTATATTCTGTCCTTCATTATCAAATAAACAAATCAGTGTAATTACTTTAAAAACAAGAATCAAAAAGAAAAAATAACCCACCTAATTTCTTCCAGGTTTCCCCCCACCTTCACCCACCCTTTAAAAATAATGAAAGGGGCACCTGGGTGACTCAGTCAGTTGAGATCCAACTTCAGCACAGGTCCTCATCTTACCGCTCACAAGTTTGAGCCCCATATCGGGCTCGCTGCTGTCAACACAGAGCCTGCCTTCGGGTCTTCTGTCTTCCTCTCCCTCTGCCCCCCCTCCTCACTTGCACTCTCACTCTCTCTCAAAAACAAACAAATCCTTTAGATAGATAGATAGATAGATAGATAGATAGATAAACAACAATAACAATAATAAGAGGCGGGCACCTGGGCACCTAATACGTTGATTTTGGTTCAGGTCATAATCTCACAGTTGGTGAGACTGAGCCCCATGTGAGACTCTGTACTCAAAGTGTAGAGGCTGTTTGGGATTCTCTCTCTCCCTCTCTCTCTGCCCCTCCACCACTCATGCATACACTCTCTCTCTCAAAATAAGTAAATAAACATTTAAACAAATACTGAGAGAGAAATTATTCTAAATGTCACTTGTTTGGCACTCAGAGGCCTCCAACGTCTTTCTGCTGCTCCAAGGGTCCCATCCATGAGAACCAGGGTGGGATGCTCACTCAGGTGCATATGGCCTTGGAATCAAACACACTTGGGTAAAATCTCAGCTTTACTACTCACTAGCTAGAACCCAGGATAACTCCCCAAATCACAAGATGTGAAAGCCCAAGATCCAAATGTTACCACCTGCATCACTGGTAAACACCATGCAGGAAACACTCACCTTACACGTGGATAGCACAAGGACAGCACGTAGAACAGGGCCCAGCACTCCAGAATCTTCTGACAGGCATTGAATTCTATCTTTTGGTTCCAAACTGCAACCTTACCTTCTATTTGTACAATGTGAGAGCTCTGCTGCCCTGAGGTCACCCTTCTCTATACCAGCAGTGCTGTATTCCCATTAGCAACACCAGAATTTGAGGACCCGCTATGTGCCGGGTCACTTAATCAGCACAGTCCATGAAGCCCATACACAATCCATTAGCCCCATTTTGCATCTTGTTCACTTCTGCTCAGTCTCCACTGGCATTAGAGGCTCTCTCCACCCAGGACTCATAACCCATGTTTTAAACCTCTTTAGTGATACACACGTGGTGTGGCAATATCTGACTTCTTCTCTAAGCCTTGAGCTTCTTGACAGGCTCAGATAGTGCCTTAATCTGTACATTTCCCCCAGTGGGCAGATCATGCCAAAATACTCCTGCCACTGGATTCTTAAACATTTAGGACCAGAGTTAAACTCATCCGCTTCTCTCTAATTGTCTGATTTTTTCCTCTACTTGGTCACCTGTGCCAGTTGTCTCAGGCAACTCAATCTGTGTTGTCACTTAGGATGCAAACAAGGAGGCTGAGTGGCTAACTAGTTAAGGGGCTAACTAGACTTGATAATCAATGTCTTTACTTCTAGCTGAATTAGAAACCACAGTGAACGGCTGTATTAAGAAAAGATTACAGGGCACCTGGGTGGCTCAGTCGGTTGAGCATCCAACCCTTGATTTTGGATCAGGTCATGATCTCATGGTTTGTGAGATCGAGCCCCACATCAGGGTTTGAATATTTTAAAAAGAGATTTAAAAAAGAATAGATTACAAGGAAAATAGAAGCCCAAAAGCTTACCTTCATATAATCGGCTCTTTACCTAGAAGAGGGACAAAGAAAATTAAATTTGATACAGAAACAATATTTTTTATAAAAGTATAGTTCATGTCAGAAAAGTCAAAATCATAATCCAATGTGGTATTATAATAAAGGTGTGGTTCAGCAAAATAAATTATTTTCTTTTTTTTTTCTTAATTTTTTTTTTAACGTTTATTTTATTTTTGAGACAGAGAGAGACAGAGCATGAACGGAGGAGGGGCAGAGAGAGAGGGAGACACAGAATGGGAAGCAGGCTCCAGGCTCCGAGCCATCAGCCCAAAGCCCGACGTGGGGCTCGAACTCACGGACCGTGAGATCGTGACCCGAGCTGAAGTCGGATGCCTAACCGACTGAGCCACCCAGGCGCCCCAATAAATTATTTTCTTAAGTGTTGCAATTCTAGTATAGTTAATATACAGTGTTATGTTCAGTTCGGGTGCATGTATTAGGATTCAACAGTATTGTACATTACTCAGGGCTCATCAGGGTAAGTGTACTCTTTAATCCCCATTACCTATTTCTCCCATCCCCCCCACCAACCTCCCCTCTGGTAACCATAACTTTGTTCTCTAAAGTTAGAAATCTGTTTCTTGGTTTGTCTGTTTTGTCCACCTTTGCTCATTTGTTCTGTTTCTTAAATTCCACATGAGTGAAATCATATGGTATTTATCTTTCACTTAGCATTATAGCCTCTATTTCAATCCATGTTGTTGCACATGGCAAGATTTCATTCCTTTTTATGGCTGAGTAATATTCGTGTGTGTGTGTGTATGTGCGTGCGTGTGTGTGTGTATTAACGTATATATCACCTCTTCTTCATCCATTTATCTATGGATGGACACTTGGGCTGCTGCCACAATTTGGTTATTGTAAACAATGCTGCAGTAAACATAGGGGTGTGTCATAGACTGTAAGTCTAAAGTTCTTTTGGCCAGCAAAAGAACAGATGCAGGATTCAAACAAGAGATGGCTAATGTCCAGGAAAAAGACAAGAGCCCCAAATAAGGGTTCTTGCCTCATATTTATTCAGATCAGAAGGCTTGCAAACATGATGGGGGCATACAAAGAGACAAAGAAACTAGGAACATTAACTTGTGGATGTGAGGGGGGAAGGGGATTTTGAAGATATACAGTGTTTGGGGTTTCAGTCAATATAAAACAAAATCCAGGCACCAAGCAGATGGGTAGATGGTTGTTAACAGCAGACAGGAGGTGCCGTGCCTGTTTTTCTTTCTCAGCCTAGGGGATGAGACAGATAGGGGGAATAACCTCAGGTTAATAAGCCACCTTTTCTTTTGTTAACCATCTCCACTCCGGGCTGCTTTGCCTGAATTGCAGTGGCCCAAAGTCCAATTCACCGATTTACCTAACCTGGCCCTATTCTCCTATGAAAGCAGCTTTCTGCTATACTATTAAATTTGGGGTGTTTTCACCCTGAATATCTAATCTTGTTATTTCTGTGTATTGGCCACCTTTGCACCATTTCTATTTCAGTCCTTTGCCTCTCTATATGTATTTGGGGGCTCAGCACCCCCTCCCTATTTTGGGGTATCTTTGCAGCACCTCCCTATTCCTGGCACCTTTGTTTCTCCCTATTCTCAGAGTGTCTTTGCACCCCCCCATTCTTGGGGTGCCAATCTGGTTTACCCAAACTCGGTTGTATTATCTTGACTATGTATTTCTTTGTGCCTTGTTGACCCATTGGTGTAAGCCCAGGGGATTCCTAAGCTTATCTCGCACAGGGGTACTTATATCCTTTAGAAGCAGTTTTTTTTTCTTTTGTATTCTTTAGGTAAATACCCAGTAGTTCAATTACTCCAACACAAATTAGTTCTATTGTCAATTATCTGAGGAAATTCCATACTGTTTTTCAAAATGGCAACAGCCTTTTGCATTCCCAGCAAAAGTGCATGAGGGTTCCTTTTTCCCCACATCCTCGCCAACACTAGTTTTTTTCTTGTCTTATTGATTTTAGCCGTTCTGACAGGTGTAAGGTGATATCACGTGGTAGTTTTGATTTGCATTTCCCTGACCATGAATGATGTTGAGCATCTTTTCATGTGTCTGTTGGCCATTTGAACGTCTTCTTCACGGAAATGCCTGTGACTTCGACCAATTTGTAAATTGTATTATTTGTTTTCTGGCTGTTGAGTTGTATAATTTCTTTATATATTTTGGGTACTAATCCTTTATCAGCTATGTCATTTGCAAATATCTTCTCCCATTTAATAAGTTGCCTTTCAGATTTGTCAATTGTTTCTGTCGCTGAGCAGGAGTGATTTATTTTGATGCAACCCCAATTGTTTAATTTTGTTTTTATTTCCTCTGCCTCAGGAAACACTCTAGGAAAATGTAGTCATGGCCTAGCATACTAAAAACTTAGAAGTAGAATAAGCTATAGAAAGAATTTCCTTTCTACTTGCTGATATTTTAACAACCATTTCTATGGAAGAGAATTAAGCTAGATATCTTTTGACCAAAAGCTCTGTTTCCATTCTATTAAACAGATACCAAACTACTAATCTTCAATAATGAAAATGGCAGACTTACTTTAATTACCAATGCACCATTTACTTGAAATTCTTTTTTGTCAAGTCCAATAGCCATAACAAACTCTAGAACCACAAATATTTCAGAGATTCAGAAAAAACAAAAGTAAAGGCAAAATCTTTACACTAAAAGATGCCTCTGACTCACCAGAAACACTGGAGAAATGTCTCCTGCAGTTGGCTATTTCCTGAACTGACAAACAATTCTATCAAATCAGGTCCTATGATTTTTTCCCACACCACCAACAAGGTTTTCAAATGAGAAAGGAAGTGGGAGATGGCTAGAGGAAACACACAAGCAACAACAGAAATGAACAAACGTTTCCAGAAAGTGCAAAAAGTGCTTCCTTGACCAGAGTCACTCCCTGAAGACATTATAAAATTATAGCAGGTACTTGAGACGTCACAGAGCGATCTGAACAAAGTAAAGGAAATCATAGGAAGTATGTTCTCAGACCACAAATGACTCAAACTAGACGTCAAGAACAAAAAGTTCTTAGTTGGACCATGACAAAAAAAAATGAGATTAAACAACAACCATCTCAAAAAGACATGGATTCGAGGGGAGTTGGGTTGGGGGATGGCTGAAAGAGGTGAGTAGATCAATAATACACTTGTGATGAGCACGAGAAATGCATGAAATCACTGAATCATATGGAACACCTGAAACTGATATTGCACTGTATGTTAATTAGAGTTGAATTAAAAAAAAAGTCCATGTAGGTCAAAGAAGACATTTCTACAGAAATGTTAACGTATTTAGTCTAAATGATAATGAAAATTGAACGTATTAGAGGGAAATTTGCAATATTGAGTGCAAATAAAAGGTCCAGCTATAAAATTTTCTGCTTAATTATGATTACAAGTCTATCTAAAGGTACTTTAGTATACTCACAGCAAAAACAGTTCACTGGAGGTAAATTAGACAAGCATTATTTCCATGGAGGCAGGAATAATGCTATGTTTCCAGTGAATTTCAAACACATCAGAGCCAAGAGGGGAATGGTCAGGCAAAATATGGACAGGCTGAAATAATATTGGAGATGATGAGGAATCTTAAAGACGTTTACAATATATCTGTCATAAACAATCATCTTTATAAATCCTCTACCAGCCTCCAGGAGGTTAATAAGCACACCTCTCAAATGTCTCCTCATGGAAGAGCGAGAGGACAGATGGCTTACAAAGGAGCAGGAACAAACTTGTGGGGGTGATGACTGTGTTTGCTATCTTACTGTGGTCATGGTTTCATTGCTGCTTACATATGTCAAATATCAACGAACTGTATTCTTTAAAAGGGTGTTGTTATTCTATACAAATTAAACGACACTGAAGCTGTAGGAAAGATGTAATAGGCAACACTGAGAAGTTTTATTTTGCTGACAAAACATATTTCAACTGTGTTTTAATAGTAAGAATTTGTAAGCCAATATGTAATAGAAAAATTAAGAAAATGCAAATTTATAGTAGATAAGAAGTCAATGACTTCTAGTGTACATTCACAAAGTACCTGGATAAAATCCTTTGGAATATCTTCAAACTATGCCCCAATTCATGGAAGAATGAAAGAAAGTAAAAAAACAAAATGTACTAGAGATACAAATGAGATTGTTCTAGAGAAAGATGTTTATAGATATGGATATATCTGAGAGAGACAGGCAACTGCTATGATAATAATATGGGATTATTCTTCCAAGAAAATAAATTACATATTATGGTTCACTTTTTGATGTTTTCGTTCAATGTTCCTTTGATTCTGAATCACAGCTCAAAATGTCAGATTTCTGAGGCACATAAAGATTTGCATAATCAGGTGATCGTGTATATTTTGATAATATCTTTGGGATTTTAAGTTACCTGAACACACATCTCCAAATAGCCAATGAAAGGAATTCATGTTTCTATTTCATGGTGTTGTGCTAAAATCAATCAATAGCAACTCTGAAAATTGATCTCTCAAAGGATACAAAATTCCTGAATATGGTCACCAAAACAACAGAACACATCTCATTCTACAAAAACTGGACTTAAAAGCATTTTAGGAGCAAAACACTCACAATGCAATTCACACTAATTCACATACCAAGCTTAATTTTGTGCAAAGGAACCTGTCTAGAAAGTAGCCTCTGAAATGTATAACATTTTCATCTTGAGCTCTCAGAGATGAGGTCACAAAAATGTATAACGGTGGGAAATACTGTCTTTGACTAGCCACTGTCTGAAAGAAAGAAGTAGCTGTAAGCACAATGGTTGATCATGGGGCTCTAATGCACCAAAGACAGACGCCATCTTTTCATGAAGGTAAAACATCTTTGGCTGTGGGCACTGTTGGTGCATCTAGCAGCTGACTGCTGATATTGGTAGTTGATGCTGAACTAGATTAGATCCAATGGGGCCAATAACACTAGGTTCTCACAGTCAATGGCCATGAGTAGGTGGAGGTGGAAAATGCAAGACAAGATAGTTAATGGAAGAATTCAGAGATGAGGTAGGGAGAGAGAGCTGAACCAATCTGTGAGAGGTAGCCTAGGTACAGGGGGGAAATTCTCATAAAGATGATCAAGAATTTTCCTCCTTCAGAGTCTCAAAAGAAATAGAAACGATTCTATTTAGATGGGAGGCATTCGTGTGGAATGATTCTGCCTCAATGCAAGGGTTATTCCTGACTACTGGGACTTTCCAGATCCCACTCTAAGGATCTGGTATATGCCAGTCTAAAGAAATGTACTTATCTCTATGGTGTTCTCTGTTTGTCTGTCTGTCTGTCTCACTCTCCTAGGGGTACACGTTTTCTTTTCAATATTACAGTGAAATAGTCACACTGGGTACCAGGTATTTCATTATATTTGGACAATATTAAAAACATTCAGAACCCTTCTTGCTTTGAGGAAATCAACACTCTGCACATACTTAGCTAAAGAAAGGACAACAATTCTTTCACTTCCTGATCATGTCACTCCTCGTGATTTTCCTATTGTAAATATCCAAGCAAGATGCAGCCACTTAGTTTCTTCTGGGCTTATGAGGCTCCCATCAACACAGTTGGGCACAGAATCCCTGGGGACAGACTCCAAGACCAGAGACAAAGGGACGACTCAGAAGTTGCTAAAAGTCACAAACCAGGAAGCACAGAGCCCAAAGACATTTCGCTTTTTAACACTCTAGTACCAACGCCAATGCTTCAGTTACCACTGTTCCCAGAGCTACCAAACTTCACAAATATGAACAATGTGCTGATAGGAAAACGAACTACATAGAAGATGGACCCTAAGCTTACAAAGCTTGAAGCAGGATCTTAACAGGGCTTCCAGGAGCCAGTCTAATACCCATAGTTCCTATTAAATAAGAGTTCTTGACATTTTTAAGAACAACTTTAATGAAATAATTCACACATCGTAGAAACACCTATTTGAGTCAGTCAGCTCAATAGCTTTTAGTATCTTCACAAATCCTTCCTTCTTGACACTATAAAACTACTATGTTTGGGTTTACATCCTGTCACCACTGCTCTTTTTGGACCAAGCAGCACAGACATGACCTAGAACTTGATGTGGACACTTGTGGCCACAACCACTTCAGGCTGGGGGAAAAACCTGCCCTGTGGTCCTTAGTCTTCAGGAAGAAATGAAGTTCTTCTGAAGTTCCCATCAAAAGCCCCATGGAAAAGCTGTTGTGTAACCACAGTGTGAAAGAAGCCAATAGGAAGGAAGAATCCACCGATGGCCCATGTTTACTCACATTTGTGTTTGGGTAACCAGGACACCCAAGCACAAGGAGCCAGAAAAACAGCCTCTGCACCTTTCTGTCCTGGTCCTTTAAGGGGACTCTAGGGTTCCAGGCAGGATGTGGAGATGGGGGATGGGGTGTAGGTGTGCAAGGGAAGACTGGGGAGGGGTAGGAAAGGGGGGAGGAGTGGTAATTGGGGATGGGGGAGGAGTATAAAAAAGGGGTGGGGCTATGGAAGGGGTGTGTCAGGAGAAGAAGGGGGTCAGGGACAGTACCAGCATCAGATCAAGTATAAGAGGGGCAGGGGGAGGATTCACACAGGCTAGTAGGTCAGCAGGTCAGTAAATCACTAGGTGAGCAGGACACAAACAGCAGGTTAAGTGGACTCTCAGGAGCAGGTGGAGCAGAGGAAGATCCTTCTTCTTCCAAGCCCCCACCTGTCTGGGTGTTGCCTTAGCAACCCAGAGCCTTGATACTCTCTCTCAACCAATCAGCTGCCCTCACCCCTGGTAGAGTAATATGGACACCCCACGTGATCTCATTTTAAAAAGCCACTTCCCACCTGGTGCACCACCACGTGCCATCCCAATGACAGTTCCTCTCTGGAAACTTGGCCGACCTTCTGGTTTCTGGGCCCTCCCAACCCAGCTCCCCGTCACCTCTTCTGAGTGCTCTCTGCTTCCTTTCTGAACTCCCATCTCCCATGGGCAATAGGTGAACAATCGAGAAAGCAAAGGAGGACACAACTGCAAGAACAATCAAATACTCAAGCAGACAGGAAAGTATAACCCTCTCTCAGTAAGTCAAATCAGATAGAACATCCATAAGGTAGTCATCTTGACAGCAAACCATCTGAATCCCACAGCTATATCCATATATGTGTCCACATGGACATAACACTGTAGAGGACACATTCACTTTAGGCACAGAGGATACAGTTACAAACATTCACCCTATTTATTACAGCCATAAGGGAAATTTCAAAGGAATGAAATGATTTCAGAGAAAGGAAATCACACAAAGCATGTTTTGGTAATAGAATGTGCTAGAAATCACTAATAAAGAGGTAACTAGAAACTCCCATATGTTTAGAAATTGAGAAGTTCCTCTAGAAGTAGAATATGAGTCAAGAAATCCCAAAGAAAAAGAGCTATATTTGAACTGAATGATAGGTGCATGATAAAATTGTAATAAAAAATGTCTCCTGGCCTGGAATACCCTGGAATATTAGTGTGAGTAGACTGTCTGGTCCCCAAATCATCTCTAGTTGACCTAGGCATTTTAACACCACAAACGGTGGTAGATCTGTCACTTATCTGTGTGACCCTCCTACCTATTGGCATGGGCTGTACATTATAAACCATACGGGGGGGGGGGGGGGCGGGTGGTGAGGGGAAATCCAGCTGACTCACAAGGGATCTCCTGCAATCTCCAGGAATGAGAGCATTGTAAGAGAAATAGTTCATCAGCTTCTCTCCCGGGGGAACTGGGACAATACCCAGATTGTTGGCAGTACCAGGTGTGCTGGGTGAGGAGGGACAAGCAGGTGGGCATAGGCCAGGGACCCAGGTGACTAGACAAACCTACTGTGGTCACCTGTCCTGGGCTCTGTCCTCAGCTGAGCTTCCTAAATAGTTTCTCTACACGATTGACTCAGTGATTCCCCAACTGAAAATCATTGCTCTAAATCCCCTCACTTTTATTTTTATGTAAATGTATTGTAACAGGAACCACTCTGGCACTGCTAAAATAGCAAAGCAAGGGCTCTAATCTAGATATAAAGAAACCATACAAAACAACCAAAACCAAAACAAAGCAGGAGTGAAAAACCAATAGTGTTACATTCCCTTTAGATCCTGCTGCCTGCCTAAAGAGCCCCAGTGTTGGGCTGTCCTGGTTGTACAAGGAGAGGCCGGCTACAGAGGGGGTGGAGTCCGACTGGCCCAAAAGTGAATGGGAGAGAGGCCCTGACTATAAGGGGGCCTGGGGAATTCCATGAAGGGTGGCCAGGATCACCCTGATTATGACTGGAGCAGGAACCGGGGAAAGAGGAGGCAGTGAACAGAGTTTGGGGGGCCTTGAACAAGTGAGATCATTCATGGAGGTGAGAAAGTGTCCCCAAAGCCAATGTCAGCCTCCCATCTGGGGAGTCCTTCGTGGCCCCTGGGGGCAGGGCCAGGAGCCTGGAGTTTGAGATCCAGTGTGCTGCTTACCAGCTGTGTGAGCCTGGGCTGGTTTCCTACAGTAAAATGGGAGTGTCCATGCCTGTGTCCAGAACTGGGCTGAGGACAAGAGGAAGCCACGTGCTGTGCACTAGTGGATATCAGTGTCACCACCTCCCTGGGGCATGAGTCTTCCCAGTCTGGTGCCTTAAAAGTTGCACAGCTGTTAAAGGCAACAAAGGTGAAAACCTCAGTTCCCTCCAGTTTCAGGCCTGTGGCAAGCCTTTGCCTTTGCAGACATCACCTCTCAGGACCCAGCGGCAGTACCGTCTCTAACCCCTTGCACAGATGGGGAACCAGGCTCAGAGCCCTCAAAGGGAAGGCTGGACCCAGGCTGAGAAAAGGCTCACTGCTGACTTGGGTCTGGGAGGGGATGTTGGGAGAGTGGGAAGCTGGGGCCTGGGGACTCCAGAGGGAGCAAGGGCCACAAAGATGCTTGGCCCCATAGCCCCGCTTTGCTCCAGGTCAGCCTGTACAGAAGCTGAGGCCAAACAAGATGGCAAGGTCACTGCCTGGCTCCTGCACCTCAGGTTGCTGGTCATTCATCTCTGTGGTGATGATAGTGCTGTCATATGCTAGTCCTGATGATGCCATTAGTGCTATTATTGCTGTGGGAGCAGGCACAGCCCACTTTGACACACCCCAAGGATCCTGGAGAGACTCGCCTGTCTCCCTCATCTGACCTAGTCCCATGCAACACCCCCACTCTAAGTATACCCTGTCTCTGCCCTGTGCCCCTGTCCTTGTGGCCACCCTATCCTGGACACTCTCTGGAATCCAGGCCTGGGCATGTTGCATCCACACGACTCCTGAAACAGAATGCTATGGGCACCAGTGACAGTCACAACAAAGTTTATTACAATGAGAGGCAAGGCCGACCGATAGGGACCAAAACTCTTGATAAGAGTGTGGCCTCGAACAGCCAGGGTAGAGTTTTTATAGCCGATCATATCGTTTTATCATCACCTGGGAACAGAACAAAGAAAAAGTTTCCAGGTGAGTTAGAAACAGCTGCCTGATGAGGTGTTTATTTTAGACTTTCTGCCTCCAAGTTGCAACCAGTGGATCTCTTGAACCTGCCTCTGACGCTCTTTTCTTTGAACTTTTGTTTCCGTAATTGGTGAAGCCTAATTTACAAGAGTACGAGGCGTAATTTACAAGAGTAAAGCAAGGCTGTTATCTCTTCATCTGCAGTGTCAACACAAAGCTGTTATTTTTCAAGCTAAGCGTTAGCCCTACACTACAATTTAACCCTTACAGGCACAACCCTCCATAAGGCACTGACATGGGGCACATGCCCAGCGCAGGGTTGGAACCAGGAAAACACCCCCTTCCATGACAACTTAGATGGGAAAGGTCATGCCAGGGTCTGTGCACCCCTTCTTCTTGTAGTGGCCTCCACTGGAGTGCCAGAGCTGTCCTGGAGAGAGAGAGAGAGTGTGTGTGTGTGTGTGTGTGTGTGTGTGTGTGTGTGTGTGTGCGCACGCGCATACACATGCACTTACGCACGTGTGTGTAATCTGCATCATGCACCTGTGAGTTGGGAGTTCTGTGTCTGTGGTTATATTCACTGTGGACATGAATTTCCTGTTATTTGGCTGTTTTCATGTTTTCTGATGAGGTTTTGAGGTGAGAGCGGGGTTCGTGAGGAAAGGATTTTTGAAGTCATCTTTGGTGCAAAAACGTGATTTCATTAAAGCACGGGACAGGACCAGTGGCCCTGGCTGAAGAGCTGCCCAGGCAGCATGAGGAGACTAGTTATATACTATGGAGCTGGGGGGAGGTCAAGTCCAGGGGAAGTTTCCAGTGAGACTTTCATATGCTAAATAAGACACCCAGGATCCTGGAGGCCTAGCTTTTGTCAAACTAGGGTTGTTTGCCCTCTAGCAAAGCATTAGCATTAAGACACAGGGAGTTCCTGGAGAAATGTTTCACTCTGTTGGCCTCAAGAATCTGTCAATGGGCTGCAGGTTTTAAGGAAATTTAGTTCTATCTGCCATTCCCTTCTGCCTTAGTTTCCTACATCACTATGGAGGGATGATGTTGGGGCTCTAGGAAACCAAGTCCATAGGTTTCTGGAGATAACCATTGCCTTTTTCTCGTGATTTATTAAGATATTTATAAATAGATGGAGACGGCCCTGCAGGACTATGATCTCTGTTAACCATTTGTTTTTCTTTTCTTTTCCTTTGTTCTTGGGCAGCCAGGAGTGCCCAAGGGATATCACACATATCCCACCTGAGGGTGGGGGCGGGGGTTTGAGGCCTGGCAGCTTGCCTTATGCTCCCTCATCATTTTCCTCTTGTGTTTATCTGTATGCATGTGTATCTGTGTCTGTGTCTCTGAATGAGCATATGTCTGCTGTGCAAATCTCTGTGTCTGTGACTGTATTATCTGTATCTCTCAGGTACATGTGTCCCTGTGGGAGTATCTGTGTGTTGTGTCTGTGTGTGTATTGGTTGTATGTATGAATTTACTGTCACTTTGAGTGTTTCTGATTACAACTGTGTGTGTGTTTTCTGTGTGGCCAGTGTGTGTAGGGTTTGCTTCTTGGGAGTGTTGCACATGTCCCTGAAAGTGTGTATGTGTGTATCCCTGAGTGTGTGTATCTACGTGTGTGTGTGTGTGAGAGAGAGAGAGAGAGAGAGAGAGAGAAACGTGTGTGTGTGTGTGTGTGTGTGTGTGTGAGAGAGAGAGAGAGAGAAAGAGACAGAGAGAGAGAGAGACAGAGAGAGAGAGAAGGAAGGAGAGAGTGTTCTGGGTGTCTATGTCTGCAGTGTGGGTCTGTGTGTGAGCCTGTCCATGAGCCCATACCTGAGTCCCCAGATGAGGCTGTGGGTGGTTCCATGACTGTGTGTCTCTGTGTCTGTGGTGTCTATTTCTTCCTCTGTGCATGTGTACTTCTGTGCACCTCAGAAATGAGCAGTTCCAGAGGGTACCCTTCAAGGGTGACTCCTGGAGTGGGTGAACAAGAGACAATACATGCTTCCCCCACCCTCAAGCTCAGCTCCCTCTGCCCATTTTTCTCTCATCCTCCCATGTCTCCCCTTGTGATGCCATCTCAGTCCCCAAGGATGGACGGAGTGAAGGGTCAGCTCAGGATCACAGGCCAGCAGCTGGGAGAGCTGCAGATGGCAGGAGAAGGTTGTAAAGTGTGGTGTGGGGGGCCCTCTGGGCCCCTAGCAAGGCTGAGGGATTCCTGTGCCCTGGGAGGGGTGCATGAGTGTTTCCATCCAGGTGGCATCAGTATTAGGTTAAATAGTAACTTGAGTTCCTCTGTGTGTGGGTTTCCCCAACTAGACTTGTCTGTATATCAGGCATCAGAGGGAATTTCCTCCATTTCCTCTATAGGCCACAGAGGCCAAAACACAAATAAGAGTGGGAGCATTTGCAAGATGTACATATTCTATAGGACCCAGTAGCACCCACATTTCTGGAGACAGTGGGCTGTGCATGGAAAATTATAAAACTGATGAAAAAAATTCAAGAAAACAGAAACAAATGAAAAGATATCCTATGTTCACAGATCAGAAGAATTAATATCACTGAAATGTCCGTATTACCTAAAGTTATCTATAGGTCAATGCAATCTCTATCAAGATTCCAATGGCATTTTCACAGAAGTAGGGAAAAAAAAACCCTTAAATTTGTATGTAACCACAAAAGATTCCAAATAGCCAAAGCAATCTGAGGAAGTATATAAAGCTAGAGGCATCATACTTCCTAATTTAAATTGTATCGCAAAGTTACAGCAATCAAAACATTATGGTACTGGCATAAAAAAAAAGACACATAGGCCAACAGAATAAAGAGCCCCAAAATAAACCCATGCATATGTGGTCAATTAATTTATAACAAAGAAGGCAACAATATACAATGGGTAAAGGACAGTCTCTTCCATAAATGGTGCTGGAAAAACTGAGTAGCTACATGCAGAAGAATGAAATTGAACTCATATTTCATAGTAGTCACAAAAACTAACATACTTAAATGTTGTACGTGAAACTGTAAAACTCCTAGAAGAAAACCAACAGGAAAAGACCCTTAATATTGGTCTTGACAACATTTTTTGGATGTGACACTAAAGCACAAGCAATAAAAAATAAACAAGTGGAACTACATGAAACTAAGAAGCATCTCACAGTAAAGGAAATTGTTATGCCCAGAATTCGTGATCCCCAAAGACCGCCAAGGAGCCAAGTCCGATCTAAAAGCAAAAGAGCCTTTATTCGAGCTAGCTTGAGCTCAATCCCCTACCTGCACGGCAGTGGTGTGATGCCGGAGAGAGAGAGCGAGTTTCAAAAGGACAAAGGTTATATTGGGGCCTAGGGGCAGTTGGTGAGGTAATGGCTGTGGCCTCAGCTGATTGGCTGGGGAAGGGTCCCATTCCTGTTAGGCAGGTGGGGGGGGTGTTGCTCAAGGGGAGGAGGTGTGGTCAAGGTGAAGGACACAGAACAAGATGGAGTTGGCCGGCGTAGGCCCGCCCTTTCAGAAATAATCAACAAAATCAAATGTGAACCTACAGAATGAGAGAAAATATGCGCATATCATATATCCGATAAGGGATTAATATCCAAAATATATAAAGAACTCATATCACTCAATAACAGAACCCACAAATAACCCAATTTAAAAATAGGCAAACAACTTGGGGCGCCTGGGTGGTTCAGTCGGTTAAGAATCTGACTTTGGCTCAGGTCATGATCTCGCGGTCCGTGAGTTCGAGACCCGCGTTGGGCTCTGTGCTGACAGCTCAGAGCCTGGAGCATACTTCAGATTCTGTGTCTCCCTCTCTCTACCCCTTCCCCGCTTGTGTTCTCTTTCTGTCTCTCAAAAATGAATAAATGTAAAAAAAAATTTTTTTAAATATAAATGGGCAAAGAACTTAAATAGACATTTTTCCAAAGATTTTTCCAAAGACACAAAATGGCCTACAGGTACATGAAAGGTGCTCAACATCACTAACATCAGCAAAGTGCAAATCAAAATCATAATGAGATATTGTCTCACACCCGTTAGGATTCTTATTATAAAAAAGATAAGCGATAACAAGTGCTGGTGAGAATGTACAGAAAAGGGAACTTTATGCGCTGCTGGCAGGAATATAAATTAGTATGCCCACTAAGGCAAACAGTATGGAGAGTCCTCCAAATATTGAAAAGAGAACTACCAGGGCACTTGGCTGACTCGGTCAGTGGAGCTTCCAACTCTTGATCTCAGGGTCATGAGTTTCAGTCCCACGCTGGGTGTAGAGATGGCATAAACAAACAAAGAAACTTAAAAAAAAAAATAGAACTAGCATATGATCCAGCAAACCCACTCTGGATGTACAACCAAATCTGTTTATTCTCTTGGGAAACAAAATCACTACCTCAAAGAGATATCCACCCCTGCATGTTCATTGCAGCATTATTCAAAATAGCCAAGACATGGAAACAACCAAAGTATCCACTGACAGATGAGTGGATAAAGAAGATATGATTTATACATATGTGGCATATAGACATATAGATAGATAGATATGTCTATATGACATATATATAACATATGGATATATGGTATGTCATATGAATATCACAAATATATTGAAATATTATTCAGCCGTAACAAAGGAAATCCTCCCATATGTGACAACAGGGATGGACCTTGAGAGCATTATGCTACGTGAAATAAGTCAGAGAAAGACCAATCTTGTATAATACCACTTATTTATGAATCTAAAAAAGTCAAATTCACTCATAGAAACCAAGAGCAAATTGGTGATTGCCAAGGCTCAGGATGGAAAGATGTTGGTCAAAGTGCACAAGCTTCAAGTATAAGATGAGTAAGTTCTGGGGATTGTGCAGTGTCGTAGACTCTAAGTGTAAAGTTTTTTGTCTAGCAAAAGAGTGGATGCAGGATTAAAACAAGAGACGACTCATGTCCAGGAAAAAGACAAGAGCCCAGAATAAGCGTCCTAGCCCCGTATTTATTCATATCAGAAGGCTTGCAAATGTGATGGGTGTGTACAAAGAGACAACGAAACTAGGAACATTAACTTGTGATCTGAGGGGGGAAAGGGGTTTTGAAGATATACAGTGTTTGGGGTTTTGGTCAATATAAAACAAAATCCTGGTGCTGGGCAGATGGGTAGATGGTTGTTAACAGTAGACAGGAGGCCCCAAGCCTGTTTATCTTTGCCAGACTAGGGGATGAGACAGATGGGGGGAATAACCTCAGGGTTAATAAGCACCCTTTCTTTTGTTAACCATCTCCGTTCAGGGCTGCTTTGCCTGCAGCACAGTGATCCATAGCCCAATTCACCAATTTACCTAACCTGGCCCTATTCTCCTATGAAAGCAGCTTTCCGCTACAGTACTAAATTTGGGGTGCTTTCACCCTGAATATCTAATCTTGTTATTTCTGTGTATTGGGCACCTTTGCGCCATTTCTATTTCAGGCATTTGCCTCTCCCTCTCTACTTTTGGGGGCTCAGCACCCCCTCACTATTTTGGGGTGCCATTACACCTCCCTATTCCTGGCACCTTTGTGCCTCCCTATTCTTGGGGTGTCTTTGCACCCCCCTATTCCTGGAGTGCCAATCTGGTTTACCCAAACTCAGGTGTGAGCATTTTATTGACTTTGTATTTCTTTGTGCCTTGTTAACCCATTGGTGTAAGCCTGGGGGATTCCTAAACTTATCCCCCACAGGGCAGCATGTGACAATGGTTAACAATACTGTGTACTTGAGAGTTGCTAATAGAGTTAAGTATTTTTAGCATCCCCCACCCCACATACACAAACAGGTAACAATGTGAGGTGTTGGATGTGTTGACCAACCTTACTGTGGCAATTATTTCACAATATATATGTGTACCAAATCATCACATTGTACATCTTGAACTTACATAATGTTATTTGTCAATTATATCTCAATAAAGCAAGAAAAAAAATCAGGTCAAGCATCTACTTCCTTATACAGCCTTTCTGGGAACTTTTTCCCATCCAGTGAGAGTTGACTCAGTTCTTCTGTTCCAACCATACTATGGAATATGTTCTAATAATAACATTAATCACATTTTATTACACTTATGTACCTATATGCTTATCACCCACGAAGAGACAGGGGACTATCTTTGAGGACAGGGACTATTTTATTCATCTTTATACCTTTCATGACTAAAATACAGCTTGACATAATTAGATTATAAATGGAGGGGGAAAAGGATTATAAATGGGAAATGAATAAACTTTGCTTATCCAATAAAAATTCAAACTGGAAAAAAAACTGCTGTCAGAAATTTGGCTCAATCTTCTCAATCATGCCTTAATAATTCTATTTGAGGGGCACCTGGGTGGCTTGGTCAGTTAGGCATCCAATGTCGGCTCGAGTCTTGATCTCGTGGTTTGTGGACCAAGCCCTGCGGCAGGCTATGTGCTGACAGCTCAGAGCCTGGAACCTGCTTTGGATTCTGTGTCTCCCTCTCTCTCTCTCTCTGCCCCTCCCCTGCTTGTGCTCTGTCTCTCAAAAATAAATAAACATTAAAAAATTTTAAAAATTCTATTTGAGCTGACAACAAGGTATAACTTTTTAAAAAACCAAGAGGGAAACAAGAAGTTGTGACATATCCTGAGGTCATACCTCAGGCATGAGGTCATGCCTACATACGTAATGCCCTTAAAGTCTGAGGCAATGAACATAATACAAAAAAAAAATCTGTTTATTCTCTTGGGAAAAATAAATGTTTACACAAATGACTGATATGTTTTACATGGGAATAACTGCTCACTTGTAAGGAATTTTCTATTTGGTAGTGTGCTTGTTAAAAACGCAGATTCCTAAAGTCCATGCCAAACAAGCCCTATTGGATCTCACTCTCTGAGCAGGTGTAACTTTTGCAAGGTTCCCCGATGTTTCCTGACGTTTGACCACAGCTTCTCTACCCCCAGTTTACTGTCAGAGTCCCAGGTTCTACTCCTGGGGGCTGGGGTTGTTTTCCCCGATTTCCTGACAGTTCTTAGAACAGGAGATTTTCTTCTCTGATTCAAACCTAATGGCCCAATTATACATAACTTTCTAACCTGAAATCTTATTATTGCAAAGCACATTTTTGCTTTTAAAATTACTTGAAAGTGAGAGATAACCCAAACATTCACTGGCTTATCTGATTAAGGCTCTAAGCCCTTCTGATTACATCACACCTGTCCTCTTCCCTCTGCACTAGCAGCATCCAATTTGCTTCAGGGCACAGGCTTATGGGCTAGAATCTGATCAAACCTAACAGCACAGTTGCAGAAAATATACATATATGTCATTATGCTGTCATTAATGTCAGTAAGTGAATCAATATAAGATTTTGTTGTAGTAAGTTATATGCAGTACCTATTGGACACAAGTGGTAGAATTTTTCTTATCAATCAAAGCAATACTATTATAGTATTTTCAACAAATTTATAACAATGTAGAGGTGAATTAACAATTAGTGATCCTCATAGATGCCAGTTTACCAAGGTATTATTCTATTCTCTTAGCAATGGAGCTATAAAGCCCTCCAAATAAGACAATAGATTATGTTACAATTTCACTGTTGGTCTCATGGAACTTTTCCAATAATCTATGAGGTTTTCTGAAGGTGTTAGAATTACATCCATTCGAACAACAGAAAATATACAGGTTTCTATTTATATCTATCACGAGTCAAATGTTCAAACAATAGCTTTTTCTCAGATTGGTGCCATAAATGCAAAATAATCCATACCCAATGGAGCCTAACAGAGAGAATTCCTTACATTCTTTTCTTATCAGAGAAGTAGGCTCTGCTTTGAGAGTGGCTGGGTGTTTTTATCTGTCTTTTCACTAATTTTACTAGGAAACAAATGCATAGATTACTTCCACATATAAATTCACAAAGCTGTAGAACAAAACAGCCAGAAGGGACTTTAGAGGTCAACCTCCTTGTTCAAGGTCAGTGGCAAAAATGGGACTAAAACCAGACCTGCTCTATCTACTGTTCCATAAATTCAGTTTAGTTAATTTAACATATGTATATTAGATACCAGCTTTGTATAAAGGAAACAACTTTTGAAGCATAATGTTTGTAAAGTACAAATGTCCCAAAATATCTGCCACAAATCCCTCCTTCAATATGACACCATCTGTTGATAAAGTTTTTGTTAAAACAGAATGCATACCCAGTAGCAATAACATAATCTGAAAAGAGAAATTCTTTGTCCACCCATGACTCATTCATTTGTCCAGTCAATTATCAAGGAGAGAGTAAGAGTCTTCCCATGTCAGGCACAACTAAGTCTAAGGGTAAGTAGGTCCATCAGAGATGGTTCCTACCCTTGAGTTTACTGGCTAGTGGGGAGAGACGGAGATATTAACTAAGGACTAACAGCATTATGATCAAGGCAAGGAAAAGTTGAGACAGTGGTTTAACATTTAGCCTGAAGGAAGTCAATAAGATAACATTTGTGATGGATTTGGAAGTACACCTGGTCATCTTTCTTTAAGGTATGAGTGCAATTAATGGGACGCTATCTCGGCTATGCTTGGAGTTACCAACCACCAGGTACTGTAACAGAAAGTTCACTCATTCTGAATCTCTCAGATTCTCTTCTCTTTCATACATCAAAACAGCAGTGGGTTTCAGTTTTGCCCTAACCCAGTTTGCTAAGTGGAGATTTAAAACCTGGCATCAGCAGGCTGTGTTGGAAGCATGGTACTGGGGGCTCAGAACTTATCTCAAGGAGTATGGCAGCATCTATTCACAGCTGTAAAGATTCTGAGGATGGAAGAACACACTCCCCAGCATTATGCTCAGAGAAGGGGCCAGGACTCTGAGTATCAATGCTTTGTCATTCCCTCGCCTATGCATATTCGTAAGGCATAAGGCAGCCCCAGAGTGGTGAGGTCAAGTCAGGTTTTTAGAGACTGCCTGTCACCTCAAGGGTTAGTGATTATGGAGTTCAGGCTGTGAGAGGAACCTTTTTAGGAATAATGGCAAGAACTGAACAGAAGGCTGTAGGGGGCTGTGCTCCTGCAGAAGAAACTTTTCCCAAAGCCCCTATGATAACAACTATAGGGTTCGGTTGAGATGATGTCTTGCCCTAATGGGCCCAGTTTTCAAGGCTTCCCTGAGCCAGTTTTTCAGTTCACCAGCCCAGCTGCTTACAGGAGAGCTATTTGGCTGGGTTGGGACTAGTTCCAGGCTTTGCTGCGTCATAGAAACAGAGCACTCTCTTTGCTTCTTGCCACAACTCAGAACTATTTCTGATCCGATGTCTCACCATGACAGTAAGAGTTGTCACCTTCTCCAACACCGTTAAGCACCAGAAATGAAATCATAACTCAACCTTTCTTCCTGAAATATCCACAGACTCCTTTATGCAAATTTATCCAATCATTTTCAAGAATACTCAGATGCCATCACTAAGAGAAACTGGCTTCCATAAGTCAAATGAAAGTCTCTATTCACCTTTTCTGCAGACCTCCTTAACACAACTTCTGTCTCTAAGTAGCATAATACAATGGTTGAAAGTACAGCCTTTAGAGCCATATTCCTTGAGTTTAAAATATCCTGGCTTCACCACTTACTACCTGTGTAAATTTAAATGTCCTGTGTCAACTCATCTGTAAAGTAGACATTACAATAGCTCCTACTTCATGGGGTTGTTATGGTACCTATAAAAGAGATAAAGCATTTAGATCAGAGTCAGCATAATATAACCGGTAGTGATGATGATGATGATGATGATGATGATGATGATGGTGGTGGTGGTGATGGTGATTATCATTATTATTTTAGTAAAAGAAACTAGGAGCTGTTTTCATAAGAGAGGAAAATCTCTCTGACAGGATGCTGTATTACCAAAATATTTTTTAAAAATTGCAAAACAAACAGCGTTCAGGACATCTCAGAGGAAAGAGTTCATATAAAGATATGAAGGTATTCGATCTTTGAACATGTATTTATTAAAGCCCTGTTCAAAGCAATAGGGATACAGGCATTCACAAAACAGACCATACTCTCTGTCCTCATGGAGCTAATACTCAATGGGGGAATTGGGGAACAGATAATTTACCAAAAACATAAGCAAAATGATATATGAGCTCAGGATGAGTATTATGGAAAAAAATAAATGGGTATGAGAATTCAAAGTTTGGAAAGAAGGTGTAATTTAGTTAGGGTAGTTGGAAAGTTTTATTGACAAGATAGCATTTGCTCTAGGGCCAGAAGGAGGGAAGGCTGCAATCCATGTGTATAGTTGAGGAAATCCTTTCCAAGTTTCTTGCAAAGTTTCGGAAATAAAAACTTGGTGTGTTTGAAAACCAGCAAAGAGGTCAATATAGGTGGAGTAGAGTGAGGGAAGGAGAGACTGGTAGAAGATAAGGTCAAAGACTAGCAAGGATGGGGGCAGATAATATAAGATCTCGTTAGCCACAGGGTAATGACTTTGGGTTTTACTCTGAGAGAGCTGGAAGACAATGCAGAATTGTGAGTGGAAGAGTCACACAGTCATACTTCAGTTTTTAATGGACGATTTTGGCTTCTGTTTTAAAAAAATAATAAAATTATGAGTCAGACAGAAAGCAGGATATCAATGAGAAGACGGCTACAATGTTCTAGAT
Source organism: Prionailurus bengalensis (assembly GCF_016509475.1). Lineage (NCBI taxonomy): Eukaryota > Metazoa > Chordata > Mammalia > Carnivora > Felidae > Prionailurus > Prionailurus bengalensis. The sequence goes on from NC_057346.1 coordinate 193,703, forward strand.
GAAGAATGATGGTAGCTTGGACCAGGGTGGTAAGTTCAGAGAGGATGAAACGGAGTCTGATTTAGAAGTATTTTAAAGGTAAGGCCAACAGTACCTGCTGACATTCTGGATATGAGGGTAGGGTATGAAACAAAGTGGGGAGTCAAAAAAACTCCAAGATATTAAAACTCAACACCTGGAAAAATAGAATTTATATTTACTATGGGAAGAGGACTGTGGAATGAGAAGGTTGTAAGAGGATCACGATTTTCGTTTTGAATATAATGTGTTTGAGATGTTTGTTAGACAAACAAGCAAGGGCATCAAGTGGAGAAATAGGAGACAGAAGTTCAGGGGGAGGTCTGGGCTGGTGATTTAAATTTGAGGATCATCAGGGGGAAAGGTATTTAGGAGAATGATAACAGTGAAAAGAAGAGATGTAAGGATTGAGATGGGGAGCCTCCAATATTTAAGGTTTGGGGAGAAACAGGAATCAGCAAAGAAAACACTGAGTAAGAAGAGACTTGATCGATATGGTATATTGTAAGCTAAGTGATGAAGCTGTATCAATTGGAGTGTCTTAGTTCTGATTAATATAACAGAATACCACACATGGGTGGCTTATAAACAATACAAATTTATTTCTCAAAATTCTGGAGTCTGGAAGTCCAAGATCAAGGAGCATCATGGTCAGGTTCTGGTGAGAGCTCTCTTCTGGGGTGCAGATTTCTCTTTGTATCCTCATGTGACAGAAGCAGAGAAATGAGGCAGGCTCTCTCATGATTCATTACAAGGGCACTAATCCCATCCCTAAAGACATCATCCTCATGACGGCACCTGATGCTAATTACTTCCTGAAGGTCTCACCTCCTAATACTATCATGTTGGGGAGTAGAATTTTAACATATAAATATAGGGTAGAACATAAACATTCAGTCCCTAACAGTGAACATTTGCATTGATCTAAGTATTATTGATAGGTCAAATAAGATGAAGACTAAGAATAAAGAAAGAAGTCTAGTATTGCCCAAGGGACTTAGCAATATGGAGGTCTTTGGTGACCTTGAAAAAACAAGCAGCCTGATTTGAGTAGCTTCTAGAGGTCATGGATGAGAGAAACTGGAAAAAATGAATGTATCTCTGGTTTAGGCAGAAAAAGGGGAATGGAAACATGGAATGGTATCTAAGAACGAGGAATGGGATCAGGAGAGGAATATTTTTCTTAGGGGAAAAGCAATAACATGTTTATATGCTTTGGGGATGACACAGTCAAGAGGGGGAAAATTGACATGCCACGGAGGTGAGAGTTGCCAACATCCTAAGTAAGGGGGAAGGAATTGAATGTAGTGAATCTAATGGGATCTAATGTAAGGCTGGAGGGGCTGGCCTCAGGCAGTACCATGGACAATTGCTCCCTAGGAGCAGCAAGATATATCTCCTAACTAATTCTGCTTTTCAGTGGGATACAGTACAAAGGAATCAGCTGAGACGAATGAACAAGGCTGATGTATTAGAGAGGTGCCTGGGTGGCTCATTCAGTTAAGCATCTGACTTTGGCTTAGGTCATGATCTCACAATCCGTGGGTTTGAGCCCTGCATCAGGCTCTGTGCTGACAGCTCAGAGCCCAGAGCCTGCTTCAAATTCTGTATCCTCCTCTCTCTGCCCCTCTCCTGCTTGTGCTCTCCCTCGCTTTCTCTCTCTCTCTCTCTCTCTCTCTCTCTCTCTCTCACACACACACACACACACACACAAATAATGAATAAACATTAACAATTTTTTTTAAAACACTGATGTATTACAGATTGGAGGAGTGAAGGAAAGCTATGGAGCAGTCATGTAGGTGAGTGGACCAGAGAAACGCAGTAGGATGGCAGGATGACACCACCACCCGATTAATATTAGCACTTAGGGGGTGCCTGGGTGGCTCAGTCAGTTAAGCATCCGACTTCGGCTCAGGTCATGATCTCACAGTTTGTAAGTTCAAGTCCCGCATCAGGCTCTGTGCTGACAGTTCAGAGCCTGGAGTCTGCTTTGCATTCTGTGTCTCCTTCTCTCTCTGCCCCTCTCCAACTTGTGCTCTGTCTCTCTATGTCTCTCAAAAATAAATAAATGTAAAAAGAATTTTAAATATTAGCACTTAGGAATTCCAATGAAACCAAGCAGCTGGAAAAGGCAGACACAGAAGAGGTGAGAGTGAAGAGTTGGAGGATTTGGTGAATAGTATAAAAACTAACCCAATAGGGAGGAGCCAAGATGGCAGAACAGCATGGAAGTTTTTTTTTTCCATCTTGCATCTGTGAAATACAGCCAGATCAACACTAAACCATCATGTACACCTAGAAAACTTATTTGAATATTAACACAACAATCTGCACAACCTGAACCACAGAACTCAGCAGGCACACAGCGTGGAGAGGTGAATGGGGGATAGAGAAGCCACAGAGGGCTGGGAGCTGTTTTTGCTTCCAGAGAGACGACAGAGATGGGAAGAGAATGCAGAAAAGCAGCCACCTCCAAAGCGGCTAGAGAGAAAGTAGAAAACTGGAAATAGTCACAGGGACTGAACTAAAAAGGAAGAAAGGAGAAAGGAGACGATTTGAATTCCATTAAGATGCTGTAAACAGGGGAGTGCAGAATGTGAAACTCCACAACTCAATACCTGGTGGTGCTGTGGTGGGAAAGGTGAATCCCCAGGAGCAGAGTGGGATCCGGGAGGTCCTTGGGCCACCCAGGTAGAAGAGGTTCCACTGCTGGAAGGACATTTGCTATAGGTTGTGTGGCCACCTGGTCCCAGCAGACCCCAGAAAACAACCACATTTGCTGGTGCTGGAACAGGGTCGTTGAGGGTGAAGTCTGGTGCCAGATGTGGGTTGTGATTTTGCCATAATCCCTGAAATGTTGCTGCTATGGGATTGCGTGAACTTTTTCTGGGGGGGGATGGCACCCAGCTGCAGTCTCTGGGCATCGGCAGCAGCATGATCCTCTGAGTGGCTGGCACCTGGCCATTGCTCAGTGAGACCCTCCCTGAGAGGATCTGAGCAGGTCAAAGCCGCAGTCCCTCAGAAGTGAGGGGTCGGGGGGCGCCTGGGTGGCGCAGTCGGTTAAGCGTCCGACTTCGGCCAGGTCACGATCTCGCGGTCAGTGAGTTCGAGCCCCGCGTCGGGCTCTGGGCTGATGGCTCGGAGCCTGGAGCCTGTTTCCGATTCTGTGTCTCCCTCTCTCTCTCTGCCCCTCCCCCGTTCATGCTCTGTCTCTCTCTGTCCCAAAAATAAAATAAAATAAACGTTAAAAAAAAAAAAAAAAAAGAAGTGAGGGGTCGGGAAAACACAGCCGCATCTGAGATAAAACCCAGGAGGGAGGTGCACCTGGCAAATTGACGGCTTGGGCGCAGACAGTGTTAAGGCAGGGAGTAGAAAGAAACTGGAGACAAAGGTGGGTGTCCGATTGCTGTTCGGGCAGAGCACAGAGTTCCGATACTAGAGACTGGGTAGGTGGGCGACGCCATTTTCACCATTCCCCTGCATGCACATACACACCAACAAGCACCACAACATTCCACCCCTGCCCCCCCGCCCCCCCGTAAGCTAAGCAGCGCCACCTAGTGGAGAACAGAGCCGTTACACTAAGCCCCGCCCAACTGGGCCAAACTCACTATTCAAGAACACCACAAATCTCTGCACCCACTTAGTTTATGGACTACAAAGTGCTTCATAGTTTCACTTGTAGGGGAAAGTGATGTAATTTCAATCATATTTCACTCTGTTCATTGGTCCGTCTATTCAATTTTCTTTTTATTTATTGCTCTTTTTTTTCTTGAATACAGAAAGGGAAAAAAATTATTTTTATTGTCAATTATAATTTAAAATTTTTATTTTTCTGCTATATTTTGTACTTTTTTGTAATTTTTTCAAATTCTATTTTACTTCCATCGTTTAATTTTATTCTTTTTCATTGTATTCTTTTTCTCAAATTTTCAAACATTTTCCTTTTTTTCCCCCTTTTTATCTAATCTATCAAGCTCCTTTCAATAGCCAGAACAAAACACGCCTAGGATCTAGCATCATTTATTTGATGTGTGTGTGTGTGTGTGTGTGTGTGTTGTTTTTAATTTTTTAATTTTTTTCCTTATTAATTCCTTTTCTCCCTTCAAAATGACAAATCAGGAATTCACCCCAAAAGAAACGGCAGGAACAAACGACAGCCAGGGACATAATCAGCACAGATACAAGCAAGATGTCTGAACCAAAATTTAGAATCACGATAATAAGAATACTAGCTGGGGTTGAAAATAGGTTAGAATCTCTCTCTGTGGAGATAAAAGAAGTAAAAGCTAGTCAGGATAAAATTAAAAAATGGTATAACTGAGCTGCAATCTCAAATGGACACTGCGGCAGCAAGGATGGATAAGACAGAGCAGGAAATCGGCTATAGAGGACAATCTTATGGAGAATACTGAAGCAGAAAAGAAAGAGGGAGACTAAGGCAAAAGGGCACAATTTAAGAATTAGAGAAATCAGTGACTCATTAAAAAGGAACAATATGAGAGTCATGGGGGTCCCAGAAGATGAAGAGATGGAAAAAGGGGTAGAAGGGTTGTGTGAGCAAATTATAGTGGATAACTGTCCTAACCTGGGGAAAGATAAAGACATCAAAATCCAGGAAGCACAGAGGACTCCCGTAAGATTCAACAAAAACCGACCATCAATAAGATATATCATAGTCAAATCAATGAAATACTCAGGCAAGGAAAGAATCATGAAAGCAGCAAGGGGAAAAAAAGTCTTTAACTTACAAGCAAAGGCAGATCATGTTTGCAGCAGACCTATCCACAGAAATTTGGCAGGCCAAAAAGGAGTGTCAAGATATATTCAGTGTGCTGAATCAGAAAAATATGCAGCAAAAATTCATTATGCAGTAAGGTTGCCATTCAAAATAGGAGAGATTAAAAGTTTCCCAGACAAAAAAAAAAAAACAAAAAAAAAAAACTTAAAGAGTTCATGACCACTAAACGAGCCCTCAAGAAATTTTCAGGGGGACTCTCTGAGGGTTGAAAAGACGAAAAAAAAAAAAAAAAGACCAAAAGCAACAAAGACTAGAAAGCACCAGAAAACACCACCAGAAACTCCAACTCTATAAGAAACATCATGGCAATAAATTCATATCTTCCAGTACTCACTCTAAACATCAATGGACTAAATGCTTCAATCAAAAAAGACGGGGAACAGAATGGAAAAGAAAACAAGATCCATCTATATGCTGTTTACCAGAGACCCACACATTAGACCTAAAGACACCTTCAGATTGAAAGTAAGGGGATAGAGAACCATCTATCATGTTAACGGTCACCAAAAGAAAGCCAGAGTACCCATACTCATATCATACAATCTAGATTTTAAAATAAAGACTGTAACAAGAGATGAAGAAGGGTGTTATATCATAATTAAGGGGGTCTATCCACCAAGAAGATTTTATAATTGTAAACATTTATGTTCCAAATATGAGACAACCCAAATATATAAATCAATTAATTACAAATATAAATAAACTCATTGATAATAATACCATAAAAGGAGTGGACTTCAATACCCCACTTACAACAATGGAAAGATCATCTAAATAGAAAATCAACAAGGAAACAATGGCTTTGAATGATACACTGGACCAGATGGACTTAACAGATATATTCCTAACATTTCATCCTAAAGCAGCAGAATATACATTCTTCTCCAGTGCACATGGAATGTTCTGCAGAATAGATCACATACTCGGACACAAATCAGACCTCAACAAGTACAAAAAGATCGAAATCATACCTTGCATATTTTCAGACCACAATGCTAAAAACTCGAAATCAACCACAAGAAAAAATTTGGAAAGACAGCAAATACTTGGAGACTAAAGAACATTCTATTAAAGAATTAATGGGCTAACCAAGAAGTTAGAGAGTAAATTAAAAAGTACATGGAAGCCAATGAAAATGATAACACGACAGCCCAAAACTTCTGCGATGCAGCAAAGGTAGTCATGAGAGGAAAGTATATAGCATTCAGGCCTTTCTAAAGAAGGAAGAAAGGTCTCAGACACACAACCTAAACTTACAACTTAAAGAGCTGGAAAAAGAGCATCAAATAAAACCCAAAACCAGCAGAAGAAATGATACAGATTAGAGCAAAAATCAATGCTATCAAAACAAGCAAACAAACAAACAAAAACCAGTAGAACAGAAGCTGGTTCTTTGAAAGAATTAACAAAATTGATAAACCACTAGCCAGTTGTATCAAAAAGAAAAAGGAAAGGACCCAAATAAAATCAAGAATGAAAGAGGAGAGATCACAACTAACACAACAGAAATAAACCAATAATAAGAGAATATTATGAGTAATTATATGACAATAAAATGTGCAATCTGGAAGAAATGCACAAATTCCTAGAAATATATAAGCTACCAAAACTGAAACAGGAAGAAATAGAAAATTTAAACAGACCCATAACCAGTATAAAATCGAATTAGTAATAAAAAAAATCTCCCAAAAAACAAGAGTCCAGGGCCAGATGGCTTTCCAGGGGAATTATACCAAACATTTAAGGAAGAGTTAATACCTATTCTCTTGAAGCTGTTCCAAAAAACAGAAATGGAAGGAAAACTTCCAAACTCTTTCTATGAAGCCAGCATTACCTTGATTCCAAAACCAGACAGAGACCCCCCCCCCATAAAAAGGAGAACAATATACCAATTTCCCTGATGAACATGGATGCAAAAATCTTCAACAACACATTAGCCAACCAGATCCAACAATACATCAAAAAAAATTATTCACCACGAGCAAGTGGGATTTATACCTGGGATGCAGGGCTGGTTCAATATCTGCAAAACAATCAGTGTGATTCATCACATCAATAAAAGAAAGGACAAGAACCACATGATCCTCTCAATAGATGCACAGAAAGCATGTGACAAAATACAACATCGTTTCTTGATAAAAACCCTCAAGAAAGTAGGGATAGAAGGATTATACCTGGCAATCATAAAAGCCATATATGAACGACCCAACGCTAATATCATCCCCAATGGGGAAAAACTGAGCACTTTCCCCCTAAGGTCAGGAACAAGACAGGGATGTCCACTCTTGGCACTGTTATTCAACATAGTATTGGAAGTCTTAGCCTCCGCAATCAGACAACACAAGGAAATAAAAGGCATCCAAATCAGCCAGGAGGGGGTCAAACTTTCACTCTTAGCACATGGAATGAAACCCTATATGGAAAACTCAAAAGATTCCACCAAAAAATTGCTAGAACTGATCCACGAATTTAGGAAAGTGGCAGGATATAAAATCAATGCACAGAAATCAGTTGCATTCCTATACACCAACAATTAAGCAACATAAAGAGAAATCAAGGAATTGATCCCATTTACAATTGCACCAAAACCCATAAAATACCTAGGAATAAATCTAACCAAAGAGGTGAAAAATCTATACGCTTAAAACTTTAGAAAACTTATGAAAGAAATTGAAGACACAAAAAAATGGAAAAATACTCCATGCTCCTGGATAGGAAGAACAAATATTGTTAAAATGTCAATAGTATCTAAAGCAATCTACATATTCAATGCAATACCTATAAAAATAACACCAGCATTCTTCACACAGCTACAGCAAACAATCATACAGTGTGAAAAGACCCTGAAGAGCCAAAGCATCTTGAAAAAAGAAAACCAAAGCAGGAGGCATCACAATCCCAGACTTCAAGCTGTATTACAAAGCTGTAATCAAGACAATATGGTACTGGCACAAGAACAGACACTCAGATCAATGGAACAGAATAGAGAACCCAGAAATGCACCCCAAGATGTATGGCCAACTAGCCTTTGACAAAGCAGGAGAGAATATCCAATGGAATAATGACAGTCTCCTCAGCAAGTGATGCTGCAAAAACTGTACAGCAACATGCAGAAGAATGAGACTGGACCACTTGCCCACACCATACACAAAAAGACACTCAAAATGGATGAAAGACCTAAATGTAAGATAGGGAGCCATCAAAATCCTCGAGGAGAAAGCAGGCAAATAACTCTTTGACCTTGGCCTCAGCAACTTCTTACTCAACCAACACGTCTCTGGAGGCCAGGGAAACAAAAGCAAAAAATGAACTATTGGGACCTCATCAAAATAAAAATCTTCTGCACAGTGAAGGAAACAATCAGCAAAACTAAAAGGCAACCAACAGAATGGGAGAAGATATTTGCAAATGACATATCAGATAAAGGATTAATATCCAAAATCTATAAAGAACGTATCAAATTCAACACCCAAAACGCAAATAATCCAGTGAAGAAATGGGCAAAGACATGAATAGTCACTTCTCCAAGGAAGATAACCAGATGGCCAACCGACACATGAAAAAAATGTTCAACATCACTCATCATCAGGGAAATACAAATCAAAACCACAAGGAGATACCACCTCACACCTGTCAGAATGGCTAACATTAACAACTCAGGCAACAACAGATGTTGGCCAGGATGCGGAGAAAGAGGAACTCTTTTGCATTGTTGGTGGGATGGAAACTGGTGCAGCCACTCTGGAAAACAGTATGGAGGTTCCTCAGAAAATTAAAAAGAGGACTACCCTACGACCCAGCAAGTGCACTACTAGGTATTTATCCAAGGGATACAGGTATGCTGTTTTCAAGGGATGCATGCACCCCAATGTTTATAGCAGCACTATCAATAATAGCCAAAGTATGGAAAGAGCCCAAATGTCCACCGTTGGATGAATGGATAAAGAAGATGTGGGGTGTGTGTATGTGTATATACATATATATATATATACATAATGTATATATATATATATACACACATATATATATATTTCAAAAACAATGAAATCTTGCCATTTGGAACTATGTGGATGGACTGGAGGGTATTATGCTAAGCGAAATTAGTCACAGAAAGACAAATACCATATGACCTCACTCACATGAGGACTGTAAGAGACCAAGCAGATGAACACAAGGGAAGGGAAACAAAAATAATATAAAAACAGGAGGGGGGAAAAACATAAGAGACTCTTAAATATGGAGAACAAACACAGGGTTACTGGAGGGGTTGTGGGAGGGCGGATGGGCTAAATGGGGAAGGGGCATTAGGAATCTAGTCCTGAAATCATTGTTGCACAATATGCTAATTAATTTGGATGTAAATTTAAAAAAATAGAATTATTAAATAAATAAATAAATAAATTTTTAGCTTCATTTTTCTGAGAAACAGAGAGAGAGAGAGAGAGAGAGAGAGAGAGAGAGAGAGAGAGAAAGGCTGGACACAAGTGGGGAAGGATGCAGAGACAGAGGGAGACACAGTATCTGAAGCAGGCTCCACGTTCAGTGCCGTCAGCACAGAGGCCAAACCAGGGTTCATACCTACAAACTGTGAGACCATGACCTGAGCAGAGGTGGGATGCTTAACCCACTGAGTGACTGAGGCACTGCAAAAAATGTCTGACCTATAAGGAACATCACTGCTACATCGCTGATGAAGGGACGTAGAAGGGGCACACGTATGACCCCCTCCTGTGCCGTGGTTGGGCACAACTCCTTTGCTGAGGCGACGACGCAACGGTGACCCCCCCCTCCCCAAGGGCAGGGGCACATGCGTGAACCCCCTCCTGCGCTGAGGGGTGATGGGGCGCAAGCAAGCATGAACCCCCTCACTCATTGAGGGGAGCAGAGCGCAGGCGAGATCCCCTCCTTCGCCAAAGGGTGGGTGCAAGCATGACCTAACATTTACCCTAAGCCCTAATTCTAATCTTACCCCTAACCATTACCTCAACAGTCGCCTGCTTCTTTAGCTGTGAAAGTGAAAAGAGCCATTCAGGAAACGTCATATTTAATAGTGGCATCACTGCTCCCTCACCGATGGGTTGCAAGCGTGACACCTGTCCATCGCTGATGTAGGTGTATCGAGGCTGTCCTAGAAGGGCAAAAAATATGATTCGTGTAGTGTAGGCAGTTGTTAGGGATGCAGTGATGAGCATTCATAGTAGGGCTCAGGCATTGGTATATGATCTTAAGATCTGAAGACCAAAAGTAGACAACCAACTCCCAAGTTGAGACCGGGTGAATTTCACAAGAGAAGCAATAATGCTAGTATGTGCAACAAGAAATATTTGGGGCGCCTGGGTGGCGCAGTCGGGTAAGCGTCCGACTTCAGCCAGGTCACGATCTCGCGGTCCACGAGTTCGAGCCCCACGTTGGGCTCTGGGCCGATGGCTCAGAGCCTGGAGCCTGTTTCCATTCTGTGTCTCCCTCTCTCTCTGCCCCTCCCCCGTTCATGCTCTGTCTCTCTCTGTCCCAAAAATAAATAAACGTTGAAAAAAAAATTAAAAAAAAAAAAAGAAATATTTGTCCTTGTATCAGCCTCTATCAGAGCGAATAACCATGGATAGTTAACAATAAGATGAAAATAACCTATCTGTAAAGTCGATATCAAAGCAATTGTTGACCCAACACAGATAGGCAATCAAGGAAAGATGAAAAGAAGTAAAGGAACTCAGCGAACACAAACCCTGCCTGTTTACCAATAAAATCACGTCTAGCATTTCTAGTACTAGAGGCCATGCCTGACCAAGGAGATTTGTGAAAGGGCTTTGGTATCCTGACCGTGCAAAGGTAACATAATCACTTGTTCCCTAAATAGTGACTCATATGAAGGGCCACACGAGGGTTTTACAGTCTCTTCAAATGGGTGAAACAGACCTTCTCATGAAGAGGCGGGAATAGGACAAGAGTCAAGAAGACCTATGGAGCTGCTTTAAACTGTTTTTACCTTCATTTCATCCCTCAGAGAGAGGGGGAGAGAGAGAGAGAAAGACAGAACGCGAGTGGGGAAGGGGCAGAGACAGAGGGAGACACAGTATCTGAAGCAGACTATACATTCAGAGCTGTCAGCACAGAAGCCCACCCAGGGATCAAACCCACAAACCGTGAGACCATGACTTGAGCGAAGTGGGACGTTTAATCCACTGAGCAACCAAGACACCACGAAAAACATCTGACCTAAAAGGAACATTACCTCTATATCACTGATGAATGGATGCAGAAGCGGCGCCTGCGTGACCCCCTCCTGTGCTGAGGGGAGGCAGAGCACATGAGTGACACCATTCCCTCCCGAGGCGATGGTGCAATGGTGACCCCCTCCTTCACCACGGGGGGGGGGGGAGGCCATGCTGAACCCACTCCTGTGCAAAGGGGGGCACGCTAATGCCTGAAAACCTTCCATGCCCAGGGGGGAGGAAGCATGACCCAAGTCTTACCCTACCCCGATGGTAATGCTGACCCTAACCCTTACCTTAAGAGATGTGTTTCTTCAGCTGTGAATGTGAAAAGAACCATTCATGTAACATCACATTTAATACTGACATCACTACTCCCTCCTCAAGGGGTGACCCTCTCACCCGCTGATGGGGGTATGGGGGCGAGGCGAAAGCCTCAAACACCTCATGGGCTGAGAGGGGCGGGGCACCTGTGCAAACCCTCCTCGCAGAGCGGGGTTGTGCACGTGCATCACACCCTCCCACCACAAGGAGTGGCTGTGCACACGTGTGAACACCTACCGTGCCAAGGTGAGTGGGGCACATGCGTGAACGCCCTCCCTGGCTGATGGGGGGGTTGTGTGTCTGCGCAAATGCCCTACCTCATGGAGCGTAGGTTGTGGGCATGCATGAACACCTTTCTGCCACAGGGGCTGTGTGCATACGAAGGGGGGCGGTACGCATGCATGGACACCCTTCCATGCCAAGGGAAGTGGGGCGCATGCGAGATCGCCCTCTCTCCCTGATTGCGGGGAAGGGGGTGTACGTGTGCAGACACCCTACCTCGCTGATCCTGGTCGTGCGCATGCGTCAACAGCCATCCGCAACTAAGGGGTGCTGTGCACATGCGTGAACACCCTCCTGCACCAAGGGGAGTGGGGAGCATGTATGAACGTCCTCCGTGGCTGGGGGGTGTTGTGTGCATGCGCGAATGACTACCTCCCAGAGAGAGGGTTGTGCGCTCCCTAGAACACCCTCCCGCCACGAGGGGGAACAGTGCGCATGCATGAACACCCTCTGCCAAGGCCACGTGGGGGGGGGGGGGCGGTGGATGCGTGTACACTGTTTGGCACCGAGGGGAGTGGGGCACATGCGCGATCGCCCTCCCTGGCTAAGGGGGTGTTGTGTGCATGTGCAGATGCCCTACCTCACCCAGCAGGGCTGTGTGCATGCGTGAACAACCTTCTGCCACGAGGGGGCGCTGTGAGCATGCGTGAACTCCCTCCCTTGCGGAGGGGGGTTGTGCACATGCACAAATGCCCTACCTCATCCAGGAGGGTGTGCACATGCGGGAAAACCCTCCCACCAGGAGGAAGGGCTGTGTGCATGTGTGAACACCCTCTGGCATTGAAGGGCGCGGAGATGCATAGTTTGCACCTTCCCTCCCTGAAGAGGGGTGATGCACATGCGTGAAACCCCATCCCCAGTGAATGGGCGAGGCGTATAGCGCAACACCCTCCCCTGCCTGAGTGCCGTCTGGTGCGTGGGTGAACGCACTCCCATACCAAAGGGGGGGCGCACTAATACTTGAAAACCTCCCGTACCCAGGGAGGAGATGGCTTGACTTAACCCTTGCCCTACCCCTGATGGTAATGCTAACCCAAACCCTTATCTAAAGAGCTGCATGTTTCTTCACCTGTGAAAGTGGAAAGAACCTTTCATGAAACATCACATTTAATAGTGACATCACTACTTCATCCCTGAGGGGTGAAGCTGTACATGAGTGAAACTCTCACGTGGGAACCTGAGGAGAGGCAGAAGTCTATACACCACCTCTTGGGCCAAGTGGGACGGGGCGATTTGTGAACATCCTACCTTGCAGAGGGTGGTTTCTGCTCAGTTCCACGCCAACGGAATTGGGGCACATGAGCAAAAGACCTACGTCACTGATGGGGCATGATGTTCATGCGCAGAGGCCCTTCCCAGTGGAGCAGCATTGTGAGCATGTGTGACCACATTCTGTCATGAGGCATGTTGTACTCATGCGTGAGCAAGCTTCCCAACAAAAAGTCACTGCGCGCATGCTTCAACATCCTTCCGCACGATTGAGCGTGGGGACCATGCGCGATCACCCGATGTCTTTGAGCGGAGGTTTTACATATACACAGATACCTTACCTCACCAAGTCTGATCATGCGCATGCCCCAGCAGCCATCCATCCCAAGCAACACTGTGCGCATGTGTGAAAGACCACCCTCTCGCTCCCATAGTGGGGAGCATGCACAAACACCCTTGCTAATGCATGAACCACTCCTGTGCCAGGAGAGACGTGACTTGAATTAACCCTTACTCTACTCCTGATGGTAACCCTAACCTTAGCTAAACCTAACATTAATCTTCTAGACCTAACCGCTTAACCCTAATCTCTAAACCTAAACCCAACTCCGAAACCTCAATCCCTAAACCCTAACGACTAGCCTTAACCCTCTAACCCTAACCCCCAAACATAACCCTCTAACTCTAACCCTAAACCCTGACTGCCAAACAGTAACTGCTAACCCTAACCCGCTAACGCTAAACCATAACCCCTAACCCAAAACATGACACCCTAACCCTCTAATCACCTAACCCTAACAAGTAACCCTCACCCTCTAACCCTAATCCTCTAACCCTAAACCCCTAACCCTAACCCACTAACACTGAACCCTAACCCTATACCCGAACCCTGACCCCTAACCCTTAACCCCTAGCCCCAACCCTAACCCCTAACCCTAACTCTAACCCCTAGCCCTAACCCCTAACCTGAACCCAAACCCAAACCTGAACCCTAACCCCAACCCCCCCATTTCTAAATCCGACCTTCCCTAACCCTCAACCCTAACCCTTAAACCCTCACCTCACCTTGATCCTGACCCTTTACCCTGACTTTATACCCTGACTTTCACCTTGATTCTCAATTTACTCACCTCTTCTTAACCCTGATTCTGACCCTTAACCCCTACCTTTATCTTTTACTTTGGCCATAACCCTGAATGTCACTGTAACCTTTACCCATCCTCATCCCATCCCCATAATTTATTCTGGACACAGCCATAGTTCTTTAAACCCTAATACCTTTTCTAGTCATATAACATCAATACAACACAAAACCAGAAAAAAAAACATATTTGTATCCCTTTAAATACAGATCTAACAATCCTCCAGAGAATACAGCGATATAAAACCAAAGCACATAAAAGAATCACGCACCATAAGCAAGTCTACCCCAGACATTCAAGGGTTATTCAACACACTGAAACCCAGCATTCTTATGCACATGTTTTTAAATGAAAACATGTGATCATATTAATTGATACAGAAAAAGCTCTAAACAAAATCCAATGCTAGTTTATGATATGCACACAAGAAAGTCAGAATAAAGAGTAATTTGTTTAATAAACCTACAGCAAAAATCATTCTCAATTTTGAAGACTGTAAGGTTTCCTCTGATACCGAGAACAAGGCCAAGATGCAGGCTTTTCACTCATTACTCAATACTGTACTGAAAGTTCTATCCAGAGCAACGAGGGGAAAAAAAAAGTCATCCACATGTGAAAGGAAAAGGCAGAACTACATCTATTCAGAAACCAGAGATGACATCATCTTATATAAAGGACTTCCAAAAGAAATCAACAAAAATTATTGGAGTTAGTCACTTAATTCTGGAAAGTTACAGGGCAAAATTTTGATGCACAAATATCTCACTTATTTTTATACACTAACAATGAATCCAATGAAGAAGAATTTAAGAAACCAATTCCATTTTAGGTAACATCATCAATAAAATACTTGGTAAAAGATGTAAAAACACTGCTGAAAGAAATTAAAGATGATCTGAAATGTACTATTGCTAAATGGCGATAGTACACAATGCAACATGTAGATTCAATGTGATTCCCCGGAAAATTCACAAAGGCCTCTGAGAAGAAATGCACAAGCTCATCCTGACAGTCATATGGAAAATCAAGGGACTACAAAATAAATAAAACAATCAAAAAAATAAAAGGTAGAACTCATACTTGCCAATTTCAAATCTTCAAACAAAGCAACAGTAAATAAACATTGTGATACTGTCGTAAACATATACATACAGATCAGTGGGATTTAATTGAAAACACAGAAATACACCCTTTCATCTACGGTCAACTGAATTTTGACAAGGGCGGACAACATGCCATTATGGATACAATGGTCTTTGCGACAAAAGGGTGCTAGACAACTGACTATCACATGCGCAGAGGAATGAAATTGGACCCTTACCCTCACACCACATACAAACATTAACTCAAAGTGGATCAAAAACTCAAAGGTAAGAGGTAAACTTATAAACTCTAGAAGAATAAATGGGGATAAATCTTCATGAGCATTGAGTTTAACAATGCTCTTAGAGCTGACACCAAAGCACAAGCAAGGGGAAAAGAGTAGATAATTAGTTTCCTCAACATTAAAAACCTTTGTACATCAAAAGGTGCTATCCCAAAAGTGAGAAAACAATACCTAGAATGGAAGAAAATATTCGCACATTATTTGTGTTGTAACAGTCTGTTACACAGAATATATAAAGAGCTTTTACAACTCACCATCAACAATAACAACAACAAACAAGTTTTAAAATGGACAAAGGACTCAGATATACCTTTCCCCAGGGAGATCATGGTGAATAGACATGTAAAGATGTTAAACATTAGTCCTTATGGAAATGGAAGATTTGAACCACCGTTAGATACCCTTTTACACACACTAAAATTGCTATAATCAAGAAAACTACAAAATAACAAATGTTGGCAAAGATATCGACAAATTGGAACCCTTAATATGGAAATGTAAAATGGTGGAGCCTACGTGTAAAATAATTTGGCATTTCCTCAAAAAGATAACAACATAGAATTACCATATGGCTCAATAACTCTACTCTTAGATGTATATCCCAATGAATTGAAAACAGTAGTTTAAAAAAAGAGCACGTGCACAAACATATACAGCAGCACTGTTCACAGTAGTGGAATGGTAGAAACTATGCCAATGCCCCGCAGTGGGTGAATGGATAAACAAACTGGGGCAAACCCACGAACAGCAATATCATTCTGTCCTATAAAGGAATGAAGTAACATGGTGAGGCTGTAGAGAACAGTGCAGTGGTTCCTCATAAAGTTAACACAGGACCCCACCTCTGCACACACGCACCCAGAAATTGAAAGCGAAGCCTTGAGCCGACATTCCTGTTCCTGTGTTCATAGCAGCTTCTTCACAACAGCTAAAACATGGAAGCAACCCAAGTGACGGCGGGACAGGTGAATAAATAAACAAGATGTGGTCTCTACACAATGCAACAGGCTCAGCTTCACAAAGGAAGGGAATTCTGACACCTGTTACAACATGGACTGAACCTTGCAGTCATCGTCCTAAGGGAAATACGCCAATCACAGGAGGTCAAATACTCTCTTCTTTCCAAATAAACCCGCTTTTGCTGGTAGAAACTGGAGGTGTTGTTTTTAAGGTAAACAGAACTAATGAATAAGCACACTCGCAGGGTATGAGACCAACACACAAACACCACATGCGCATCTACACACTCCTGACGACCCACAGGAAGAAGAAAGAGACCATCCCGTTTACAACCGCATCAGAAGGAACGACGTGCTGGGGGGGTGGGGGTAATCTAAGCAAGCAGGTGACAGGCCTGCTCTCTGAGGACAGGACACTGGGGACAGAAACGGAGGAAGACTCACACGGATGGAAAGCCACTCTGTGCTCCTGGACGTGGAGGAACTGACACTGTGACCACGTCCGTCCTGCGCGGAGCGATCTACAGATCCGGGGCCAGATCCGGCACCGAACTCCCCAGGACGCCGTCGCAGACGCGGAACAGACACCCCGACCAGAGCGGCCAGAGCGACCGGAGCGCAAGCACCGCCCGGGCACCTGCTCCCAGGACCGCGAACCGCATGAGGACGTGGCGGAAACCGAGTTGGCGCGGAGCAGGAACACGGACGCGCGGCCCCGAGGCCCAGAGCAGGAAGACCGGACGGCCGCGCGCACAGCCCCGCGGGGGACACAGTATCACCGCGCACGAAGCGGCGCCGGGTCCTTCCCCCGATGGGTCCCCTGAACACCGACCCCCTTCAGCGTCCCCGCCCCGGAAGCTCCTCCTCTCCGGGCTTCGCTTTCTCCTCACCTGCTCCTCCCCGGGCGGGTCCCGAGGAGACCGGGTTCTTGTCGGTGTGGACGCGGCCCCACGTCCTCCTGAATCCCCCACAGCGGGTCCCGAGGAAGTGGCTCCTGTCACACAGGAGGCGGGCTGAATGCGCGTGCGAGCGCCTGGCTCAGGCGCCCCCCTGCAGGCGGTGGAGGTAGTGCTGGACATGCTGGGCTCACAGGTCCACGGAGGCAGCGCCCCTTCCTGGCCACGAGCCGAATCCATGACATTTTGGAAATTGAAACTGAAGCGGAGCCCACTATCCCCCAACTGTGCCAAAAATAGTTAAGGAACAATTAATTGGAAACCATATGAAATGAAATGTACACACAAACTTTACCACCTACACCAAAATTCACTGGAAACTGTAGAGAAATTTAAAATGCAAACACAAGGGGCAGCTCTTCCTGCCCACGGTCCTGTCCCTGTGCTTTAATAAAATCACCCTTTTGCACCAAAGATGTCTTCAAGAATTCTTTCTTGGCGTGGGCTCCGGACCCCGCGAACCCCACTATCACCCCCAAAACTTCATCATTTATATGGCACCCATCATGTGGGGCAATGAGTCTTTTCATCTGGATTCTGGGCTGGTGCAAACTTGATGAGTACGCTTTCCTTCCTTTACCCTCATTTCAGGGTCTTTTGAGAAGTATGGTCTTATTGGAACACTGTCATGTCGATCGCTCAGGCTGCCATCCCCTCAACCGTGGCTACTCTACCCGGAAGAGAAAGCCTGCCTTATGGTTGGAAGTTAGTACCCTAGCCAGAATGGTAACATATTTAAGAAACTAAGATTGACTATGAAGCATGATGCCAATAAAGCCCCTTGGAAATGCTGGCCTGATACCTTGCTTACAGAGTTCCCAACAGCCTTACCAGGTGAGTAAAAAAGTCACTTCCTGGAAGGTACAGGAACCTCAGGATACTGTGGGGACCTCATGAAAAGGAATCTGCCCAAATCTGCAGGTTTTGCAGACAGGTCTGATGCCAAGTACTTGACCTGGCTTTTGGCCTAGAGAGGCTACTAGAATTTCAGTCTAGAGGTTCCTTATGAAAGGTTCCAGCAAATCAAATTTTCAAAGATCTATATGCTCAATCATCAGTCTTGCTGAGCTTATGTAATTATTAGGTCAAGGTTGTGAAAACTGGACTTGTTTTACAAATGAATTAGTCTTGATTTGGCTTCCTCTGGAAATGAGGGTTTTTAAAGAGAAAAACTATGTTTCAATAATGCAACTTCGTGGATGTAAAATTCTACTTCTGATAGTCTACAAATATTATTTGCCTAAGCTGGACAACTTGAGATAAACTTGAAAAAAACTGTCACAATGGCACAGGCATGGACAATCTTGCTTGTTATTCTGTGCAGAGAGTAACAGGACCCCATGGGCATATGATTGCTTAAACAACTAAAAATGGGATGGACTCCTCCAATAATTGCATATGGAAAGTCTTTTCTCACTGTAGACCTATAAATAGACTATAGCGCTTTATTTAATTATTCACTTGAGGCCGGGTTAATTGATACATCTCTAAATGAATATGCAAGTTATAGCCTTACTTAACCTGATCTGTTACTAGAAACCCACCCCATATAAATCCAGGAGACATGATGTATTTAAAAGACTGGAAGTCTAATACAGCAGGGGTTTTAGCTCCAAAATGGAAGGTCCCCTTAGTGGGTTGTATTATGTACTTCCACTACAGTAAAATTAGAAGGCCATTCTTCATGGACTCACATATCAAGAATTAAACCTGAACCTTCTTCACAGGAATCTAGTATGCAAGCTGACATGCCTTCTTATTCCTGTGAACCAGTGGAAGGCCTCAAATCTCTCTTCAAATGACAGTAATGGACTGAAGGAAAATTACCAAAGGTTTATATATATATGCTTCTCTTTCCCATAACATGAACCTTATTTTGTTGTCTTTTTCTGTGTCTTCCTGCCTGGTGATGTTACGGAATCAGGCTGGAATGCTGGCGGAAAAACCAACTGGCACTTGGAGATCTTGGTGAATCGGAGATTTATTTAACGCCGGCGGGTTCAGAGGAGACCACTTCTCCAAAGATCTGAGCCCCGAATGAAGGGGGGTGAGGGTAATTTATAGTTTTCAGCTTCCATATCTGTGGTGGGGTTTCATGTATGCGGCAAACAGGGCAAGAAGAACCCGGAAGAGGTCTCTAAGGTAGAGAACAGAGCTTGTTTTAGTCCTGTCAGCCATCTTATGGTGTAAAACTTTATTCATTTTCCCAACAGTCCCCCCCCCCCCATTGATGACTTTTTAGAAATCTTTTCTTAGGCATCACCTTTTAGCTCTAGGGGTTGGTACCCTCGGAAGGCTAAGATACATGCTGCAGTTTGGCGAACAACAGCATTTTCAATAAAACATACCAGGGTATTTAGTATACAGGGGCCGACGGCCACAAGTAAAATTATGGAAAGGAGGGGCCCTGCCAGGGAAGGGCGCCAGAATGCCCAGTCTGTGAGATCCCATCCTCTCCACTGACTGATGTTTTCCTGTTGCCTACTTGAATTCTTTCCTTGAGTTCTTTAACCTTAGTTGTAACTATTCCTGACTGGCTTATGAAATAGCAACATTCCTCCCCCAGAAAGATACAAGTCCCTCCTTTTTCTGAAGTGAGGGGGTTGAGGGCTGGCCTATTTTGGAGGCACACTGCTGCCAGGGAGTTTATTTGGCTTTGTCAGGTTCCCAGGGAGTCTGCCGTCTGTTCCGTGTCCAGCTTGTTGGTGCCGTCTCTATTAGCCCGACAGCAAGAAGCAAGATCAGGGCGATGACACTAGTAAGGGGCAAGGGCTGGCAGAGTTGCATCTGAACCCCTGGGCTCAGTCTGCGTGTTGATTCCTCAAGCTTCTTCCATGCGCAGGCCAGCCAGCT
This sequence comes from Prionailurus bengalensis, assembly GCF_016509475.1. NCBI lineage: Eukaryota > Metazoa > Chordata > Mammalia > Carnivora > Felidae > Prionailurus > Prionailurus bengalensis. The sequence continues at coordinate 213,846 of NC_057346.1, forward strand.
TCCAGGGTGTGGCTGGAGCAGGGCTGGAGACCTCAGGGGCCACTGTCTTTTTGAGGGTAAGTTTAAGCGGGCTGACTGGATCTGGATCACTTCAACAGGTTGAGGGTTCCTCTGAGTTGGCCTTCTTAAGTCTGGAGTGATGGACCCATAGGGTGATACCTGAAACTGAATCCTCTTATTTGGTTGTATATCTGTAAAGTCCACCTCCAAGTCTCAGAAAGGGGTGGGTTTCTGGTAAATGTCAGATAAGTTTTAGGGAAGACATGGTTTGCATATTTAGAGATTCATCCTGTTTTCCAGTTGTCTAAATAATCATATGCCCATGGGGGTCTTATTGTTATTCCCACAGAAAACAAGCACAGAAGATTGTCTATACATGATATACTGTGACAATTTTTCTGAAGTGTACCTCAAGTTGTCTAGTTTAGGCAAACAACAAACATTTAAAGACAATCAGAACTAGAATTTAACATCCATAACAGTGCATTGTTGAAACATAGCTTTTCTCTCTAACCGCCCCCCTTTCCAGAGAGAGCCAAATTGAGACCAGTGCATTTGTAGAACAAGTCCAGTCTTAACAAACGTGGTCTAATTATTTAGTAAGCTCAGCAAGAATAGCGATTGATCATGAGGATCTTTTAAAGTTTGCTTTGCTGGAACCTTTTATAAGGAATCTCTGGGTTGAACATTTAGTAGCTTCTCTAGGCCAGAAGCTGAGCCAAATGCTTGCCATCAGACAGGCCTGCAATACCTGTAGAATAGGGCTAATTGCTCTTCATGAGGTCCGCAAGATATCCTGAGGGTCCTGCACCTGCCAGGAAGTGACCTCCTTTACTCAGCTGGTGAGGCTGCTGGGAACTCTGTAAGCAAGGTATCAGGCCAACATTTCCAAGGGACTTTATGGCTCCGTGTTTCATAAAGCCAACCTTAGTTCTTTAAAGCTCTCTGGTCATATCTGAGTCTATGAATGTCACTCTCACATATGACATTGCAGTCAAAGCCTTGGTAAAATAACCAGTATTTCCAATGGTGACCTGTTACAAGATGAACAGATTCTTACTGAACTTATGCAAACCGTAATTGCCATGAAAGAAAGAATACTCACTGAGAGTTTTTGAATTTCAGGGGAGTTATGTAGAGAGAAAAGATAAATGTTTCAGTTTGCAAATGAATATGACATTTCTGTATATCATAGATATCTTGAGAGAAAGTGTCCTTAATCTGGAAGAGCAAACATTAGAGAACCAACAATATTTTCAACAAGAATCACAAAACTATAATCTTCCTGAGTTCATTTAATCCCACGTTCCTAATTCTTGTTCATTTTGAATGCAGCTTTTTAGTTCTGGAAATTCTTACCCATTTTAATATTAATCTTAAAGATGTCAAATACCTGTATTTGTCCCCAAAGTCCTTTTTATAAATCTCCTTGAAGAAGAAACACATTTTGTGAGAGAATAAGAACAATTATAAATGACAAAAATCTCAGAAATAGACATTGTTAAAGATCTGATGAGAGTTCATTATGATGCAATTGACAAAGAAATTCAGTTGTTTCTGTGACACATAACAATTCAAGTAATCAGAATATTAAGTGATGACTGTATGCCAAAACATTAAAACATTAGGAAATGCATATATATTTGGGCAGTTACAGCACTCACCTGTGCAGTACAACCTAAGGTTTACCATTGTACGACAGTACTTTTCCCAATAACTAAGCATCCCAAATAAAAGGGCCTAATTGGTCAAAAAGACTTCATTTACAACTTAAATCCTGGGAAGTTTTTTAAAACCTTAGCAAGTTATAAGTACAGCCTAAATAGGTTTACAGATGATTACAAATCTTAAGACTTTATTTATTCAACGAAGGTGGCAATAAAAGATCCAAAAGGTCAATGTATAGCATTATATAGTTCTTACCAAAACCTAGCTCCCTTAACATTGAGAAGTTTTAAACTAAGTAATCAAAGACCTTATAAAGATGAAACCTAAAACTTTGGTTTTCCCGGAAAACAAACCTTTGTTTGCACTGTCTTATCAAGAACAGATCAGCAGTCCAAGAAAACTTTGTAATTTGAGCAGAGAGAAAAGCAGAATTTCAACCTTATACCAGTGTACTTTTAAAATTCCATTCATCTCAACCTTAGTCTATCCTGAGTGCACATAAATTCCTTGGGATTTCCCTTCATGGACCTTCTACAACTTCCCTTTGCCTTCAAACTTTGTCCCAAAGCCATTTCTCTCCAAATAACCCGTCTCATTTAGGACAAAATTACCTTCTTCTACCCTCAACAAAAATGTATTTCCATTCCTTATATCTTTCTTACATACCTCCTACTTTCCTACATACAGGGTTGCTTTCCCTATTTCCATCAGTCTTAAGTACACTTAGCAGAATTTTAACTCTTAGGAAAACTTAGTCTCCAATTGAGGACTTAGTAACCAACTGAGAGGTATTTACACCAGAATTTTTCTTAGATGGTAAATTCATCAACCAATTAAGTACAAAGCATGTTTTCCAATAGGTCCAAATAGCCTTAATTTCTCTGCAATAAGAAGTTAAAAATACAACCTATGTTCAGTAATCAAAGCTTTAGCAATTCATTCTATTTGGAAAAGACCTAGATGTCCAAGAGGGTGCACTTTACTCCTTGACCTTGAGGATGGGAGGAGAAGCCAATGGTGCCTGAGGCAGTGAGGAGGGTATAGGAACCAGTTATGTAGACCACACCCAAGTTGGTGCAGAAAGAGCAGGGGGAGGGGAAGGCAGAAGAGGCAAGGTGCCAGTAAAAGGCAGAGAAAGAAAACCTAATTCAAAACCTTAACTCAGAGAGAGGAGCAGACGCCATGTTTTTTTCCACCAAAGTGGAAATATGGAGTCCACATCAGGCCAGAGAAGACCGGGAATTTCCCCAAAACAAATGGAGTTTCAGAAACTGCTTGGGAACATTCCTTAAAGTCCCCATCCCGAGGTAGACTAACCACATTTGGCTCCAATTATAGCTGTTAACCTGGGAAATGAGGGAGAATCCCTCACATCCATTAGGCAGAGGAAGAGGGAGAGAGAGTCAGTGTCCCCTTCAGTCTGATTCTATCTCGGCCAGACCAATAAGGTCCCCTTCTCGAGGTTCCTCCTGATACCGGCTGGGTTTCCGGGACTTTCCCTGGTTGTGACATTTATTCTTTTCATGTCCTTTCTCCTTGCAGTAGTCTCACTGACCCCTTGCTAAGGAGGTTCTGGGCCTTACACCTTTTGGCGGGTAGACCTTCCCCATCCTTCTGTTGTGGCTCTCTTGTGCCTCTGGAGCAAACAGGGTGTAAGCCTCACATAGCCTCTCATAATAATCCCTGGGGGAATCCCCTTGCTGCTGGGCCTATTCATGGGCTTCTCTGCCCCTGCTCTGATCCCCTGGAGGAGAGCCTCTTGGTACCTGTGGATGTGGATGGGCATCTGGAGAGTGTCTGTGCCTGACTGAGGGCACAATCTGGCCACTGGTCCTTGTGGGGGAGGGTTCTCTGGGTCCGTGAAGGGAGGAAAGATGGGCAGCACATCCAGGGCTGGAGGAGAGACAGACAGAGGAGGAGTTTAAAGCACAGGGGCAGGGGGGAGGGAGCACGGTGAGTCATAAGGTGGCGGAAAGATGGGATCTTCTTCTGGGTCTCCTGCAAACACTAGGGAAGTGGTGGGTTGCTTCTGTGGTTCCCTGGGTGAGTCTCCAGATAAGGCAGCTAAAACCTTTGCCTATCTCTGCTTGCTATGGATGAATCGCACCCAAGGGAGAGGATTTGGGGCAATTTCAAGCCAGGAGTCGATGTATGGAAATTGATCAGGGTGACCTGGGTTCCCAGTGACCATCAGCCAAACCTGCTGCACTACTTGAGCATCTAATGTCCCTTCCGAGGGACATCCTACATCGAATATGGGCCATTCTAGTTCACAAAGGTCCTTAACTTCCCAGGTGTCATTTTTACCCCATAATCACCTGAAAAACCCTTTTTAAAATTTTTGAGCATGACCTCTAAAATCGTAGGCTTACTCTGTTTTGATCCCATTATTAATTCCTTTCTCGTGTTCAGTGTCATGGAGACAGACAAAGGGAGGGTATCCCCTCAGATGAGAGGACCAATCAGATACTCCACTGGTTGCGTTCCCGTGGGAAACTTTAGGTGAGGCTTGGCCATAGTGGATTCGGCTTTGTAACTTGTGACTGGAGTCTAATCTGATGCTGCCCTGGACTGTATGCTTTTCACTGCAATGTAGGTGAGCCCACTCAGACTCCATAGACTTTTGGGGACCTTAAGGGTGCCCGTCCATGGAGCCACAAACTCGAACTCGACTGGCAAGCCTCGCCAAGCCACACATTCACACACACACACACACACACACACACACACACACACACACAGCAGAGGCTATTACATTCCCTCCTGCAAAATTTTCCACCTGTGAGATCACTCAGGTCTCCAGGCAGTGATCAGGTCCCCCTTCCACCCTTTTGGGTGGGCCTCACTACTTTGGGGCTCTGGCCTTACTGGTTCCGACGTTGAGTCCAGTTCCCCACCTACCAGGCCTCTTTGAACCCGGCGGGAAGAGCAGAGCGGGGCTGGCCAGAGGCAGCTGGACAGGAGACTGACGAAATTCAGGCAGGGGGCACTTTCTCCTTTGCTGTTTCTTCACTCCATCACCACCTCGCTGTTCTTCCAAACCGGTGGCAACCATGGGCCAGCGCAGTTGGTTTTCCTGGTCAGGGAGCCAAATATGTTACAGAACCAGGCTGGAATGCTGGTGGAAAAACCAAGGGGCACTCAGAGGTCTTGGTGGATTGGAGATTTATTTAATACCAGCGGGCTCAGAGGAGGAGACTGTTTCTCCAAAGATCTGAGCCCCGAATGCAAGTGGGAAGGGTAATTTATAGTTGTCAGTTTCCATATCTGTGTGGGTTTTCGCGCACAAGGCAAACAGGGCAAGAAGAACCCAGGAGAGGGTCTCTAAGATAGAGACCAGAGCTTGTTTTAGTCCCATTGGCCATCTTTGGTACATTACTTTATTCATTTCTCCAACACTACCTCTAGGTTGCAACCCACAAACTCCAGTTAATCAGTCTAGTGCTCTCCCTAATGAGTCCTCTGGACAACTGGGTTCTCCTTGCATCTTCCACCACCCCAGCCTAAACACATTAACCATTATCTCCAATGACTCAAGGTTCACCCTAACTCCTATCCTCATATCCTAAACCCTCATTCCCTAAACCATTACCACCTTATCCCTCTAATCTCTCAACTAATAAGCACTCATCCTCAAAATCTTCTAAACCCACCCCAAATACTGTCACCCCCTTACCACCTAAACAATTACTCTCTCAGACCCTCACTCACTCACCCTTAAACCATCACTTCCAAATTCTGAACCCACTAGCTCCCCCCCACACCACCCACTGAACCTCCTAAACCCTCCCCTACAAACATCCACCAGCTTACCCCCTCATCCACTCACCCACAAGAAATATTTCATCTCAAACCCAATAACACTCTTCTTCCCACCTCCTCACACAAAAACACCCAAATCATAACGGCGTGTGAACACAAAGCCATATGCCACAAACCCAAAACTGTACACCATTAAACAATAGAATCCTAAAACCATAATCTATAAGCCATATACCATGATGCACACATCATCAACCAGAACCATTATCACAACCAAAGCCAACATAAACATTCACAGCAATACTATTCACAATTGGAAAATGGTACAAAATATGCAAACATGCCACAAAGGGTAAATGAACATACAACATGGGGTAGATCCATAAACTGAAATGTTCTTCCAACATATCAAAAAATGAAATAAATTTGTACAGCTACTGAGGAAAACTGAATGGGAGTTCCTCAATATCTTAAAAATACAATTAATTAATATACCTCAGGGTATATACCCCAAATATTTGGAAGCAGGGACTCACTCTGTAATTCTTCTCCAAGATTTGTAGCCCCATCATGCACAATAGTCAAAAGGCTAACCTGACCATTGAAGAGTGAATGGGTGATGTATACACAATGGAATATTACCCAGCCATGCAAAGGACTAAAGTACTGATTCATTTTTTTTTTATTTTTTTTTCTGAAATTTATTGACAAATTGGTTTCCATACAACACCCAGTGCTCATCCCAAAAGGTGCCCTCCTCAATACCCATCACCCACCCTCTCCTCCCTCCCACCCCCCATCAACCCTCAGTTTGTTCTCAGTTTTTAACAGTCTCTTATGCTTTGGCTCTCTCCCATTCTAACCTCTTTTTTTTTTTCCTTCCCCTCCCCCATGGGTTCCTGTTAAGTTTCTCAGGATCCACATAAGAGTGAAACCATATGGTATCTGTCTTTCTCTGTATGGCTTATTTCACTTAGCATCACACTCTCCAGTTCCATCCACGTTGCTACAAAAGGCCATATTTCATTTTTTCTCATTGCCACGTAATATTCCATTGTGTATATAAACCACAATTTCTTTATCCATTCATCAGTTGATGGACATTTAGGCTCTTTCCATAATTTGGCTATTGTTGAGAGTGCTGCTATGAACATTGGGGTACAAGTGGCCCTATGCATCAGTGCTCCTGTATCCCTTGGATAAATTCCTAGCAGTGCTATTGCTGGGTCATAGGGTAGGTCTATTTTTAATTTTCTGAGGAACCTCCACACTGCTTTCCAGAGCGGCTGCACCAATTTGCATTCCCACCAACAGTGCAAGAGGGTTCCCGTTTCTCCACATCCTCTCCAGCATCTATAGTCTCCTGATTTGTTCATTTTGGCCACTCTGACTGGCGTGAGGTGATACCTGAGTGTGGTTTTGATTTGTATTTCCCTGATAAGGAGCGACGCTGAACATCTTTTCATGTGCCTGTTGGCCATCCGGATGTCTTCTTTAGAGAAGTGTCTATTCATGTTTTCTGCCCATTTCTTCACTGGGTTATTTGTTTTTTGGGTGTGGAGTTTGGTGAGCTCTTTATAGATTTTGGATACTAGCCCTTTGTCCGATATGTCATTTGCGAATATCTTTTCCCATTCCGTTGGTTGCCTTTTAGTTTTGTTGGTTGTTTCCTTTGCTGTGCAGAAGCTTTTTATCTTCATAAGGTCCCAGGAATTCACTTTTGCTTTTAATTCCCTTGCCTTTGGGGATGTGTCGAGTAAGAGATTGCTACGGCTGAGGTCAGAGAGGTCTTTTCCTGCTTTCTCCTCTAAGGTTTTGATGGTTTCCTGTCTCACATTTAGGTCCTTTATCCATTTTGAGTTTATTTTTGTGAATGGTGTGAGAAAGTGGTCTAGTTTCAACCTTCTGCATGTTGCTGTCCAGTTCTCCCAGCACCATTTGTTAAAGAGGCTGTCTTTTTTCCATTGGATGTTCTTTCCTGCTTTGTCAAAGATGAGTTGGCCATACGTTTGTGGGTCTAGTTCTGGGGTTTCTATTCTATTCCATTGGTCTATGTGTCTGTTTTGGTGCCAATACCATGCTGTCTTGATGATGACAGCTTTGTAGTAGAGGCTAAAGTCTGGGATTGTGATGCCTCCTGCTTTGGTCTTCTTCTTCAAAATTCCTTTGGCTATTCGGGGCCTTTTGTGGTTCCATATGAATTTTAGGATTGCTTGTTCTAGTTTCGAGAAGAATGCTGGTGCAATTTTGATTGGGATTGCATTGAATGTGTAGATAGCTTTGGGTAGTATTGACATTTTGACAATATTTATTTTTCCAATCCATGAGCAGGGAATGTCTTTCCATTTCTTTAAATCTTCTTCAATTTCCTTCATAAGCTTTCTATAGTTTTCAGCATACAGATCCTTTACATCTTTGGTTAGATTTATTCCTAGGTATTTTATGCTTCTTGGTGCAATTGTGAATGGGATCAGTTTCTTTATTTGTCTTTCTGTTGCTTCATTGTTAGTGTATAAGAATGCAACTGATTTCTGTACATTGATTTTGTATCCTGCAACTTTGCTGAATTCCTGTATCAGTTCTAGCAGACTTTTGGTGGAGTCTATCGGATTTTCCATGTATAATATCATGTCATCTGCAAAAAGCGAAAGCTTGACTTCATCTTTGCCAATTTTGATGCCTTTGATTTCCTTTTGTTGTCTGATTGCTGATGCTAGAACTTCCAGCACTATGTTAAACAGCAGCGGTGAGAGTGGGCATCCTTGTCGTGTTCCTGATCTCAGGGAAAAAGCTTTCAGTTTTTCCCCGTTGAGGATGATGTTAGCTGTGGGCTTTTCATAAATGGCTTTTATGATCTTTAAGTATGTTCCTTCTATCCCGACTTTCTCAAGGGTTTTTATTAAGAAAGGGTGCTGGATTTTGTCGAAGGCCTTTTCTGCATCGATTGACAGGATCATATGGTTCTTCTCTCTTTTTTTGTTAATGTGATGTATCACGTTGATTGATTTGCGAATGTTGAACCAGCCCTGCATCCCAGGAATGAATCCCACTTGATCATGGTGAATAATTCTTTTTATATGCCGTTGAATTCGATTTGCTAGTATCTTATTGAGAATTTTTGCATCCATATTCATCAGGGATATTGGCCTGTAGTTCTCTTTTTTTACTGGGTCTCTGTCTGGTTTAGGAATCAAAGTAATACTGGCTTCATAGAATGAGTCTGGAAGTTTTCCTTCCCTTTCTATTTCTTGGAATAGCTTGAGAAGGATAGGTATTATCTCTGCTTTAAACGTCTGGTAGAACTCCCCTGGGAAGCCATCTGGTCCTGGACTCTTATTTGTTGGGAGATTTTTGATAACCGATTCAATTTCTTCGCTGGTTATGGGTCTGTTCAAGCTTTCTATTTCCTCCTGATTGAGTTTTGGAAGAGTGTGGGTGTTCAGGAATTTGTCCATTTCTTCCAGGTTGTCCAATTTGTTGGCATATAAGTTTTCATAGTATTCCCTGATAATTGTTTGTATCTCTGAGGGATTGGTTGTAATAATTCCATTTTCATTCATGATTTTATCTATTTGGGTCATCTCCCTTTTCTTTTTGAGAAGCCTGGCTAGAGGTTTGTCAATTTTGTTTATTTTTTCAAAAAACCAACTCTTGGTTTCGTTGATCTGCTCTACAGTTTTTTTAGTTTCTATATTGTTTATTTCTGCTCTGATCTTTATTATTTCTCTTCTTCTGCTGGGCTTAGGCTGCCTTTGCTGTTCTGCTTCTAGTTCCTTTAGGTGTGCTGTTAGATTTTGTATTTGGGATTTTTCTTGTTTCTTGAGATAGGCCTGGATTGCAATGTATTTTCCTCTCAGGACTGCCTTTGCTGCGTCCCAAAGCGTTTGGATTGTTGTATTTTCATTTTCGTTTGTTTCCATATATTTTTTAATTTCTTCTCTAATTGCCTGGTTGACCCACTCATTCGTTAGTAGGGTGTTCTTTAACCTCCATGCTTTTGGAGGTTTTCCAGACTTTTTTCTGTGGTTGATTTCAAGCTTCATAGCATTGTGGTCTGAAAGTAAGCATGGTATAATTTCAATTCTTGTAAACTTATGAAGGGCTGTTTTGTGACCCAGTATATGATCTATCTTGGAGAATGTTCCATGTGCACTCGAGAAGAAAGTATATTCTGTTGCTTTGGGATGCAGAGTTCTAAATAGATCTGTCAAGTCCATCTGATCCAATGTCTCATTCAGGGCCCTTGTTTCTTTATTGACCGTGTGTCTAGATGATCTATCCATTTCTGTAAGTGGTGTATTAAAGTCCCCTGCAATTACCACATTCTTATCAATAAGGTTGCTTATGTTTATGAGTAATTGTTTTATATATTTGGGGGCTCCGGTATTCGGTGCATAGACATTTATAATTGTTAGCTCTTCCTGATGGATAGACCCTGTAACTATTATATAATGTCCTTCTTCATCTCTTGTTACAGCCTTTAATTTAAAGTCTAGTTTGTCTGATATAAGTATGGCTACTCCAGCTTTCTTTTGGCTTCCAGTCGCATGATAAATAGTTCTCCATCCCCTCACTCTCAATCTAAAGGTGTCCTCAGGTCTAAAATGAGTCTCTTGTAGACAGCAAATAGATGGGTCTTGTTTTTTTATCCATTCTGATACCCTATGTCTTTTGGTTGGCGCATTTAATCCATTTACATTCAGTGTTATTATAGAAAGATACGGGTTTAGAGTCATTGTGATGTCTGTATGTTTTATGCTTATAGTGATGTCTCTGGGACTTTGTCTCACAGGGTCCCCCTTAGGATCTCTTGTAGGGCTGGTTTAGTGGTGACAAATTCCTTCAGTTTTTGTTTGTTTGGGAAGACCTTTATCTCTCCTTCTATTCTAAATGACAGACTTGCTGGATAAAGGATTCTTGGCTGCATATTTTTTCTGTCTAGCACCCTGAAAATCTCGTGCCAATTCTTTCTGGCCTGCCAAGTTTCAAAAGAGAGATCAGTCACGAGTCTTATAGGTCTCCCTTTATATGTGAGGGCACGTTTACCCCTTGCTGCTTTCAGAATTTTCTCTTTATCCTTGTATTTTGCCAGTTTCACTATGATATGTCGTGCAGAAGATCGATTCAAGTTACGTCTGAAGGGAGTTCTCTGTGCCTCTTGGATTTCAATGCCTTTTTCCTTCCCCAGTTCAGGGAAGTTCTCAGCTATTATTTCTTCAAGTACCCCTTCAGCACCTTTCCCTCTCTCTTCCTCCTCTGGGATACCAATTATGCGTATATTATTTCTTTTTAGTGTATCACTTAGTTCTCTAATTTTCCCCTCATACTCCTGGATTTTTTTATCTCTCTTTTTCTCAGCTTCCTCTTTTTCCATAACTTTATCTTCTAGTTCACCTATTCTCTCCTCTGCCTCTTCAAGCCGAGCTGTGGTGGTTTCCATTTTGTTATGCATTTCGTTTAAAGCGTTTTTCAGCTCCTCGTGACTGTTCCTTAGTCCCTTGATCTCTGTAGCAAGAGATTCTCTGCTGTCCTGTATACTGTTTTCAAGCCCAGCGATTAATTTTATGACTATTATTCTAAATTCACTTTCTGTTATATTATTTAAATCCTTTTTGATCAGCTCATTAGCTGTTGTTATTTCCTGGAGATTCTTCTGAGGGGAGTTCTTCCGCTTGGTCATTTTGGATAGTCCCTGGCGTGGTGAGGACCTGCAGGGCACTTCCCCTGTGCTGTGGTGTATAACTGGAGTTGGTGGGCGGGGCCGCAGTCAGACCTGATGTCTGCCCCCAGCCCACCGCTGGGGCCACAGTCAGACTGGTGTGTGCCTTCTCTTCCCCTCTCCTAGGGGCGGGATTCACTGTGGGGTGGTGTGGCTCGTCTGGGCTACTTGCACCCTGCCAGGCTTGTGATGCTGGGGATCTGGCGTATTAGCTGGGGTGGGTAGGCAAGGTGCTCGGGGGCAGGAGGGGCAGGCTTAGATCGCTTCTCCTTAGGTGATCCACTTCAGGAGGGGCCCTGTGGCAGCGGGAGGGAGTCAGATCCGCTGCCAGAGGTTTGGCTCCGCCGAAGCGCAGAGTTGGGTGTTTGCGCGGAGCGAGCAAGTTCCCTGGCAGGAACCGGTTCTCTTTGGGATTTCGGCTGGGGGATGGGCGGGGGAGATGGCGCTGGCGAGCGCCTTTGTTCCCCACCAAACTGAGCTCTGTTGTCAGGGGGCTCAGCAGCTCTCCCTCCCTTTGTCCTCCAGCCTTCCCGCTTTCCGAGCAGAGCTGTTAACTTATGACCTCCCAGACGCTAAGTCGCGCTTGCTGTCGGAACACAGTCCGCCCGGCCCCTCCGCTTTTGCAAGCCAGACTCGGGGCCTCTGCTTGGCCGGCGAGCCGCCCCTCCGCCCCGGCTCCCTCCCGCCAGTCCGTGGAGCGCGCACCGCCTCGCCGCCCTTCCTACCCTCTTCCGTGGGCCTCTCGTCTGCGTTTGGCTCCGGCGACTCTGTTCTGCTAATCCTCTGGCGGTTTTCTGGGTTATTTAGGCAGGTGTAGATGGAATCTAAGTGATCAGCAGGACGTGCGGTGAGCCCAGCGTCCTCCTAAGCCGCCATCTTGCCGCAACCTTCCTGATTCATATTAGAATATGGATGAACCGTCAATTCACTACGCAAGAGTAATAAGCCAATCACAGAAAAGAACATTATAAGATTCTACTTGTTTGGGGTATCCAAAATAATTTGATTCATGTGATCAAATTCACCAAAAAAAGTAAAATATGGTTTCCAGGCAGATGGGGAAAGAAAAATGGGGAGTTAATGTTTAATATACACAGACTTTCACTTGGTCAAAATTTAAACATTCTCAAGGCGAAATATGGTGATTTGTGCACAATGGGAATATATTTAGTGGCATACAACTCTAGACTTAAAATCTTTTAGGGGCGCTTGAGTAGCTCAGTCAGTTAAGTGTCCAACTTAGGCTCAGGCCATGATCTCACAGTTTGTGGGTTCGAGCCCCATGTTGGGCTCTGTGCCAACAGCTCAAAGCCTGGAACCTGCTTCAGATTCTGTCTCTCTCTCTCTCTGCCCTTCCACTACCCAGGCTCACTCGCTTGCTCTCTCTCTCTCTCTCTCTCGCTCTCTCCCTCTCAAAAATAAATAAACATTTAAAAACTTTTAAAAACTTTAAAAAATCTTTTAAATGGTCACTATTATGTTTTGTAAATTTAACCACAATTAAAGTCATGACTGAAGTACTCAAACATGTCACAACATGAACAAAGACTGAAAACATACTAAATTACAGAAGCTACACAGGAAAGGCTGCCCAGATTGAAGCCCTCTGTGATCTTTAAATCCATCATGGTTGTGAAGTGAGTGAAAGTCTCAAGAACAGTAAAGTGGGTCACAACAGGAGGAGTCATTGTCACAGAGTTCAGGCAGGTGATGACAGTTGCAGTTGCGTCTGGATTAGATTACAATGAAGAAACCATAATGATTTCCGTGTTTGGGAGTTCTATGACAGTTCCTGGGGAAGATGTCCCGTTTCGAGTAAAAAACAAAGAAGTATGTCATAAGAAGGGGCAACTGTGTAAAGTGACAGCTGGTGAAGCTGAGTATAGAGTTAAAGAGTATTTCTACACTATTGCAGACTTTCTATATGTTGGAAATTCATGGAAACTACATTACTTCTCAAAACAACCATATTAGTAACATACCAGAAAAGTGTAGAACACATCAAACTTCATGGTGGAGGCCAAACCCTACCGGGACATAGTTCACAAGGTGCAACATATTACTAAAGGACCTTGTGGTAAAATTATATTAGTGGCCATGATGCTGTGGATGTTGTGAATGACCTAGGATATGGTAGAAACACGCCATTTTGATTTCCCATCTTCCACCACATCACTCCACAAAAAAACAAAACTAAAAAAAAGTTACATAAACAAACTCAGTGAAATTGTAGGATACAAAAACAAGGTACAAAAATCATTACATTGGACAAACTCATAATGAACCATCAAGAGAAGTTAAGAAAACAATTAGGAAAAAACCTTACCACAGATGAGAAAAACCTATACCATGAAAATGATAAGACATTGATGAAGAAATGGAAAGATATTATGTATTCCTGGATTATAAAAATGAATATTATAGGATTGTCATTTTACCCAAAGTGATGTACAAATGTAATCCCTCCTGATCAACATTCTAGTACCATTTTACACAGAAGTAGAGAAATCCTAAAAGGTGCATGAAACCACAGAGGACCATGAATAGCCAAAGTATCTGTATAGAGAAGAACAAGCCGGGAGGCATCACATTCCCTGATCTGAAACTATGTTACAAAGCTACAGTAACCAAAACAGTATGCTATGGGTTAAGAGACAGAAAGACCAATGGAGCAGAATGGACAGTCCAAAAGCAAATCCACACATATGTGGTCAATTAATTCACAACAAAGGAGCCAATAATATGCAATGGTGAAAAGACAGTCTCTTCAGTGAATGGTGCTGGGAACACTGGACAGCCCCAAGTGTACCACCAGACCTCTTACACACCGCACAACAACTGATGGAAAACCCACAAGAGCTAAGAGGAAGGAGGAGCACCAGTACAGAGGGCAGGGCTGCCCTGAAGTCAATGAGCCCTGGTGTCCTGATGGGATTCATTCCCAGTGAGGACATTGGCGGGACCTTCAGTGGTTCTGATTTCCTCCTAAGCTCCCCTGATTAAGTATCAGCAAAGACAACGCTGGGCTCAGGTGTCTCCTGGTGATGTTTCCAACTCTGAAACAATGGTTTTACAAAGGATGTGCTTGAGAACTTTCCTCAATGAGTGAAGGAAGAGGGCAACTGAAAGGGATGAACCCTAAGAAGATTTTCCTGCAAGGGCCCCTGTGGGGAAAGGCAAGGACCAGACAGTGGGGAAATGATAGACAACAGCACCCCAACTGCCTCCCTCGCACATGGGAAAGGCCCTGCTCTGAGGGCACGAGGACCAAACACCCACTTCCGTGCCAGGGGGCTCCTTCTCTCAGTCCTCACTGAGGATGTTATCCTGGGGAGGGGTGTTCCAAGTTTGCACATGCATCTCATTGTTTAGGGTCAGAATCCTGATCAGGAACCCCTTGCCCAAGTATGTGATCCAGGTGACACTTTGGTCATCAGACATATCAGCCTTTACCTACAAGGGGCCCCTCCCATGAAGACTTCTGAGAGGTGGGCCAGAGAGGGATAAAGTGGGCTGGAATGCAAGGTTCATGCCTTACCCACGAACACCATCTCTGGGCCCCTCCAAGTATCAGAGTCTTGGGGGATTCCAGCCAGTGAATCCGATTTCTTCCCCTACTCACTCTGAACCCCCAACCCCAGCAACTGTCTCCTCAGCCTTCACACTGGGATCAGACAAGTTATTTAACACATCAGTCATTCAAGGAATTCTTGTTGACCACTGATGGGCACAGCTTATGCCCAGGCACTAGTCCTCCAGATACATCATGCCAAGCAGGCATCAAGGAGATACCAGAGTGGCATGGGTAGGAGGGAGCAGCATACTGGGCTGGACCAGTTATAATATTCTATTTTTAATATCTTATAAGTGCCTACCTTGGCACAGGCCCCAGCCAGTCACTGGGGTTACAGAGACAGAAAAGCCCCATTATGTGCAGGAAGGGCATTGCAGGGGGCCCACTGACCCCAGGCCCACCAATGACCACACAGCCCTGAGCATTGCCATGACCTCTGAACACACCTACAGCTGGCCCATCCCCAGAGCACCAAGCCTGGGGTCTTAACCATGTGGCATCTTTCCTCAAAAACACAGGCCTAGAATGCCCCCACCAGCCACTACAGCCTCAAGTTTCCAGAAAGCCCACATATTCTGTTGGATATCTGTGGGCTGGATGGAGATAAGCCAAGAAAGTGACACCCTGTGGAATCAATGCTGAGGAGACTGTCTTACTCAACCCTATGAGTCCTTCCCTCTGGACACTTGAACTTCACCCCTGGACCTCAGGGCTGGTGAGCAGGGCTGGGCTGAGAGGCTCTCTTTGCATTGTTGCTGATCTTTCCTTCCTCAGATGTGGCTTGGAACCTTGGAAATAAATGCTGAGATTAACTTTTTCAGGTGTTTTCCTGACACAGTGGTTGAGGCCAAAGATGTCTTGATGCTGCCATGGATGGGTCCACAGTGGGGAGCAGTCAGAGCTGGGGACAACATGCTGCCCTCCACGTCCCTGGGCTGAGGTCCCTCACTGACCTGGTAATGGCATTTCTCAGTATCTGCTAGTGGCAGGAGAAAGTGGAATCGGGGTGTACAGGGGTTGTTCCAAAACTATGGATATCTCTCTATAGCAGCCCCGAATACCTGGTGGCTCTGCTCTGCATACTGGATCCCCTTAGAAATTACACCTGGGATCAGATTCTGTTAGTTCCCAGTTCCAGCCTCCATGCCAGCAGTCCATCTGCTTGTGCTGAGGCCAAGTACAATGTCATGGAAAGGAGGCCAACCCAGGGCTGATCCCCACTTGGCAGCAGCAGCAGACATGACACAAGCCATGGGAGGGGAGCTTACAGGAGGGTCTCAACTACAAGACAAATCTTTAAGTTGCTGCTCCACGAGTCAGGGCTCATTTTCTGGAAAAGCCTTCTCGGTCAACTGAGATTTTCAGAAGTATCTCATCGGATTTGATGTCAACTAATGTATTATGAAAGGACCTTATTTGATCTTATTAATTTGATGCAGCTGAATTAACAAACATGGGTCCTATTTACAAAATTCACCAGGTTGCCAATGAATAGACATCTTGAAGTCAGAAAGTACTGCATTGGGAATCCAGGTCCCCAGCGTCATCCCTTTGCAAACTGTGATGTTTGCAAACTTGTGAAGACACAGGATGTACTTTGCTAGGACCAATGATACCCTTGATCCTGAGAAGGTGAGAAGGATACAAGCTTGAGTTATGGCTGACGAGCACACGGTAGAGATGCCTGGGCGATCCCAGGTCCCACTGGGGCTTTGGCACACACGTCTGCAAGACCAGGCCATGGCTCATTGAACCATAAAGCAATGATGTTCCCAAGGAAGCAGCCCTGACACCCCTGCCCCATCTACTGGCTTTTTTATTTCTTGGATCTGCTGCTCACGGTTTCCCCATTCTTGCTCATGTCACTGCTGCCAGCATGCCTCTCCTGCAAGAGCAACCACCTCCTACCTTCCATGGTCTATGTTCCAGCCATCCTGCAGCTTCACTTTTTATAACACAGCAGAGAAGAGAGCCAGCAGTCAGGAGGTGGTGCCTGAGGGCTGCCCTTGCATGCAAAGTCATGCCATCACGGTGACTGTCTGGACATCGTGTGGCTACTTAGGGCCTCCTGGATGTCTGAGTTATCCACACACATGTCACACGGTCACATGCACCTATGTGAGCAACTGGCTATGCCTAACTCTTGTTACCCAAAATGTTTGATCTTACAGAGGCTACAGCCCCACACACCAGGTGACATTTAATCTCCTGAGGAACAGCTGTTTCTGGGCCAGCCCAGATCTTGTGTCCTACTCACAGAAGGAGAACACAGGGTGTGTTTGCTGGGGCCAGTTGCCTCCATAATTGCACAGTCCCTCAAAGGCAGGCAGGAAGTCTCCTTCCATCTCTGGAGTACTGGGAGGAGCTACAGCTGGAGGAGGTGGTAAAGACACTGCCTTGTCTCTGCCAGGTGCATTGCCGGACAAGCTACCCCAGAGGTCATGGACCACAAAGGCTCATCGACCAATCAGTATGCTGGAATCACAAAGTTCGTTAAATAAATGAGACAAACGAGCACATTACCTGAATCCAGGGGTGCAAACATTAACGTGCCCAGTCTCACTCTGACACATTAGCCTTTCCTGCTTGTGGGGACCAGAGCTCAAGTCTGAGCAGGAGTCCCACACCTGGAAGGGCCCAGGGCAAATGGCATACACTGACTCCATCAGACAGGCATGGGGACAAGTATGCCTTGTCACAGCATACCTGCACAGCCCTGAGTGTGCAGATGAACATTTGGCCTACATCGTACCTGAAATATATGCCAGTGCAGCAGCTTGACCCCCAACAGAGAGGCTACAAGGAAGGTTGTGGCTTTAAAGACATGACTGCACAGAAGAGAGGACAGGTTCATCTGGGACTTCAAAGGCAGTGTCTATGGAAGGTGGAGACCCCTTTGTGAGACAGCTGGCAATGAGTCTGGAGATGCAATACCTCTATGGTCTGAATGGTCGTGTGCCCCCCAAGCTCGTGTTAGAATCCCAGCACCCAAGATGATGGTGTTAGGAGGTGGGGCTTGTGGGAGGTGCTTAGTTGAGGAGGATGGATCCTCCATGGATGGGAGTGGGGCCCTTACAAAAGACCCCATAAAGTTCACTCACCCCTCGCCCAAGTGAGGACACAGCAAAGAGGGGCTGTCTATGAACCAGGAAACATGCTCGCACAAACACCTGATCTATGGGCATCTTGATCTTGGGCTCACTACTCATTGAGGGTGGGGGCGGGGGGTGCACAAATAAATGCCTCCCGTCCCCATGGGGAGAAGACTGAGGGGTTCATGCAGACCCTTGGGCAAGGTTCTGCACTGCCTGGACTCATGGTCAGGCCCCAGCCTAAGCCAGACCCTGCTCTCTACCGTCCTGGGGTGTGTCACCCCAAGCCAGGATGCCCCCTACGCCAACCTCCCACAGAACATGCAGATGATGAGGTGGGAGGGGAGGGGTGTCTCCAGAGCCCAGGCCAAATGGCGCGGTGGTGCTGCTCCCCTCCCCAACCTGGTCTTAGCGTTATTCTCAAACTTCCTGGATATATCAGAAGCAGCACAACATGCACAGAAGGGCGGGTGACACTGCCTGAGGGCTCTGAGCTTCGCAGGGTGATTCCAGGATGCAGTCCTGAGAGAATCTTCAGGGGCCCGGACACCCTTGAGAAACAGAGAAACAAGAGACAGTGTGTGCCCTGTACAGAAGTGGAAGGGGGTCTCGGTGGTGATGTTTCTTCCCAGTGGGCACAATGCTGAGGTGAATGTTCAGTCTCCCACTGGGAAGGCACAGGGAGGAGACTGAGGCTTTCAGAACTAGCTTCCCTCTCTCATGCTGCATCCCCTCATCCCATGCTCTGCAAGAGCCCTGCCCAGCGAGCCTGTGAGCCCTGCCCCCTGCACCACAGCAAAGTGGAGGAAGGCCTGGAGGCTTCTCTCGTCAGGGTCCCACCAGCCCCTTCTGGACACAGTGCCACACCGCCCTGCCTCTGGTCCTGTGCATCTGCACGAGGCTCCCGGCAGTCTCCTCTGAGGGCCTCTAGCTTCACTGTGCACATGGTGTCCAGCACAGGCACACGGCTAGGCGGGGCTCCAGAGAAAGAACGTTCTGCTTCAGGAGGACAGATAATTATCTCATGTTGGCCAAAGTCAATTTTCTGGGTCTGGAGTTTACAAACAAAATTCCTCTCTTTGAGAAGGCAGAATAGCTTCTACCTTGCTATCTGTATAAATGGTTTGTACTGAAACCAATCTCTCTATTCTTTAAACAGGATTGGGGGAGGGGGGTTGCAACATTGTTTCTGGGCTCCAGGCTCTGCTGGTAACAGGGAACTGATCAGGAAGGAACATTCTCAGAGACCAAACAACTGACAGGTGGTGATGTTTAGGGAGGAGCCTGGAGGTAACAGCAATTAGGAGCCTTCAAGGAGACCTCAGACCCCCCAGGGAAGAGCAGCCTTCATTGGGCTCCAGGGGGAACCGCCAACCAGTGGGGCAGGGGAAGACCACGCCCATGAAAGTACCTGGCCTCTGGTTTAGGAACCCAGGATTTCCCACTACTGATAAGTTAATGAAATGAACCAAAGGTGTTAAACAGGAAAACAAGGGGCACCTGGGTGGGTCAGTTGGTTGGGCATCCGACTTAGGCTCAGGTCATGATCTCATGGTGCGTGGGTTTGAGCCCCGCCCCGTGTTGGGCTCTGTGCTGACACCTCAGAGCCTGGAGTCTGCTTCGGATTGTGTGTCTCCCTCTCTCTCTGCACCCCCACCCTCTCGTGCATGCTCTCTCTCCTCTCTCTCTCTCTCTCTCTTAAAAATAAACATTTAAAAAAAACCAGGAAAACAAGCTGGCCCACAGTGGCTAAACCAGGAGAGGGAACCTGATGCAGTCAACTTCAAAAACAAGAAGTCCTCCAAGGAAAGGAGGTTACAGAGAGATGCCCCAAAGCTTGGCTCCTAGCTCCTGGGAGGCTCTAGGCCTGAGCACACATGGACTGAGAAGGCATTCTAAGCTCTTACTTCCTTTATGAGGGACCACTGTCAGGAAAGCTTCTCATCTGGGGTGAGGCCCCATGGGTTGCCCTAGATGGGAAAGCCACCTGCCCCTTCAGGGGATAAGCTACACCGAGGCTCAGCCCCAAGGGGCCCACCTATTAGATGTGAGAAAAGAATGAATTTGGGGCACATGACTGGCACAGAATTATTAAGCAAAGAACCCAGAATATCACCATGACATTACTATGGCTGCGATGGAGCTGTAGATGGGGATACTGTGCCAAAACCTTACCCTGGCCCACATCATCAAGAGACCCATGAGCCTAGATTCTAAGCCTGACACGCACCCTAATGCTGGTCCTCCACTCAGCCCTCCGGGCAGATCACTGCCCTGCTGGCTATTTGGCCACTGTCACTGCCACCTCCCTCTGGCTTTAAAGGGGCCCATCTCTTATATCTAAGGAATAAATGATAGAGGGGCCCATGACCAGCATAGAATTATTCAGCAACAGACCCAGAATTGTACAATGACCTTTCCATGGCCTCTATGGAGCTATAGATAGGGATCCTGAGCCTAAACCTAACCCTGGCCCAAACAACTGGCTGCTCCCTGAGCCTGAAGCCTAGGCCTGACCCACAACCTAACATGTGTGCTCAACTCAGCCCTCCTGGAGATCACTGAACTGGTGGTGGTTCAGCCCCGACCACCTCCCGGGGCCACTTCTTAGCCAAGGCTGTTCCCCTAAGGGGACCTACCTCCTAGGTCTGAAGAGAACAGATTGGTGGCCCATTACTGGTGCAGGAATACTCAGCAAGGAACCCAGAAAATATCCATGGTATTTCCACAGCAGGGATGGAGTGGCCAAAGGGGATCCAGAGCCAAAACCTGACACTGGCTCACACAATCATCCAGCCACTGAACTCAAATCAAATCTGACACACCCCATAACACACAGCCTCAACTCAGGCATCCAGGGAGATCACTGCACTGATTGTGGTTGGGCCCCTGGTGCTTCCTTGGACCTAACACTAACCCTAGCCATTGCACTTGCCCTAGGGAGCCCATCTTTTAGGCTGAGAAAAGCTTTGAGGGCAATGAGCAGTGCAGAATCTTTCAGCAAGGAACCCAAAAATTTTGCCATGACATTTCCACAACTGGTATGGAGCTGTAGAAGGGTATCCTGAGCCAAAACCTAACACTGGCCAAACCATAAGCCACCCCCAGAGCCTAAACCCTAACCTGACCCACATCCTACCACATGCCCTAAACTCAGCCCTCCTTGGCGATCACTGAAAGGGAGGTGGTTCGACCCCTGCTGCCTTCCAGGACCAACCCTAACCGTAGCCACGGCCTGGCCCAAAGGGGGTTCCACACCTCCTAGGTCAGAGGAAAGAATGGATATGGGGTCCATGACCTGTGCAGAATTATTCAGCAAGGAACTCAGAAGCTTGCCACAACATTTTCGTGGCTGGGATAGTGCTGCAGTAGTGGCTCCTGACCCAAAACCTATCATTGGCCCACACGATGGCAGACCCCTGAACTTAAACTCAAAGCCAGACCAGTGCTGTAGCATGTGCCTTCAACTCAGCCCTCCAGGGATATCACTGCACTGCTGGTGGTTTGGACCCTGCTGCCTTCTGGGATCTCACCCTAACCTTAGCCATGGCACTTGCCCTGAGTGTCTGAGGAAAGAAGGAATTTGGGGCCAAGAACCAGAGCAAACTATTTCAGCAAGGAACCCAGAATTTTGCCATGACATTCCCAAGGCTGGGATGGAGTTGGAGGAGCAGATCCTGAACCCACACCTAACCCTGGCCCACCCAATTGTCTGGCTCCTGAACCCAAACCCTAACTCTGACCCACAGCCTAACACATGCCCTCAACTCAACCTTCACTGCAGTGCTGGTGGTTGAGCCCCTGACACCTCCTGGGGCCAAATCCTAACCCTAGTCATGGCTCTGGCCCCATCCTGAATAGGATGGGAAGTCACAACCGGTCAGACCTGGGTCACCTGCCTGAGCCTATGGCAGGATGTGTCCATCATATAACAGAATCTTGGGTCTGGGTGGGAGCAGAACCCTGGCAAAAAAAATGGTGCTGAACAGACAGAACCAGCACAGGTCCTAATGTGTTAGATAGAGCCAGAGGGTGAATGTGAAATCACGGTGCATTCCTTTGGGGCCATCGTCTGCTGCAATAATAAAGAGATCTGAAATACAGTGGCTAAATAAAGGTGTACATCTCTTTACTTGTTACATAACATTGCCAGAGATGGACAGGAAGACTGTGGGCAGCGTGGCTGTCATCCACCTGCAGGGGGGAAGGGCAGGCTCACAGATTCACTGGGACAGGAAGTGGCATACATCAGCTCTGTCACATACTATTGACCAGAACTTAGCCATGGGGCCGCTTGCAGCTGCAAGGGAAGCTGGGATGTGCACTCACTAGCTGAGTGCCCAGGTGCCAGCTACAAGCGTACTACATTAAGGAAGGGGAAGTAGATGGGCGTGCCAAATTAGGAACCGCCCCCAACACTCTAGTGTAATTAGCACAGTAATAAACGTACATGGAAACTACTCACCCAAGAGAATTCTAGAGTTGACAATACCGTGTGCTGGTGAGGATGTGGAGCAGTTGGTGGGGACATGAAGTGGTAAAGCTGCTTTGGATACTGGTTCAACAGCACCATTGGTGGCAGAAAGGCACATGTGCTCCAACCTGTCAGTCACTCTTCTGGGTATAGATCAACCAAATTAAGGGCACATGTTGACCAAAAGGCATATACGCGAATGCTCACAGATTTACTGTAACCTGGAATTGCACTCAGCCGTGGAAAAGGAAGGGTCCATGCCAGGAAACAGATGAATCTCTGAGACACAGCTCTGAGTGTCAGGAGTCCCACACACAAGCACGCAATCCGTATGTTCTATCAAGTCTGGTTAGAGAACCCACCCTGACTGGAGCATTCCTGGTGGGCAGAGGCACCTGGGTCTCTAATAGCCCAGGGCTTGAGTTTTCCCACTACCAACAGGCTGGCAGGGCATGCTGGCCTCATTGTCCAGATAAGTGATCATACAGACAGGGGCTGATGGCTTTGGCAGGGGTGGAGGGCACATATTTTCATTCGTCCTGGTTAATAGGCCAGGTGAATGCTTCCCTCCAGAAGAAGCTGCCAGATGGTTGCCTGGTGGCCAAACCACTTACACTCACATCTGCACTTGGCTTCTGTTGCTGGGTCCTGCCCAGTGCACATGCCATTTGCTGCCCCATGTCCATCCATGCTGGGGTTGAAGGCTGAGGAGATGTTCCTGTCATTTCCCAAACGTATATGGTGACAGAAGATTTCACAGTTCTGGTGGGAGAAACATACCAGCCTGGGAGACCCTGCTGACAAGTGGAGTCAAGACTCAGACACATCTGCACAGGTTTCTGACCCAGATTACCTGGGAGTCCCATGTGCGGGCTGATGCCCGTTTGGGGGAGCTCCCGGAGAAGTTGTCCTTGCAGCTGGCCCTCCCTGCATCCGTCTGGCCTCAACTAATCCTCTAGAGAGGGTCTGTGAGACCATCGATGCCTCAGCAGGATTTTGTTGGGACACAAACTCCTTGGCTCACTTTTGTTTCAAAGACAAAGTGTGGGATGCGGGATTCAAATGACGGGCTACTGTTGGCTTCCTTGCTCACATTTCTATGTTCTTCCTTCTCTAATCCAAACAGAATCAAGATTTGACCTTATTTAGGAGCTCTGAACATAGGCCCTGCCTGACATAAGAAGCCATATCTGGGACCTTCCCCACCCAACCCCACACTCATGGAAGACACCGTCTTCTTCCTACTCACTGGCTCCTCACTTCTTTCCTTGCCAGAAGAATCGAATTCTGCATTTGTGTAGCAGGCAGAGAACCCTTGACTCTGAGAAGAGAGGGTTCCCACATTCCTTTGGGGTAAACTAGTCACAGCAAAAATGCCCCTTTCCTTTGCCACTGATTCCAAGAAGTGAATGGCACCCTGCAAGGCAAAAAAAAAAAAAAAAATCAGTGGGGCCCCTGGGTGGCTCAGTAAGTTAAGCATCCGATTTAGGCTCAGGTCATGATCTCACGGCTTGTGGGTTCGAGCTCAACATCGGGCTCTGTGCTGACAGCTCAGAGCCTGGAGCCCACTTCAGATTCTGTGTCTCCCTCTCTCTCTGCCCCTCCCCTGCTCATATTCTCTCTCTCTCTCTCACTCTCAAAGATAAATAAACATTAAAAAAAATTTTTTAATCAGTTGGAGACTCCCATAGGCTTTCTCCCCTGGCCCCTTCCTTCAAACATGGGATGTTGGTGTCAAGCCTGGAGCTCTGGTAGCTATTTTGTAACTAGGAGGTGGCCAGCATGAAGGTTAAAAGTCCTCATGCAGGGAATGGAAACAGAGGTAGGACATGTCTAGCTGGGGGGCATGATTCAGCTCTGGACCCAGCTCTATTTCTTCAGTGACACCACTAAATTTCATTAATGTAAGACCCCCCTCTGAGATGGCCTTTCTCATATTTGCAGCCCAAACTTCTTGTCTGGAAATAGCTTTACCAAATAGCCAGATTTTGTGTTACTTCACACAAACATTCATTCCTGTCCAACCCGGCTGAACTTCTGTGTTTTTCATCCCTTGGCCTGTAAACATCATTCGTCAGCAGACAGGGCAGGTGCAGGGGGGCTGGAGGGTGTCAACTCCAGATGGAAGAGGCTGCCTGCCAACCCTATGGATTGTGAAGTCCATGTGCAGGCAAGAGAGGATCTGGCCAGATAGCTGTGTCCTGAGGTCAGAGTGGGGCTTTGAGATGGTGGACCTCCTCCTGGGTCCCCACAGCTCCCCAGGTGGGCTCTGTGACCCATGCAAATCCTGAGGCTTCCATCGAGGAGGCTGTGCAGCTATGCCCACTTCTCTTGCGACACCTGCATGGGTAGTGTCCATGTGACAAGCTGGATTCCGAGGGCACCCAGCAGAGGGACCACATGGAGTGATAGAGACAGAGACAGACTGAGAGAGAGATACAGAAACAGGGCCTGGCCTGTGTGTGGCATGTCTTTCAGAGGAGGCCATGTTCCAGCCTCTGCAGCCCAGGTCTTGGCCACAGCACTGATGGGCCCTGGGATGGATCCCTGCAGAGTAGGGTGGCCGCCCCTGCTTACCAGGGTCATTATGTTGTGTCTCGGGCAACTGCTGAGGCCACTGCACAGAGAAACATCTCAGGCTATTGGAGATCCGGGAGCCTGCTGGAGCAAAGAGAGTAGACCCATCGCCTGGCCCACCACCCACAGCCTGCCCTCCCATAGCCTGGCCCACCACCCACAGCCTGCCCTCCCAGCATCTAGAAGCTTCTTTGGGGAGGGCAGGGCTGGAAAGAGAGCCAGAGGGATGTATGCCACCAAGAGCAGCTAAGCTTGGACCACCCAACTGGACTTTGTCAGGGTCACCCACCCCAGCATCCAAACCACAGAAATGCCCTTATGGAAACAACAGGCATGTAATGTTCTGCACGATTCTGTATGTGGCAAGTGGGGCCCCACTGATTTTCCCAGGGCCCCGGCAGACCTGAGTGGGGTGCTAGGGGCTCTTCACTTGTCAGGAAGCCCCCAGGCACTCCCCACAAGGGGTCTTGAATTCCAAGCTTCCCCATGCACAAGGGGTCCAGGCAGGTTCCCCTAGACCACCTCCCATCTGAGGAGACCAGTGTAGAGACCAGCACAAGTGATGCACCTGCTGAGGCAGAATCACGGCACATCTGGTCGACATATGGTCCACTGCAGGCAGATGTCCGGGATGAATGGGATGGGGGTGTCCGCTCCTTCCTGTCACCCCCAGTGTACCATCAGGTTCACAGGTGGCTTCAGTCCTAGAAGGTGATGGCCCTGCCCTTCTGTTGACCCACCTCTATCCATCTACCTGGAGTCCCTGGAGAGCAGGTAGTGGCACCACTAGTTCAGGACACCTTAACTATCAAAGTGAGTACTGGAGACACATTCTCGTGGGCCTGAGGCTTACACTTTGCACCTGTGCCCCCCAAATCTCCACACAGGCTAGTTGTTCTACTTTTAAAACTTTAAACATTTTAGTAAGAACTGCATCTATTTAGGGTGTTCAGCACAGTGATGTGAGGCATGCATATCAGTGACATGATGACTTGAGCCAAGCTCTGGACCTGCCTTCCCACTCGGTTACTGTCTGTGTGTAGTCATAGCACCTGAGGTCACACACATACAGTACAGCGCTGTCAGCTGGTCACTGTGCCGGGTGCCAGGTCTCCAGGGTTCCTCCTGCATTACTGACACCATGTGCCCCACCAATGATGAGGCCAACTGATCCCGACCTGTCCCTACACCAGGTCGTTCTGTGCTCAGCTTCTGCCTGTTCTTCAGATTCCACGTGTAAGTGACACCACACAGCCTTCTCCTTGTGTGTCTGGCTTATTTCATTCAGCATAACATCCTCCAGATCTGACCGTTCTTTTTTACAGCTGAGCGATATTCCTCCATACGTACATCAGTCAATGGATGGACACTTAACTTGCTTCCATGACTTGGCCATTGTGAACAATGCTGCCATGAACATGGATGTGCAGAGATCTCTTCCAAACAGTGATTTCCTTTCCTTTGGGTAAATACCCAGGAGTGGAGTTACTGGACCATCGGGTGGCTCTGTTTTTAACTTTTTGAGGAACCTCCAAACTGTTCCCCAAGGTAGCTGCACCAGTTTGCATTCCCACCAATAGTGCAGGAGCGTTTCTTTTTCTGCACGTCCTCACCAATACTTGTTATTTTAAAATAATTAAGATTTAAACAGTGCCCTCATTGCCAGCAAAGAGCCAGGATGTGCCCAGAGAGACAGTCTTTTGGCCTGGGGGAAATAGCCAGAATGTCCTGAAACTCATTGACGGTGGCGAGTCTCTCTTGGCCACCCCATTTCCCCCGAGCTTGTAGGAATGCTCAGCAGGAAGTTAGGGATTGGGGACACAAAGGCAGAGGGAAAGGAATGAGAGACACAGAAACAGGGAAGAACTGGAGAGCAGGTTCTGTGTGGGGTGGGGGAAGGCCAGCCTGGAAACAGGTCCCTGCCATCCAGGTTGCTCTGAGCAGGTGGGTCCAAGAGGTGCTGGCACTGTCAGTCAGGTGGGCACATTGCCTTGTCAGCCACTGTGAACGTTTATGGGCAGCAGGGCCATTAGACATGTTGGTGTGTCTCAGGAGGACCTGATATAGGCCCTGAAACTGCAGACTCTGTGACTGTTAATAATGATTCATGCCAACAGCTTTTTAGTGTCCATGGGCATTTCCTCTGACCACACTCACAGCAGCAATCGCGTGTGCATCAGGTCTGATGGTCCCAAGCACCTAAAGGCATGTGGCCTCTTCCAAAGTTTCACCAGCTCTTCCATTTCTCTGCTTGTCTCATGGACACCAGGAGAATGGAGGGTGGGAGGGGGGCAGGGACATTGCTGAGGTCAGAACAGCACCTTCCTGGAGGCCCCACAGCCACCCACAGCCAGTGGGATTATCTTGTCACTCATGCAGAACGTTCCTCCAGGGAGGACATTATAGGACAACAAATCAGAAGTTCCACTCATGGGTTTTCCCCTGAGATAAACCTCCACCAATGTAGGATCTGAATCCAGAAAGATCCCAAGAAACTCTCCTCTTCATGTTCCAACTTGGATGGGAGCTTCCCTGGCTTCAGTTGTGTTGTGCAGCCTCTCAGGCCCATCAGGGGCTCAGTCGCACCTGCTGCAAGCCTGGGCACCCCTTCTTCCTCCCTGGGAGGCGATGCCACGGGATTTTTCTGCAGGTGCACCAGGTCTCCCCAGGAGCACGTGGCCTCATTTCTTCCCTCCAACTGTAGCACCCTGTAACCAGGGCAAGGGGGTAATAGAGGAAGATGTGGGACAGAGGCCCCTGGGGTGAGTGATGAGGGGTTGGTGCGTTCAGGAGCACATGGGTGCATGCAGTGGGGGAAGATTTGTGTGTGTAGGAGGCAGGTGCGTGTGGGGAGGGGGCAAGTGTGTGTGTGCAGGGGGGCCCACAGGTGAGTGCAGGGGGCACTGGGTATGTACAAGGGGGCAGTTAAGCTGCTAGGTGCATGCAGGGGGGAGAGAAGGCCAATGGGTGTGTGCCAGGGGGTACTGAGGTCAGGCCCATCATTGTCCTGGGGTCAATCCTGGGCAGGGACTCAGGACAGTCCTTGCTGCTTGAGGGTGTGATGTGGGTTCCAGCAGGGGATGCTTTGCCTGCAGGGTCTCTTGTCCAAGGTCAAAGGTGGCTACAACAAAGAATTAGTCAATTAGAGAGTGAAGACCCCTGTCAGGGTGGAAGGAGTGAAATCCTCTTCCTGTTCTTGGCGTCTTCACTGTTGACACTCTACCTACCACGATGCCCCCTTGGGGAGGCAGTGTGGCAGTATGCGTACCTGAAATATGCAAGTGTAGGCCCATGAGTGAGGCTGTGATGAGTCTTCCCTGCAAACATATGCAAGGGTCCTCATCAAACGTGCTTGGCTGCTGTGAGTGACTAAGAAATCACAGTGGCCGTCTCCAAGGGGCCCACAGGGACCAATACGTGGTGTGGCACCACCTCCCAGGGGCACACGTAGCTTTTATCTGCGTCCCTCACAAGGGAAGAAATGGGGAAGACTGATATCCAGCTGCAGAGACCTATAAAAAGTAGAATTCCCAGTGCATCCTTGTCTCCTATATCCAAGGGGACATCAGTGACGAAGTGGATGGACACTTCTCCAGAGCTCTGAGCCTTGTCAAGAGCCCCCAGCGACTGAGCCAGGGTGCAGATGTGACCCTGAGGAATGACAGTGACATGCCTCCAAATCCATGGCTTTTCTCTCCTCAGTGGACAAAGCCAGAGCCAGAAGCATTTTTGCATATGGTGCCACCAACTGCGGCTTCAGTGGGCTTGGTCTCACAACTATGGATCAGTACCTGATGTCCCAGGCAGGGAGCCCCTCTGTTCTGTCTGGCAAGCCATGGCATTGCCCCTCCCAGCCAGCCCCAGTTCCTCAGAGCCTGGCTACTCTCACGCCTACTCCAGTGGGCATGTGGTGCCAGAGCCCCAGCCTGATAGGAAATATGAGCCCCCCTTAAGCCTCCTCCAGCAAGACTGATACCTAGCCCCTCCTCAGGAATCTGCAGCGTGGGAGGACTGCAGCTCTGCCCAGATAGCCGGAAGCATGGGATTGCTCTTCAACTTGCCTCCCAGCTCAGCCCACTATAAGAAAATACATTTCCCCCCCCAGATCGCGCATCTGCCAATGCCAACCTTGCAAGTGAAAAAAGCCAGTCTCCAGAGAGAAGAAATGTGTTCTTTTATTGAATTTTGGTCTGAAGAAGAGAATTCCTTTTCCCAAACCTGCTCATGATTTTCTACTGTGAGTCTAGAGGGTCTAGAGACTGTACTGTCCTTTTTTTCTTTCTGTCACTAAACAGTATTGCACCAGGGGCAAGTTTCTGTTCTCCCTAAAATTCTACACTTCTGTGCCTTGGCACCTATGCCCTATTACAGGAGTACTCAAACTTCAGTGACGCCACAGCATATGAAATGTTTAAAAGAGCAGTTCAGTGATGGGCCCACAGAGGCTCATCCCACCCTCCCTGCACCCAAAGCCCTCCTACTTAGAAATCACAGTCCCTTCACCCTCTACCAGCAGGGTCTTTGGTGTTGTATGGGGTTATCCCACTTTGCCAACTGAATGGAGGGGATCTGAGGAACAACCTGAAGCTTTCTAGCCTCACCTAGACTGTGGCCAATTGCACTCCAGCCTCCACCAGAAGCAAAATGAACTTACAATGTGAAAGACCCATTGAGAAAGAGTTGAGGCTGGGCATTCCCTGCATCCTCAGAGTATGGAAGGATCCTGAAAAGGTTTCAGGAAGGCTCTCATGAATAAAGTACTTTCTTTTTTTTTTTTTTTTTTTAATTTTTTTTTTTCAACGTTTATTTATTTTTGGGACAGAGAGAGACAGAGCATGAATGGGGGAGGGGCAGAGAGAGAGGGAGACACAGAATCGGAAACAGGCTCCAGGCTCCGAGCCATTAGCCCAGAGCCCGACGCGGGGCTCGAACTCACGGACTGCGAGATCGTGACCTGGCTGAAGTCGGACGCTTAACCGACTGCGCCACCCAGGCGCCCCAGTACTTTCTTTTTTTTAATGTTTTATTATTTATTTTTGAGAGAGCGAGTGTGAGCAGGGAAGGGGCAGAGAGAGGGGGATCAGAAGATCCAAAGAGGGCTCTGCACTGAGAGCCATAAGCCTGATGCAAGTCTCGATTCACAAACTGTGACATCATGACCTAAGCTGAAGTCAGACAATCAACTGACTGAGCCACCCAGGCACCCCAAATGAAGTACTTTCACTTGGGATTTTTGATTTCTCCATTAAAAAAAAAAGTGATTCCAAATAGACTCACTGGGAAATCTGAGAACTAACTTACTGGGAGTTAGTTGGGAAACTGCCCTATCCCAAGATGGGCCTGGAGTAAGTTCTGTGCCAAGAGCATTTCTTAGTTGCAGTTCTAGAAGTTTCTTTCTGCTCTCACTCTGAGGATGAGGATTCTGGCCTCTGATATACCCCATAAGTGTTCCCCTGGACCTGGGTGACACCTGACAGCCTGCCACCAGGGTCCACCTGGCTTCCACAAACAATGAAACCTTCCCTTCAGCTCTCTCACTGTTAGGGACATCTGGGAACTATTAGCTCTCTTTTCAGTACAGAGCTGCTGGGGCCACCCACGTGGATACCCACAGCATCTTAGACCAATTGGTGGTGAAAGACAAGGCTTAGTCCAAGACATGGGAGCAGGACCTCCCTGCAGATTGTTCCAGATAACGTGACAAATTTCTCCAAACTCATTCATCCCTCTGACCTAGTAGACACCCTTGTGGCCAGTGTGAGCTTGGCAATTAGCCCATGAGAACCCCAGAAGGCCTTGATGTCCATGTTCTCCATTCCATGTAGCCCGCACTTGTTCCTGAGCAGTAACTCAGAAGGTGAATAATAGAACTACTTTTTTTTGGAAAACAAAACAAAACAAAAAACAAAGAGAAAGATTTAAATATGCCCAGACACAGGAAGATGCTTCCATCAGCGATTCTGGCATAAACAACATTACAGTGGACTAGGTGGCTTGAAACAAGGCACATTTACTATCTCACAGTATCCGTGGGTAGGAGTCCGGGCGCAGCTTACTTGGGTTCCCTGAGAGGAAGGTGTGGGCTGGGGATGCAATCCCATTTGAGGCTCCCAGGAGGCAGGACCTACCTCCTCATTCAGGCCTGTTCTGCCTCCTAGGTCTGAGGAAAGAAAGGATTTGGGGACCAAACCTAGGCAGAATTATTCAGCCAGGAACCCAAAGTTGAACATGCCATTTTCATGGCTGGGCTGGAGCTGCAGAAGGGGATCCTGAGCCAAGCCTAACCCTGGCCCAGACCATCAGGTCATGAGCCCAGACCCCCAGCCTGACCTGCAACCTAACACGCGTCCTCCACTCAGCCCTCCAGGCAGATCACTGCACTCCTGGCTATTTGGCCAATGCCACCTCCCTCGACCTAACACTAACCCTAGCCATGGTTCTGGCTTGAAGATGGCCCATCTCTTAGGTCTGAGCAATCAACGAGAGAGGGGCCCATGACTGGTACAGAGTTATTCAGCA
Organism: Prionailurus bengalensis; assembly: GCF_016509475.1. NCBI lineage: Eukaryota > Metazoa > Chordata > Mammalia > Carnivora > Felidae > Prionailurus > Prionailurus bengalensis. The sequence continues at coordinate 245,231 of NC_057346.1, forward strand.
ATGAACCCAGAATTGCACCATGACATTTCCATGGATGGTATGGAGCCGGTGATGGGGATCCTGAGGCAAGACCTAACCCTGGCCCAAACCACACGCCATCCACTGAGCCTAAAGCCTAGGTCTGACCTGCAACCCAGTATGTCCTCTCAAGTTAGCCCTCCAGGGAAAAAATTCAGCTGGTGGAAGTTTGGACCCTGCCACCTCCCAGGACCCGATCCTAACCCTAGCCATGGCTCTGGCCCTAAGGGAGCTCATCTCCCAAGTCTGAGGAAAGAATGGATATGTGACACATGATCTGTGCAGAATTATTCAGTGACGAGTTTTCCATGACATTTCCATGGCTGGGATGTGGCTGTAGATGGGGATTCTGAGCCCCAACCTCACCTTGGGCCAGGCCACCAGCAGGCCCCTGAGCCCAAACTCTAAGCCTGACCAACACATGTGCCCTAAACTCAGCCCTCCAGGGAGATCACTGCAGTGCTAGGGGTTTGGCCCCTGATACCTCTGGGGACCTAACCCTAACCCTAGCCATGGCTCTGGCCCCTTAGAGGCTCATCTCCTAGGTGCGAGAAAAGAACGGATTGGGGACCCATCACTGTCACTGAATTACTCAGAGCAGAACAGAGAAGCTGGCCGGGACATGTACACAGCCCAGATGGAGCTGAAGAGGGGATCCTGATCCAAAAACCTAAGCCTAGCTTGTGCAAGCAGCTGGCCCCTGAACTTGAACCTAAGCCTGGGCCACATCCTAAATCGCGCCCTCCACTCAGTGCTATGGAGAGATCAGTGCACCTCTGACAGTGTGGCTTCTTCCACTTCCCGGGACCTAAGCCTAACAGCCTTCTCACTCCTAAACCTTAACCCCAGCCTAACCCAAACCCTAAACCCTAATCCTAACTCACACAATCAACTGGCCCCTGACCCCAAAGCTTAAGCCTGATCCGCCACCTCATCCTTGCCCTGAACTCAGCCCTCTGGAGAGGTCTCCACTTTGCCAGTGGATTGGCCCCTACCCTCACCCAGGTCCTAACTCTAAAGCTAGCCCTTGTTCAGCCTGAAGCGTAGGTCTGAGGAGAAAACCAGTTCAGATCACATGACCTTGCAGTATAGTCTGCCAGGAACACCAATGTCACTGTGCTATTTGCAATGAGGATGGGGCTACACAGTATTATTCTGATTGAAAACCTAACCCTAACCTATGCCCTCCCCCTAAGCTGCCTTGTTTTAGGTCCTTGTCTGCTCTGATCTCTGAGTGGCCCACATACATGCTGTCTAGGCCTTGCCAGCCATGTACTCCTGGGGACACTCCAGTCTGTAGAGCACCCGAGACACTTAACAGCCCCTGCACAGCCTCAGGACAGAGGAAGCCTACCCCAGGATAGTCCCTCTGAGGTGGCAGTCAAATCCTAGCTGACAGTTCCTAATTGAACTGGCTGTCTGATGGTGTCCAGCACTGGAGGCTCCAAGGTGTCCAACCACCCCTCTCAACTTTGCTCCAACGCATCCCAGATTACTCCAGCTCTGCCTTCTGGGCAGTACACGTGATTTTGTGTGATACGACTTGGACTGTGTAGGTACCAAGCACCTCTGGGAGTCAGTTCTCAGGCCTGGGTTCTGCATTCAGCTGCCCTTTATAAAGTCCAGGGCATCCAAGGCCTGTGGTGGCCATGAATGCACAGTTGGCTCATGCTGAGCTGCCCTCCAACTGGTCACTGCCAGGCTAGTTTGCCTGTAGGGGCTCTGTTGGGCAGCTGAGTTCACACCAGTCCACCAGGGGCCTGCTCAGGGGCTGGGCTCTACCTATACTTCTCTGTTTCAGGTCCAGACCTCCCCTGGATCCTGAATAGCCCATATGTGCACAGCTGGCTCTGTCTCAGCTGGTCTTAGGCTGTGCATGAGCATTGCTCCTGTGACACCCAGCCTTGACCTACAAATTAGTTCCTGGCTGTCAAGCTGGGGCCAGTCTCCCCAAAATGCCCACTCCCAGGGTGGAAAATGCTTCCTTTTCAAAATTCTTTCAAGGAGGCTACTGCACCTGGCCACACACAGTCCCCTGTGGAGTGGGTGCCTAATGTGACTCATAGCTTCTAAAACAGCAAAGGCTTTCAAAGTTCTGTGCTGGGGACAGACTGGCCTCCTGGCAGCCTGATCAGGAGCCTGGGCTCGAACCTACGGTCCTTCATTTCAATAGCAGGCCTCATTTCGAGGCTGGGCTGCCCGTGGGTGGGCCCTCCCTCTTCCAGCCTCTGCTTTGGCATGTGCAGTGGGCCCCTGACAGTCTGGCTCAGCTAATACAGGGGCAGTCAGCCACTTCTGTCACCCTGCAGTTTTTTTGTTTTTGTTTTGTTTCTTTGGTTTTTGGCTGGCTACCCATGCCAGTGGCCAGGCCCTGCTCTGGCAGGGCAATCCACGTCCCTATGGTGGAACAGACTCAGTGTGATGGTTAAGGATTGGAAAAAAAGGCAGGTGCCAGATACCCCTAACAGCTTCTCCTGTTACCAGCCCCATTGGTCTCATCTTGCCCTGTTTCAGGCCCCTGGCTACACTGACTGCACCACCTAGACCGGGGCATCTACACACTGTGAGCTGGTTTGGAGCTACAGGGGTCACTCCAGCCCTGTGAAGATAGGGCCCATCCTCAATCACAGGGAAAGACTTCAGAGTGGATAGCACCCACATCCGTAACATCTTCCTGAGCCTCCATTTAATGGTAGGGATTGTCACTGGATGCCACTAGAAAAGGTCCCAGGTTTCTCCAGCAGTCAAGGCTGCCTAGGTGTCTCTTATTGGTTTTTACCTAGACCATCCCACAGGTGCCCCACCTGCAGATGCGGTCCAGATTCCTCCAGGCCTGCCTTCAGGGCAAAAAGGCGTTTGTTAGATTTCATCTTAGAGTCAGGCAGAGTCTGCCTATCCCAACGGCTGCCCTGTCCCAGGTCCCTGAGCCCCCTGACATGTTCTGCCAGCTCACACGCCCATCTTCACAGAGTCAGCAGCCCTGCAAGCCTCTAGAGTGAAGCTTGTCCTGACTCCTATGGAGCCTCCATGCAGGAGAGAAACCTCACCCAGAAAACCTTGCTAAGGCTTTGTTTCCAACTGGCAACCATCAGTCCCCGTTCACTCCCGCTGCCTGAGGCGGTGAGGGTTTTCCCAACCATCTAGGCTCCCAGATGTGTCCAGAAGGTGGGCATACTGGCCATCCCTTGCCTTCTGGTCAGGGAGTCCTGATTTCTCCCTCTCTGCCTTGTGTGGGTGTGGAGTCAAATCAAGCAAGTTGCCATGACCCTCCCAAGGGCCTGTTCCTGTGCCCTGGGCCCTCCTTACAGCTGCCCTACTCCAGTTGTCTGTGTGGTCTGTTAGCTCCTTCAGACCCAGTCAGTCAGTCTTGGGGTGCCTTTCTTCAGCCCTGTGGATTTGGGCTTATCCACAACCAGGCTATAGCTTCCAGGCTATAAGGACACCACCCACCGAAACTCATTCCAAGCTGGCTGCTTCTAACTGGCTACTGTCACTCACCCTTCAGACAGGCTGCACAATGCGTTCCTGGCCTTCTCCAGAACTCAAGGCCCCCAGGTGTTGTTTTTGGCTGGAGTCCAGTGGGCAGGCCCCGATCTGGCAGGGCAAATCCAAGTCCTCCGGGTCTGCCCTAAGGGAGACCAATAGGCCCAATGGTGCAGGTTCAGTCTTCAATGAAGCCTGCCCAATTGTGCAGGTTCAGGCTGCCATGAACCTCCCAACAGTTCCCACTGCCCCCCCCCTCAGCCTGGCTGGACATTGTCCTGTTCTGGGTCCTGGCTCCCCTTACCTGCTCCACCTGCCCTCACACAGTCAGCACGCTGGTGGCTGGCCCCAGGCTGCCAGGCGTATTCTAAGCCTGTGAACATCTGACCTGACCCGTCCACCTGCACAGCATCCAGGGTGCAGAGGCCACACTCTGAATGGCCTTCTGGGCTTCCTTTGATACTAAGGACTGTTGATCCCTTTGGGGACTAGCACCTTCTGTGGGGTCTGAGGCTTCTTCAGCAGTCAAGGCCTCCAGGTATCTCTTCTCAGAGGGGACCTCCCTACCTCCCATGGGGTCATGCCAAGGTCCTCCAGATTCTTCCAGGTCTGCCTTCAGGAAAGACATGCACATTTGTGGAGTTGGAAGCTGAAGTTGGAGGCAGAAGCCAATGGCTCCCAGTTTCCGCCCTCTGTGGCCTGGCATCTCCCTACAGCTGCCTCCTTGCAGGTTCCTGGGTCTACTGGCTTGCAGGGCCTGCAAGCTCACTGACCCCGTCAGGGAGCCTTGAGGAGCCTGGGAACTCCAGGTCTGTGGAGCTAGGGCCAGCCCTCAGACCCCTTAGAGCCTCAAGGGTGCAGTGACCACACGCAGCCAGCATCTTTCTGATGGGTGGGGGTGGGGTGCAGTTTTCTACTTCCAACCATCACCCTCCATTTGCACAGGCTACCTGATGGGGTGTCAGTCACTTACAGAACTGGAGGCTCCTGGAGTCTCATGTGGCTGGCTACCCACAGATCGTGAGCTCTGGCAGTGTACGCAGTGCTCCTACAGGCAGAGTCTCGCATAAGGAAAAGGATATTGTGCGAAGAACTTCTTTGCCTTTCAAGCAGTCGAGTGAGGACGTGTTCCAACAATCCACCTCTGCCATGGCTGGAACCCCCACTGTGACTATGGGTCTCTCTCAGCAGAGGACCACCCTGTGCACCCACTATCTCTAGAAATAAGGGCAAAACTAGGCCCTATAGAGTATGTAGATGCTCCAAATGCCACCCCCTCTCTTCCTGGAGCATCCCTGGAGCCTGTGGACAGGGAGCAGGGAAATTCTGGCTGATGCCTGTCCGCACTGTTCTCATGGATGCAATTCACCACCTGAACTGCAGTCACTACTCCACCAACACTGACACCATCCGGATGGAAACAGAAACACACCACAGCAGCCAGATCAGACAAGGCCCAGTGCAGAACTTGGCTGCTTGGCTGGTGATCACTCATGAGCATGTAATCCATTAGATGGAGAGCTGGGCTGTTCTAAAGGGATGAACAATAAGAAGCCGAAAGGTGGATGATCATCGATAAGCTTCTGTGGGGTCAAGATTATGTGGAAAGACATTTGGGTTTATCTGCAAGACCATGAGGTGGTCCTCACTGTTTTTCATATCCTGGCTCGTAAGGCACTGACAGCTCCTGGTAATCAGGCAGCAGATGCCCCAGATGAGGCATGAACCCCATAGCAACAGACTTTTCATAGAGATATTGCAGGCTGGGCACGTAGACAGAGTGGCCAACACAGTACCTGGATGGGTGGCACATTGCCACTGATCCCAGCTGCCCTTGAAGCCCAGTGATTCGGTTAACACAGTGACACCATGCCCTATGTGTTGTCAACAATGCCCAACACAACTGCCAAAGAAGCCCTGAAGCTTCCACTCCAGCTCTCAGCCGGGATGAGATCAGCAAACTAATTATAACAGCCCTCTCCCTCCAAGTGAAGATTGTAAATATGCCTTAGTTTGTGCAGACACTGCATGTGGCCTAATGCAAGCTTTCCCCTGTTGTCATGGAAACCGGGCTGCAAACACTAGGGGACCAGAGCAGCTGAGGACCATGTATTGATAAGCTCACTGAATAGTGATCAAGGGGTTGACATTTCAAAGATCATAATGTGCACGACTAAGGACAAGAATGTGGCAGTGAGTGGGGGTTCCATCTTCTCTTCTGCATCCCACAAGCTGCAGCTTTGGAAGAGAGAACAACGGAGTATTCAAGGATCAGATTAAATTAGTAACAGGTAAAACCACCTAGGGTGGGTGGACTAAAGTACTATCCATTCTTTAATTCATTTGAATTAAAGATGAATTCAACGAGTAGGGTCTCTTGTCTCATATGCCAAACAGGAAACCCCTGCTGAAGCACCCAATACCGTAAGAGTATGGAAGTTACAGGACTCAGCCACTGCCCTGATCAATGTGCATGCTGGAGAGAACAGCAAGCCAGATCACACCTCAGAAAGGAATTTGTACTTGAATTTGCAATGGGAAGTCCTGCTGGCATAGGCAAGTTATTTTGCACCCCTGAACGATGGGAAACTATTCAGTCTCCACCAGGATCCCACTGTACTGCTTCAGTGAAACCTGTTATAATGCACTGTACCTGGAATGGAACATATGGCATAAAAAGAGGGGAGAAGGTCAGGGTTCTGGTCTGCCAGATCCTCCCCACAGTTCATCTCTTGACACCTGACAGGACTGTCTTCCATGGCCAACATCAGTGGCACACACAACCTGGTCAAATTCCTAAAAAGGCAGCCATACTAACATCTAAAGATCAGGCCACAAAGGTCACTCTTGTAGAAGGGAGAGACCTCCCCCCATGCAAATTCCTACTATTTCTCTTTTTGACCTTAGACTCTGCTGCTCCCGTGGTGTCCAGTCACATGATGAGCACCTAAAGAATATACCTTCCTGGAGAGAGCCCACTCATGCAGGAAATCAATTCAAGTGTTCAGTACATGGGCACCTGCCCTCTCTAGTTCAACAGGATTGCCATGCCCTTGCCTCTCCAAGAGACAAATTGGAAGGCCCTAAAGCATTACATTAATTGAGAACAAGGTAGGTCGAGCACTCTCGTTTCATCTGATATTATCAGTAGTGTATTGATAACACCGGTCATGGGTATTCTTTTTCTATTCTACAACCTATAAAGGCATCCATCAAATCACTCACTGGAAAGGGCCTAGAAAGACCACCATCAGACCCAAACAAGGTTATGCTCAGGTTAGGAATGGGCTGATGTGGCTATGGCTATGGACCATTATATCAGGGCACCCCTTTGTTGAAAACAGAAATATCACTCTAAACAAAATCAACCCAATTGCACCAACAATGTGGGATGGATACCACTGAGACTACATCCATCCTGTCATATGAAGGGAGAGTGACTGGTTGGCAATGACTGATCACAACACCCAGGTATTTGGAGGGTAGCCCCTAATGGGATCCCACGGTTTTGTGGCACAAATATCTGGCCATGTCTTCCAGTTGGGTGCTGAGTCATTGTACCTTTGTTTTCCCTAAGCATAACAGTTGACAACCTCCCTCTCCTTCAGGCAGATGCACATACTTGCTGCTTCACAGCTACTGGGCTGCTGTCTTTGTTTGCTCCACTGGCTTTGCCGACATTGCAGCACATAAAGCCCTTACTGAATTCACTCAGTAACTCTTGAGGGACAACCAACAACAACAACAACAAAAAAGCCTGCCTTTACCAAACATCGAAATGTCTCTAATGAAAACAGTAGTCCTCTAAAATACAGTGACCTTGGACACTGCTGTTGTCTTGCAAGGAGGCACCTGTGCCATTATCCAAACAGAATGTTGTATGTTCATGCGTGAGGAGTCTGCTAATGTATCATATTTCTTAAATCACATGAGGACATAAGTGAATGCCCTGACTGATCCAACCATAGCCATGGGGATTTAATAAATCAAGGGTTGTTATCATGGGCCTCTTAGTGGAAAAAGCTGCCACTCATTTTCAGAATCACTGTCTTAATCTATGCTTTATCTTGCATGTGCCTCTATTATTGCTGTGGCATCTGCCTCAAATGCCACCAGATAGCTGGCACAGGAGCCATCTCCATGCTAGTGAAACCCCTTCTTGATTGCTCAGGGCACATTGTAGAAGAGAGATTAACATGAGACTAACTGCTGCTCACAGAGGTTGGTGTTTTGGTAAAGGTCAATGACAGGATATTACCAACACTTGCCATGATCTGGACCAAGGAATCTGGAGGCGGCTCCTTCGCTTCCTTGTCCTTGGAATGTGGGTTTTGCTCACCTTCCCCACTCCCAGAGGCCCAAAGGATATGGCCTTGAGATATTGATATGGTGTTGAGACTATGTGGATGATATGCACACACTCTGACTGAACTCTATTACAGCCTCTATATAAACTTCTAAGATATGGAAGGCAGGTGTGGAGATCTACTCTTTTTGCTGCTCCCAAGACAAGCCATAGATGTAAATTACCTTGCTTCTTAAACCTGCCACCTACCGATCTGGAGTGCTCTGACCCTTCTTTAGTCTCTCCTTGCTCACCGACCAGGGGCTGGCTTCAGATTAAATCTGGGAAGCCTCCAAGGAACTTACAACTGTCACTAATTAGATCATTAACAATAGATCCATGGACACTATGTCCAGACTTTAACAGAAAAGTGACACTTTGGGGCGCCTGGGTGGCTCAGCTGGTTGAGCGTTTGACTTGGGCTCAGGTCATGATCTCATGGTTTATGAGTTGGAACCCTGCATTGGGCTCTGTGCTGACAGCATAGAGCCTGGAGCCTGCTTCCGATTTTGGGTCTCCCTCTCTTTCCGCCCATTCCCCACTCATGTGCACGCGCACACATGCGCGTACTGTCAAAAATAAACATTAAAAAAAAGAAAAGTGGCACCTTGTATTCTGTACATAGCAAACTTAGCATATAACACACATCATTATCCTTGGCAGTATATGCCAGTCTTCAAGCTTATACCACATAATTCCTTCCCAGCAACATGGAATTCTCTCTTAATAAACCTTCTAATGATCATATTAGAAGTTATAATGGTAGCCTATGACTGGAAACTTAATAGACAGGACTTTGTAGACACATACAGATCCCCAAAATGTGCTAAATTTTGTCCAACTTCATTTATGCCCAATGTACAATTTATGCCATATGCAGATTTGCTAAAAAGAAGAAAACCCTGACAATTCCTTGTTGAACTGGTAGAAGGTTTAACTGGAGGAACAGTGGCAGCCACTTTTTCTCAAATGCAAATCAACCAAACCACATTAAGTTTTAAATAGTTTGAAAACAAACAAGCTCAATTTCACACAGACGCTATGTCAGCTTTGTCATCGCTGGGTACACAGATGGATAAAATTAGCAATATATTACAAAACGTAAGTGAATTCACACAGAATTAAACAAAGTGATAGAAATTTGGCATAAGGCAATTGGAGAAATCACAAAAAATAACAACATATTCAAAATTGACATGAAAGAGGTTTCTCTAATTGTTGCAGTCAAGATTGGCTGATACCAGGAATACTCTTACAACAGCTATCATCTTGGGGGCAATCCTGGTTGTCCGAGATGCCAGACAACCTGGCCACAACTGAATACCACACATCCTAATGACTGTGATTCTTTGGGTAACCGTGATATTAGAGTACTGGCATTTGAAGGAGGAAACACGACATTGGCTTACCACCTCTTTGTGGTTCCACAATATCAAAGGGAAGCGCAGACTGAACCTACAGGCCACAGGAAACCCTTTATGATGGAAGGATAACATGTTCTTATAGAGATTGTGGAATGGAATGAAATTACCCTGTAACTCTTAGACCTTTGACTTTACCTATGGTATGAGTAGTTATGAATATGACCTTGATGCCTCAACCAGTTACACGTAATACAGGAACTTGGTCCAGTATAGTATACTCTAAGCCAAGCCTCAGCCTAACCTACTAGAAACAAGAGAAGAAGACAACACAAAACGATGAGATGTATACAATTAGAATGGGTCAAAAATGCAACAAAAGAAGAAAATATTACCGGACATCAGAGAAGATAAAGGAACTATTAAAATAACCAGGGTAGGAGCACCAGGGTGGCTTAGTCAGTTAAACATCCAACTTTGGCTCAGGTCATGATCTCACGGTTTGTGGGTTCGAGCCCCATGTCGGGCTCTGTGCCGACAGCTGGGAGCCCGGAGCCTGCTGTGTGCCAGATTCTGTGTGTGTGTCTCTCTCTGTGCCCCTCCCCCCCCACTCATGTTCTGTCTCTCCCTCGCCCTCGCCAAAATAAACAAACATTAAAAAATGTTTTTAATAAATAAAATAGCCAGAGTAATATTTCACATTAAGCTTCCAAAAATTAATCTGATAAACCTAAGTAATATATTAGAAAAGTGAAGACAATAAAGAAATATTTGGAAGTTGAGACTGAAAAAATAATTTTGCAGGAATTGAAAAGAGAAAAAAAACAGTCATTCTCTAAGATATTGACAGCCCTGACTCTAAATTTTTTTTTCAACATTTACTTATTTTTGGGACACAGAGAGACATGAACGGGGGAGGGGCAGAGAGAGAGGGAGACACAGAATCGGAAACAGGCTCCAGGCTCTGAGCCATCAGCCCAGAGCCTGACGCAGGGCTTGAATTCACGGACCGCGAGATCGTGACCTGGCTGAAGTCGGACGCTTAACCGACTGCGCCACCCAGGCGCCCCTTGACAGCCCTGATTCTAATGTTACGGCAACCAAACATGACCTAGATGGTGCTATGCAAGCTAGTACCCCAGAGTGCCTTATAAAAATGATCTTTCCTTGGAAGCCTAATTGTCAAGGAACTTAACTGACTGGCTTAACAAGTTTAACTTTTGATCATTTGATAATTGGATACAGGACCTTGCTAACAGTCTTCGTTCTTGTGCTTATATTGACCATATTAAAGATACAGTTCCTTAAACTGATCATCAAATTATGGTGTACAAGTATGTGCATCAAAGAAAAAATACAAAATACAATTCAGTGTTTGTGATGAAGACTATAAGTGATGTAGAATCACAGGGTGGATAGATATTTCTGAGAACTAGAGTCTGTATAGGATATTAGGCCCTAGTATGAATTGGTGTGTGAGTGATTTGAAATCGCAAGATAGATTGTTGTGTGTTGCTTTGATATAATTTCAAATCCACTCATTTATGTCAAAGACAAAAAAATACTGTTTTTTATATTGAAGTTGTTTTGATATAAGAATTCAGTAGATGTATTGGGATGTCATTGTCTCATCTGCTCTCACCCCTAAGAAGTCAGCAGCTCAGCTGCTGTGGGGGCCCCGCTGGAGGCTCATCAGTGAAGATGTAGGAAGAAGCAACCATGACAAGGGAACACACAGAGTATAAATACTGAGAGTTGGGAGACTACCTGAGAGTGTTCCGTCTGGACATGGCTATTATTTGCTGATTTCAGATCTCTCTCCAAAGACCTTATAACTACTCATACCTGCCACAGGAAAGGAGACAGGCAGTGGTGAAAGCCATGCAGAGGCCCCTTAGCCAAGTGCACCTCACTCATCAACACCAGACTCTTCTTCCCTAGAAACAAGCTCCAGGAACACCAAAATTCACTTTGACTCTAGCAGATGGAGGTCAGATCTTAGTTGGAAAAGGTGCCTCCCCATGTGCCAATTCCTATAAAATTACACCTTGAGGGGCGCCTGGGTGACTTGGTCGGTTAAGCGTCCGACTTCGGCTCAGGTCACGATCTCGCGGTCCGTGGGTTCGAGCCCCGCGTCGGGCTCTGTGCTGACGGCTCAGAGCCTGGAGCCTGTTTCAGATTCTGTGTCTCCCTCTCTCTCTGACCCTCCCCCGTTCATGCTCTGTCTCTCTCTGTCTCAAAAATAAATAAACGTTAAAAATTTTTTTTTTTTTAAATTACACCTTGAGTAAATTTGAACTTGATTCCTTTCATCTCCCCTTGCCTGCAACAATAGTGTGATTAACTTAGCATTAGTTCAGACCATGTGATTTCTTTAATGGTAAATTTAAAACCATTAATTGTCTGGAGATACCTGCACAGTGAACCAGTGTGGGAAAGGGAAACAAAAGGCAAGAGAAATAAAAGCAAGCATGAACTATTGGGATTTCATCAAGATAAAAATCTTCTGCACAGCAAAGCAAACAATCAACAAAACTAAAAGGCAGCCTACAGAACGGGAGAAGATAGTTGCAAATGACATATCAGATAAAGGGTTGGTATCCAAAATCTATAAAGAACTTATCAAACTTCACACCCCAAAAACAAATAATTCTGTTAAAAAAAAATGGGCAGAAGACACAAATACATACTTTTACAAAGGAGACATCCAGATGGCTAACACACATGAAAAGATGCTCAACATCACTCATCATCAGGGAAATACAAATCAAAACCATGATGAGATATCACCTCACACCAGTCAGAATGGCTAAAATTAACAACTCAGGCAACCACAGATGTTGGCAAGGATGCAGAGAAAGGGGAACCCTTTTTCACTGTTGCTGGGAATGCACACTGATGCAGCCACTCTGGAAAACAGTATGGAGGTTCCTCAAAAAATAAAAAATAGAACTGCCCTATAAGCCAGCAACTGCACTACAGATATTTACCCAAAGGATACAAAAGGATACAATACTGCTGATTCGGAGGGGCGTGCACATCCCAATGTGTATAGCAGTGCTATCAACAATAAACAAACTATAGAAAGAACCCAAATGTCCATCCACTGATGAATGGAAAAAGAAGATGTGGTGTATATATACAATGGAATATTACTCAGCCATCAAAAATAATGAAATCTTGTCATTTGAAGAGACATGGAGTTTGAATGTATTATGCTAAGCAAAATAAGTCAGAGAAAGATAAATACCATATGATTTTACTTATATGTAGAAGTTAAGAAACAAAGATGAGCATATGGGAATGGGGGGAATTTTAAAAAAGAGGAGACAGGGGCACCTGGGTGGTACAGTCGGTTAAGCGTCCGACTTCAGCCAGGTCACGATCTCGCGGTCTGCGAGTTCGAGCCCCGCATCAGGCTCTGGGCTGATGGCTCAGAGCCTGGAGCCTGTTTCCGATTCTGTGTCTCCCTCTCTCTCTGCCCCTCCCCCGTTCATGCTCTGTCTCTCTCTGTCCCAAAAATAAATAAACTTTGAAAAAAAATTAAAAAAAAAAAAGAGGAGACAGGGAAAGAAACCACGAGAGACTCTTAAATATAGAGAACTGAGGGTTAATGGAGGAAGGAGGATGGGGCATGGGCTAGGATGGGGCATGGGCTAGAATGGGTGATGGGCATTAAGGCATTTGTGCTGAGCACTGGGTGTGTATGTAAGTGATGATTCACTGAATTCTGCTCCTGAAACCAACATTTCCCTGTATATTAACTAAAATTTAAATTTCAAAATTTTAACAAGATATGTTGGCAAAGACAGTATTAATCTGAGCATCATTTGCTTCCCCAAACCCAAAAGACAACAGACTTCAGTGGACACATGCAAATTTGTGTAGATTAATGCTTGGAAGTAGGCAGATGCCATGTAGTCCACTAGGCTACTTCTGTGACGTGGCCTCTCCAGACACTTGCCCTGTACCAGATCCCTAGACACCTTCCCCTGCATGGCTCCAGGATGCTCAGCAGGCACCCCATCAGCCCACAGACCGTAGTCGGGTGTTATCTGAGACTGTGGAGCCAGGTTGGTCATGAATCACACGCGCCACCGCCAGGCCAGAGGGAGCCCACCACCCAAAAAGCTTTCTTAGACATACCTCTCAAGCGGCCAAGCTCAGTCCCCATTTAGAATGGCTGCCTGTTGATCCCAGGCTTACCAGTCCTCAAGGCTCCCAGGTGTCTCTGCGTGAAGGCCATTCTTGCAGCCCAACGAAGTCGTGGAAGGGCAGTCCAGACTCCTCCACCTGCACCTTCATAAAGCATACGCACCGCTGTGTAGGATATAATTTGGAACAAGCAGGTGCACTATAAACCCAACAGCCTGCTCCGGAGACCGAGACTCAATAGGCACTTGCCCCGTTCATAGCCGCTGGCTTTGGGAACCACCACAGCTCGCTCCTGCGCAGTAAATGCCTTGTCAGCCTGGAGGTGGGGGAGCACTCATTCAGCTGCCTAACCAGCTGGCCAATGGGACCAGCCCCACCCCAGCCTCAAAATCTTTGAGCAGCAGTTTTAAACTGGCTACAATTAGCCGCAATTGGGGCTGGCTGCATAAACAAGCCCCCACGTCCTCCAGAACTCGGCACTCAGGTGTCTCCTCTGGGAGGATAAGACCGTGAACTCAGGTGCACCCGGGCAAAACAGTCCAGTTTCCTTCAATTCTGGCTTAAAGGGAAATACACCCATTTGTGCATGTTCAGGCTGAAAGGTGGATGGGGTTTATGTGTCACCACTAGCCCATCCTGGAGACGCTGCCACACCTGACTCTTGGCCCACGTCCCGGGCTCCCCTGACAAGGACAGCTATGCGCTCCATCAGCATCGTAAGACCCACCCCCGACCAGCGATGGTTCAGATTAGCCTGAATCACTTCAACAGCCCCCAGATTTAGGGGTGGAGGGAGGGGAAAGGCACCGACCCAACACATTCTGAGGTGACGGCGTGAAGTGGTGAAAGTCAGTCCCCACTGAGACTGGTTGCCCGCCTGCCGAGGACCTCGGGGTTCCCGGGAATCAAGGCTCCCAAGTGTCCGTTAGAGAAGAATACATCTGCAGCCACAAAGATGCCAACGGCCAGGCACCGCGCACTTTCCAGCTTTACCTCCCAGGGTGACACAGGGGCACCTGCACAGGACAGGGCTTGGGATCACGTAGAGGCCTTGGGCCGCCCAGGGCGCGCTCCCGTAACCGAAACCGAAACACAGCCTGGCTACCGGCGCATGCGCAGTCGGCACCCAAACACGGGATTCTGGGAAGCCGGCTCTCTGGGACAGCCCGCCTTTCCCAACCGCCCTGAAAGCCTCCAGGGGAAAGAGATCCCACCCCAGAGACTGTTGCAGCGATGGCAGCTTCAGTGTGGTGGCACTCAGTCCTCATGTGGCCTGCTCGCCCAATGCGGTCCCTGATTTGCCAACAATCAAGCCTCTCCCGGAGCCCTTTGTGGGGGGAGTCAACAGCCAGCAGGTCCCCACCAGGTGCCAGAAGGCTGTGCAATTACCCTATGATTTGCCTTCAGGGGAAATATGTGCCTCTGTGACAACTAAGATTACAGGTACCCCCGAATAGCCTGCTCTATGACCCTGCCCTGTCCCAGGTCCCCTTAGCCTGAAGATGCACTTCTGCACCTGCCATCCCACTTCCGGCTGCAGGGGACGCTCTGGTTCCTTGGAGCACGGGGTGACCCCCAGAGCACCTGAATGGCGTCACACCAGAGCAATCTTTGAGAACATGTTTGGCAGTTCCCAATTGGGCGGGATGCCTGATGGGAGCCCAGGCCCCTCCAGCAAGGGAGGCTCCCAGAGTTCCCTCTGGAGGGTAGCCAGACCATTACCTCTGGACCCTCCCTGCCAAGACACTCCAGATTGTTTCCAGCTCTGTCTTCAGGGGCGAAATGAGTGATTGTGTGGGATATGACTTGAATTGTGCAAAAGTTCTATACCCCAGGTGCCCAGCCCCAGTCTGAGGCTCTGCTTATGGTTGTCCCCTTTAAAGTCCAGGCCATCAGACTCTAAGGCACTCCTGCATCCACATTCACCCCACCGTCAGCTGTCTTCTGCCTGTATGTGGGTCAACATTGTCACCAGGCCAGCTTTGCCTTCCATTATCCCCCTTCCTGTTGGTGCCTGGCTGCTCTCCTGTAGCCACCACCCCCCCCCCATCCCCGCTGCCCTGCCCTCCGAAAGCATGGGGTCTCTACACATATAAATCAGTTTATAAGAAAAAGCTGGCATGTGATTAATGCTTTATTTTCTACTGCTTCTTGATTAAAGGGTAACTTTCTTATTAAACATAGTATGAGAAAAAGGAACCGAATGTGTGAAGTTGCTTACGCTCTAAGAGGCGAATGGAAATTAATCAGGAACTACCCAATGTCTGGACAATGCCAACATGACATGGATTTGATACATATGCTAATAAATAAGCTGTGAGCACATAGCAGATATACTAAACCTAAAACAAATGAGTCCACGCTTCATTTTCTACTTTGTGGATGTTGAAGTAGATGTTTCCTTGCAGATGTTTCTTCTTAAGTTTGTTTAGCCATCTAGAATGAATAAATTAAAATAGGCTTCATGGAACTAGCTTCTAGTTCAAAGTCAACTACTTGTATTCTGTTTCTAGTCCTGCTACTGGTAACAGTACCCAGCATATTGCAACAAATATAGTAAATTTTAAACAAAAGTTTTATGAGTGGGGTCTAATATGGCACCTACCCTAAACCATCTTATGATAACTATTATAAAATGATAAAATAATTATGATCAAAATGATAAATACATATTGAAAATTTCCTCAATATTGTGCAGATATTTTCTTTCAAGGATGACATATATCTGACATGAGGGACAACTTTCCATGTCCCTGTCAAGTATTGCTAATGGTCTGTCATTCTTTCCTGCTGACCATAAAAGAGTCTTCAAAATCTTGCGTAACAATATTCCAGACATTTTGTACCACCTGATCAGAGACATGTAAGTTGAAACCTAAATTTTATTAGATTGTATGAGGGTTAAGAGGGGGTGGTATAAAACAATGTAGAAAAGGAATTCAAGAGCCACATCCTTTCTCTACAATTGCTAACATTGGCTGAATGTGGATATTTGCCAAGCACTATTTTCTGAGTCTAAGATATATGAACTCATTTAATCCTTACAAAAACCTAATGAAGGAGATAATGTTAAGTTTTCTTCTTTCTTACCTGTAGAATTAGATAATGAGGCCCAGAAAAGTTAAGAAATTCAGGGAAGAAAAGTCTGCTAGAACTGATACATGAATTCAGCAAAGTCGCAGGATACAAAATTAATGTACAGAAATCAGTTGTATTTTTATACACCAATAATGAAGCAACAGAAAGACAAATAAAGAAACTGGTCCCATTTACAGTTGCACCAACAATCATAAAATACCTTGGAATAAACCTAACCAAAGATGTAAAAGATCTCTATGCTGAAAACTATAGGAAGCGTATGAAGGAAACTGAAGAAGATACAAAGAAATGGAAAAACATTCCGTGCTCATGAATTGGAACAATAGATATTGTTAAAATGTCAATACTACCCAAAGCAATCTACACATTCAATGCAATCCCAATCAAAACTGCACCAGCATTCTTCTCGGAGCTAGAACAAGCAATCCTAAAATTTGTATGGAACCACAAAAGACCCGGAATAGCCAAAGTAATATCGAAGAAGAAGACCAAAGCAGGAGGCATCACAATCCCAGACTTTAGCCTCTACTACAAAGCTGTAATCATCAAGACAGCATGGTATTGGCATAAAAACAGATACATAGACCAATGGAATAGAATAGAGACTCCAGAATTGGACCCACAAATGTATGGCCAACTAATCTTTGACAAAGCAGGGAAGAATAACCAATGGAAAAAAGACAGTCTCTTTAACAAATGCTGCTGGGAGAACTGGACAGCAACATGCAGAAGAATGAAACTAGACCACTTTCTTACACTATTCACAAAAATAAACTCAAAATGGATGAAGGACCTGAATGTGAGACAGGAAACCATCAAAACCCTAGAGGAGAAAGCAGGAAAAAACCTCTCTGACCTCAGGTGCAGCCATTTCTTACTTGACACATCTCCAAAGGCAAGGGAATTAAAAGCAAAAATGAACTATTGGGACCTCATGAAGATAAAAAGCTTCTGCACTGCAAAGGAAGCAATCAACAAAACTAAAAGGCAACCAATGGAATGGGAAAAGATATTTGCAAATGACATATCAGACAAAGGGCTAGTATTCAAAATCTATAAAGAACTCATCAAACTCCACACCTGAAAAACAAATAATCCAGTGAAGAAATGGGCAGAAGACATGAATAGACACTTTTCTAAAGAAGACATCCAGATGGCCAATAGGCACATGAAAAGATGCTCAACGTCGCTCCTCATCAGGGAAATACAAATCAAAACCACACTGAGATACTACCTCATGCTGCTCAGAGTGGCTAAAATGAACAAATCAGGAGACTACAGATGCTGGAGAAGATGTGGAGAAACGGGAACTCTCTTGCACTGTTGGTGGGAATGAGAATTGGTGCAGCTGCTCTGGAAAACAGTGTGGAGGTTCCTCAAAAAATTAAAAATAGACCTACCCTATGACCCAGCAAGGGCACTGCTAGGAATTGACCCAAGGGATACAGGAGTGCTGATGCACAGGGCCACTTGTACCCCAATATTTATAGCAGCACTTTCAGCAATAGCCAAATTTTGGAAAGAGCCTAAATGTCCATCAACTGACGAATGGATAAAGATGTGGTTTATATATACAATGGAATACTACTTGGCAATGAGAAAAAATGAAATCTACCCATTTGTAGCAACATGGATGGAACCGGAGAGTGTTATGCTAAGTGAAATAAGTCAGGCAGAGAAAGACAGATACCATATGTTTTCACTCTTATGTGGGTCCTGAGAAACCTAACAGAAGACTGGGGGGAGCGGTGGGGGGAGGAAAGTTACAGGGAGGGAAGGAGGCAAACCATAAGAGACTCTTAAATGCTGAGAACAAACTGAGGGTTGATGGGGGGTGTGGGAGAGGGGAAAGTGGGTGATGGGCATTGAGGAGGACACCTGTTGGGATGAGCACTGGGTGTTGTATGGAAACCAATTTGATAATAAATTATATATTAAAAAAAAGAAATTCAGGGAAGAATGAACACCTGGTAATCTTCAGAGCTGGCATTCAAGCCCACACATTCTGGGTCTCGATCCTATACTCTGAACTACCAGGCTGAAAATAACTGTAGGAGTGGCGGGTAACATATAGTGACTAGAAAAAGTTGGAATCATGAAAAGAAAGAAAGAAATGATAGGACAAGAATCAAAAACCAAATCAATATTTATAAGCATAATGTTTTTTGTAGGTTCAAAACTATGCTTTGAAAATGTATTTTACCATATATGTGTATTATGTGCATATACTGGATGTGCATTTTATGAATATATATTATACATTATGATAAACTATATAGATGTATATATGTGTACATACCTTCTTCTACAATAACAAGTCATATCAACAATATGGCAACATGTTAAGAGTTTTTGAAATATAAGGAAACACAAAATTTGACCTTTTCCAATTATTCCAAAGGCTAGTGCATTTTCTGAAGAAGAGTGAAGGGTAAATGTCAGATGGCGAAATCGCAGCATACTGAAAAGGTTAAGGCAGAAGCAGAATGTTGCTATAGTTCTTTCAGTCTGAGACATGATAGTGAGTAAACTTATTTTATTCTGAAATAATTCTTTATGGTGAAATGAAACTCTATTTTCCTGGGCAATTATTGGAACAAAAATGCAAGATAGTGGAGTTCAAGACTCACTTCCCAAATGTCATTACTAAGGTTTTTTCTAATGATTTAGAAAGAAATTCATAATGTTTGTGTATTTCCTTGAGCACCTGCCTGTCTACCTACTGTTTATTGGTGGACAGTGACAAAAGCCTATGGCTTGCAGTATAAACATTATAAACAGAAGAAAGGTGAACATTTTTTCAGATTTTGTACCTACTTCTTTTTCATGGTTTTTACTTCAGTGTTCTAGATAACATCGTACTTAAGGTGTAACTGTTATGAACATGATCTGGTAGGTGTAATTCCCCTTAACGTCAAATGAGGTGGCTACTTAATATGTCATTTTCATAAGAGTCTGAAAAACATGAATCAATAGCCCTATGATCCACTTACCCTGGATAAATTATCCATCACATGACATTAGCAAAAAAAAAAAAAAAATCATACAGTTGGTCAGTGTCTCTAGCTATTTTCTCTTAGCTTTTGTTAACTAACAAAAACCCAACCAATTACACTTTAAAGATTTAACTGGCTCTATGAACCAGTTCTTCAACCGGGCAGCAGCCCTCTAGCAGGTAGAGGGCAGCTCCAAAGGGCTACACAAAAGTAAAGGTTTTTAAAGATAGAAGGGGAATGGAAAAAAGGAATTAGCAAAGAATCCATTATTTTAGGCAAGGTCGCCCTTGTAAGGGGAATTAAAGGAGACTGTCAGTTCATTTCCTAGTGCTTACCAGGAAATCCCCATGTTGACTGGTTAAAGGTTACATTCCTGGGGGTTGAAGCTGTACTTAGGTTAGGTACTATGTCTTGGTTTGCTGATGTGGGGCCTTAACTAAGTGACACCATTTGGGGCCTATGGTTTTCTTTTTAACAGTACAAAAGTCTCAAAAATTGATTCCAACATAAAAGTTTTTATAACTTGTGACTAGGTGTTACCATTGAATTCATCCTGGGAAGATGCTTGAAAAAATGACTGTGGAGACTTTCATGGCTGTAGCTGTAATATATACAGAGTAAAGAAGAAAATTCAGTCAATCATTATAACGATTAGAAAAAAAATAATCTGCGTTAATTAGCCAGGTCTTCCAGAGCTTTCGTGGAAGGCTAGTCACATATAAAAGTAAAGTCTCACACTATGAGTCAACATTTTGTACAGTAACAGATGTTTAGCTATTTTCAACTTCCATCCCTGTTAGGATGCTGGACTATACTCCTACACAACCTTTGAGTAACTTGCTCAGTTGGAAAGCTCATTAGATAGAGTTCCTGAGTACAATGTAGAGGTGTGTGTTAGGAATTCATATTCTTTTCTGCTTCTCCAGTGACTCAATCTGCACACTTTATACCAAAGGGCAGAGACTCTAACTAGTGTAGGAACCCATCTCTGGCACCATTCAGTGTAGCTGTGGGGACCATTGGCGTGACTCTCATAACCACCACCACCCCCCAATTGGCACACAATGATGAAGGAAAATTTCAGACTGAAGAAGGAGGTCATATCTGCTTGTTAGAACAAATGCAGTTCATACCTAAATGTCACTTGGAGAAACGTCTCTTCCTTTGCCTTGATGCTGGCAGGCTGGGCCAGGAGACCCAGAGGGGGTCCTTCAGGACCAGCCAAGAGGGTCCTGGGCCACACCAAGGATGGAAATGAAGCATGAGCCAGCAGGAGGTGAAAGCAGAGTTAATTGAAGGTATAGAGAAAATGCAGGTACGGACCGAGTGTCCGGCAGACTCATAAAGGAGACAGTCTTGTCTTTGTTCGGGGTCTGGGTTTTTTGTTTTGTTTTGTTTTGTTTTGAGGATTAGGTCTGGTGCACCTGTCCTCTCAGGCATCCAGGAACTGGTGAGAACAAAGACAAGGGCCCAGCTGTTATTCCCTGGAGCCAGGAGGTCTTAGCATTAAGATGTTTAGTTCTGGAGGTCTGGAATACGGGTATAATAGCTTCATCTGGTCACCCTTACCCGGCCCTTTCTTAGATATTACCTGTTCTAGAGAAATCGTTAACTTCTTGTCTCTCACATGGACGACATTCACTGTTTGCATTCAAGGCATGTGTAGAGGGGGATGCCAGTTCCTTGCAAGAATAGAAGCCAGAAAAGGAGCAAAAAGTCTATTTTTATGGAGTCTTCAGTTTCTCTCAGCCTGAAACTGGAAATTGGTCCTGACAGTGATGCTACCGGTTGGTCGGTCTGCCTGGTTGGCAAATACTGCCACATGGTCTGGATGGATAGGACAGACTTCTCAAAGTCAATCTGTTCTCCTCACCAAGTTACAGCCACTGGATTTACTATTTCTTTCTGCAGAACCTAGTGTCCCCCACACATGCCCAGCTCTTGGCCCTGCTCACACTGTCTCCACCCCCTAATGTACATCCCCATCTATTATTTTTTTTAATATGCAATCCTTTCAAAGCCAGATCTTCTCTTTACCCACACCCTTCCATGATTAACACCATTGTCTGTCTCTGCATTGGCAAGTAATGGACTTTAGGGTGTTCAGATACAGCCCATTTTTCCTCACCTGGAGACTGAAAGGTGAGTTTTACAGTGAGACAACCACGCTCCAGTATTTTCTGTCAAGACCACAGGTAAATGTGAAGCCTCTGTTGTGAGGCAAGTCTGGGTTTTGTTCCCAGCTCTGGCACCTATTCTATATTTAACTTACTTAGTTTCTAAAAGCCTCAGTCTTCTCATTTCTAAAACGAGGGTATTAATAGTGTTTACCTCATACAGTTGTTATCAGCATAAAGTTAGATTAAATTCAATAATGCATGGAAAGCACTTATCATGTACCTGCACACAGTAGGGACTCAGGAAACCTTTCTTGTAGTTGTGTGCTTCTTATACTCCTGTTTCTTTACTGGGCTGTAAGCTCTTTGAGGTCAGACATTCATTTTTCATTTTTGGTCCCTAGCAAAGTTTTAAGCAGACAGTAGATTCTGGTCACCCATTTGATATACGTAGTAAAACCATACTGAACTTGTGTTAATTCTCAGTTTCAGAGGAATACAAATAGCAGAGTAAAACGAGGCAGTGGGACTTCATTTTGTTCACTGGTAGTAGGTCTGCTATGAGGTGTGACTGTGGCTTGGCCTCCAGGAAGCAGCTGTATGGTCAGAGTCAGACATCACTGTGCTGCCCTCCTTACAAGCGTCCAGAAAGCACCGAATTTGAGCAGACAAATATGGCCGAGAGAACAGGATGAACAAACACATTTAATCTGATTAATCATTTTATTTTTATATGTTAGGCTGACTACAACAGGAATACAAGAGTTAAAGCCAATGGCCTTGACACTTGTGCGGAATAGTCATGCTTATGGCCATCCTCTGACAATATGCCTTTAATTAAGCTCTTGTTGGAATTTTTAAAAACCTTTCTTAAAACGTGGTTGGTTTATTTTCGTGTTCCAATTGAAAGGAAATTGGAAGAGGTGCCAATTTCGTTGTACTCTGAGGAAATCTACTGACTTCAGGACATATTAGTTTTGCACAGTCACAGAGGTAGCACTTGATGACTGAGAAAGCCACAGTCATCCCTGTTGCAGGTCCCAAAACTTTCATCTTGTCAGGTCAACCCAACTTAAAAGACACTGAGTAATGTGAGTATCTTTTCTAGATTCTTTGGAGTCAAGCCCATTTGCTGTCACAGAGCACCCCTTGGCATAGAGGCCAATCTCCTTCATGGCACAACACAAGGCTTTGTGGATGTTAGGTTATTTTAACTTGCTAATAGTGCATTTGCTATGAGGCTGGTTTTTACAACTTCTGGCTCAAATACTGTCACAAAACATTTGAAAGCCTACCTTTTCTGTACTACTAAATAACTTCTCAGTAAATAACACCCACAAATACAAAATCACTGAGTGCAAATTTCAGTTGCATTTTGTGATCTGGTTACATAAAACTACTTTGACTTAAATTAATTCAAAGTTGGGGCTAACTAGATTTTTGTGACTATTTTATCTCTAAAATGAAGTTAAAAATTTGCACTTGAAACCTCTCTTTACTGAATTTAAAGAAACATTTCCAGTTAATACCCAGCATCATTTAAATGTTGGTAGTCTGTGTAGTTGAAAAGATGAACTTTCACCTCTCTCTTTTAATTGTTGTAGATATTGCTTCACATCGTAAGAGCAGCCTACGTGGATGCCTACAAATGCACATCCCTGCTTCATATATTTTGACAGAGGGTAGAACACACTGAGAATAAAGGTAAGTATTTGCAAGTTCCCTCCACAGCTTCCTTTATACTCAATGCCAAATGTGGGATTTGCCTGTAAATGCCTCAAAAAGAGCACAACATTATGCTATAATTGGACCAAATAATCATAATCAGTTGTGACTTTGATACTTCTCCAATAAAGGATTCATTATTTGGACAATAATTTTTCAGTCACAGTAAAAATCAAAAGATAAAGAGGTTTTGAGAGTCCATATTGGCTACAAAAGAAAACAGGACAAGCATTTCATACACACTTTTCTATGTGCACTCGCGTGTGTATGCATATGCACATGCACATACACACACAAACTAAACCATGTTCCCAGGGCTCGGTAGAGGAAGCACTTTTTCACTGTTAAGTGTAACGTCTTCAAAGAGGTGAACTGGCAAATTTAGGAAAGATTTAACCCAATTTTGCACAGATATTACCAATCATATTCTGTGAGGGCTTAGAGCAGATGATTAAATAGCATTTTCCAAACAGCTACAGATTATCTGTCCCTAGATTTCAGGGCTGGAAGTCACCATCAGGGAATCCATAAGGTAGGCAAGCAGTTACCTGAAATCACCTTCAAGGTAAAGACCACACGGAGAGTGTGCTGTGTCAGCCTCCTACCAGCCAAGACAATCCCCAGGCAGACACTAGATAGCAATCACAGCATCACGATTGTTATGCTCAAGAAAACATCAAATAGTTGGGCATAATTTTCACCATAATCTGCAAACTTTAGCCTGAACAATGAAATTTAATCACCAAAAATATTAAATATTAGGGTTTCAGATAATGGAATTTCCCAAGTTATCTTTGGACATTTTCTTGTCTAAAAGATGGTCACAATGGCACTTAAAAAATAAACTGGAAAATAATATGGCTTCAAGTAGACAAATAAATAGTATTTTTAATGGACATCTTTGCATTATCTATTGCCTTCCTCTTGCTTTGGTTCCGTTGATAATTTCTCCCCAAGTTTTCTAATAAGTTCTGCGAGGTCTTCTGAATTCTGAGTTTTCTCTTCAAGGAGCTCATAGCGGAGGCTTGAGATGTCCTGTTTAATTTCCTTCAGTTCCCCTTTAAAAAACAAGAGAGATAGGAAGTCAACTATCAATATATAATGCAGAGAAACTAGTGATTCCGGGACAGAATGAAATCAGTCAGTTCCACACACATCTGTAGTTTGAATCCTTTCAAAGGAAAAAACTTCCTAAGGGGGCAGGTTTCAATTTTCTCAGCTAAAGCTTTTGGTTAATGAAAAGGTTATAGAGAAAAAATTATAACAAAAGTCCCAAGGAAATTGGAAGAGGTGCCAATTCCGTCGGACTCTGAGGAAATCTGCTGACTTGAGGACCTATTAGTTTTGAACAGTCACAGGGGTAGCACTTGATGGTAGTGCCTTCTACTGAGAAAGCCACAGTCATTACTGTTGCAGGTCCCAAAACTTACATCTTGTCAGGTCAACCCAACTTAAAAGACACTGAGGAATCTGAGTATCTTTTCTAGATTCTCTAGTAAAAAGGAAACATTCATGGCAAATGTTTGCAGGATTGGGGGCAAGAGCCTTTTACTTTTCCCAACCACTTCCTCATCCCTGCAAGCCACTCCCCAAAAGCAACAGTTACTTATGTCACAAGTGACACCTGCCCCAACTCTGGAAAAACAGCCTATTTTCCGACACTATTTAGTAGCGCAGACGGTTGGTAAGACCGTCCCTCTCTTCCCTAGGAGGCTCACCCTCCCCAAACCGCTCTCTCCAGCTTTCCTCCAGCTCTACATCAGGGCTGCACCCACACTCAGGCTCAGGGGCCGGCTGGTCCCTGTTCAGCTCACCTTCATTCACGTCGTCACTCTCCCGATCTATCTGGGCCTGTAAGACGTATCTTTTAATGAGCCTCTTCATAATTTTCTAGACAAAGGAGAAACCCAGCTCAGTTTTATGTTTATGACAAATCTTTCATTTGGAATAACTGTCTGGGTCTTTCCCCTGCAAGGACCTTAGAAGTAATGCTAACAAAGACTAAGAGGATTTATCTGACATGGAATGCACACTGTCGGCAAATTATTACAGCAATTTTTACATTACCAGCGCTAATGACTCACAAGTTAATTCTTGAGAAAAGAATAGGCTTAGAAAAAACATCTACCCCTTGATGTTTACTGCTTATATTTTACTTGCAAAGTAGTAGAGCAAAACAATGCCTTTCATTTGTGGAGGTTGACGGTGTGTATAGTACTGGATGTGGAAATGGCAAATTAAGCAAACATACACTCATTTATGTTTTGACCTCCCTTACCAAGAAAGGTAGTTTTGATTTTATACTTGCTAATAATTCAGAAATGTCTAGTTTCTTTTTTTTTAGTGCATTACTTCTATTTTTTAAAATTTACATTAACATATAGTGTAATAATGATTTCAGGAGTAGAATGCAGTGATTCACTCCCTACATAGAACACCCAGTGTTCATCGCAACAAGTGTCTTCCTTAATGCCCTTTGCCCATTTAGCCCTTCCCCCACCCACAATCCCTCCAGTAACCCTCAGTTTGTTCTCTATATTTAAGAGTCTCTTATGTTTCCCCCCTCCCCGTTTTTATATTAGTTTCCTTTCCCTTATGTTCATCTGTTTTGTATCTTAAAGTCCTCATATGAGTGAAGTCATGATATTTGTCTTTCTCTAATTTTGCTTAGCGTAATACATTATAGTTCCATCCACATCGTTGCAAATGGCAAGATTTCATTATTTTTGATTGCTGAGTAATATTCCAGTGTGTGTGTGTGTGTGTGTGTGTGTGTGTGTGTGTGTGTATAGACACACACTCCACATCTTCTTTATCCATTCATCTGTCAATGGACATTTGGGCTCTTTCCATAGTTTGTCTCTTGTCCATAGCACTGCGATAAACATTAGAGTATACGTACCCCTTCAAAACAGCATACCTATATCATTTGGATAAATACCTAGTAGCGCAATTGCTGGGTCTTAGGGTAGTTCTATTTTTTAATTTTTTGAGGAACCTCCGTAACGTCTTCCAGAGTGGCTGTACCAGTTTGCATTCCCACCAGGAGTGCAAAAGGGTTTCTCTTCCTCCACATCCTCGCCAACATCCATTGTTGCCTGAGTTGTTAATTTTAACCATTCTAACAGGTGTGAGGTGATATTTCATTGTGGTTTTGATTTGTTCTCCCTGATGATGAGTGATGTTGAGCATTTTTTCATGTGTCTGTTTGCCATCTGGATGTCTTCTTTAGAAAAGTGCCTATTCATGTCTTTTGCACATTTCTTCACGGGATTATTTGGTTTTTGGGTGTTGAGTTTGATAAGTTCTTTATAGATTTCGGATACTAATCCTTTATCTGATACGTCATTTGCAAATAACTTCTCCCATTCCATTGGCTGCCTTTTAGTTTTGCTGATTGTTTCCTTTGCTGTGCAGAAGCTTTTTGTTTTGATGAGGTCCCAGTAGTTCATTTTTGCTTTTGTTTCCCTTGCATCCAGAGATATGCTGAGTAAGAAGTTGCTGTGGCCAAGGTCAAAGAGGTTTTTTCCTGATTTCTCCTCTAGGATTTTGACGGCTTCCTGTCTTATGTTTAGGTCTTTCATCCATTTTGAGTTTATTTTTGTGTATGGTGTAATAAAGTGGTCCAGGTTCATTCTTATGCATGTCAGTGTCCAGTTTTCCCAGCACCATTTTTAAAGAGACTGTCTTTATTCCATTGGATATTCTTTCCTGCTCCATCAAAGATTAGTTGGATATATGTTTGCAGGTCCATTTCTGGGTTCTCTACTCTGTTCCACTGATCTATGTGTCTGTTTTTGTGCCAGTACCATACTGTCTTTATGATTACAGATTTGTAATACATTTTGAAGTCTGGAATTGTGATGTCTCCAGCTTTGGTTTTCTTTTTCAGAACTGCTTTAGCTATTCAGGGTCTTTTCTGGTTCCATACAAATTTTAGGATTGTTTGTCCTAGCTCTGTGAAGGATGCTGGTGTTATTCTTACAGGGATTGCTTTGGGTACTATTGACATTTTAGCAATATTTGTTTCTCCAATCCATGAACATGGAATATTGCCCCCCTTTTTTTGGTGTCTTCTTCAGTTTCTCTCATAAACTTTTTATAATTTTCGGTGTATAGACTTTTCACCTCTTCGGTTAGCTTTATTCCTAGGTATTTTATGTTTTGTGGTACAATTATAAATGGTACTGATTCCTTGATTTCTCTATCTGCTGCTTCATTATGGGGGTATCGAAATGCAACCAATTTCTTTGCATTGATTGTAAATCCTGTGACTTTGCTGAATTCATAGATCAGCTTTAGATGTTTTTGGTTGAAATCTTTTGGGTTTTCCATATAGAGTATCATGTCATCTGAGAAAAGTCGAAGTTTGACTTCCTCCTTGCTGATTTGGATGACTTTTATATCTTTGTGTTGTCAGATTGCTGAGGCTAGGACTTCCAACTATGTTAAAAAACAGTGGTGAAAGTGGACACCCCTGTCATGTTCCTGACCTTGGGGGAAAGTTCTGTTTTTCTGCATTAAGGATATTAGCTGTGGGTCTTTTGTATATGGCCTTTATGATCTTGAGGTCTGATCCTTCCATCCCTATGTTCTCGAGGGTTTTTATCAAGAAATGATGCTGTATTCTGTCAAATGCTTATTCTGCATCTATTGAGAGGATCGTGTGGTTTTTATTCTTTCTTTTATTGATGTGATGCACCACATTGATTGTTTTGCGGATATTGACTCAGCCCTGTACTGGATTCAACAATACATTAAAAGAATCATTCACCACGATCCCACTTGAATAAGTTTGGAAGTTTTCCTTCCATTTCCAGTTTTTGGAACAGCTTCCAAAAGTAGGTGTTAACTCTTCTTTAAATGTTTGGTAGAATTCCCCTGGAAACCCATCCAGCCCTAGACTCTTGTTTGTTGGGAGATTTTGGATTACTAATTCGATTTCTTTACTGGTTATGGGTCTGTTCAAATTTCCTATTTCTTCCGGTTTCAGTTTTGGTATTTTATATGTTTCTAGGGATTTGTCCATTTCTTTCAGATTGCCCAATTTATTGGCATATAATTTCTCATAATATTCTCTTATTATTGGTTTCATTTCTGCTGTGTTGGTTGTGATCTCTCCTCTTTCATTCTTGATTTTATTTATTTGGGTCCTTTCCTTTTTTTTTTGATCCAACTGGCTAATGGTTTATCAATTTTGTTAATTCTTTCCAAGAACCAGATCTTGGTTTCATTGAT
Source organism: Prionailurus bengalensis (assembly GCF_016509475.1). Lineage (NCBI taxonomy): Eukaryota > Metazoa > Chordata > Mammalia > Carnivora > Felidae > Prionailurus > Prionailurus bengalensis. The sequence goes on from NC_057346.1 coordinate 273,768, forward strand.
CTGTTCTACTGTTTTGTTGTTGTTGTTGTTGTTGTTGTTGTTGTTGTTGTTGGTTTCGACAGCATTGACTTCTGCTCTAATCTTTATTATTTCCCATATTCTGCTTGTTTGGGGTTTTATTTGCTGTTCTTTTTCCAGGTCTTTAAGGTGTATGTTAGGTTGTGTATCTGAGACCTTTCTTCCTTCTTTAGGAATGGCTGGATTGCTATATGCTTCCCTCTTATGACTGCTTTCACTGCATCCCAGAGGTTTTTGGGCCGTCATGTTATTTTAATTGGCTTCCATGTACTTTTTAATTTCCTCTTTAACTTCTTGGTTAACCCATTCCTTATTTAGTAGGAAGTTCTTTAATCTCCAAGTATTCATTGTCTTTCCAATTTTTTTCTTGTAGTCGATTTTGAGTTTCATAGTGTTGTGGTCTAAAAATATGCATGGTATGATCTTGATCTTTTTGTACTTGTTGAGGCCTGATTTGTGTCCTAGTATGTGATCTATTCTGGAGAATGTTCCATGTGTACTCAAGATGAATGTGTATTCCACTGCTTTAGGATGAAATGTTCTGAATATATCTGTTAAGTCCATCTGGTCCAGTGTGTAATTCAAAGCCATTGTTTCCTTGTTGATTTTATGCTTGGATGATCTGTCCATTGTTGTAAGTGGGGTGTTGAAGTCCCCTGCTATTATGGTATTATTATCAAGGAGTTTCTTTATGTTTGTGATTGACTGATTTATATATTTGGGTTCTCTCAGGTTGTGGGCATAAATGTTTACAATTGTTAGGTCTTTTGGTGGATATACCCCTTAATTATGATATGATTCCCTTCCTCACTTCTTGTTACAGTCTTTATTTTAAAATCTAGATTGTCTGATATAAGAATGGCTACTCCAGCTTTCTTTTGGCAACCATTAGCACGACAGATGTTTCTCCATCCCCTTACTTTCAATCTGAAGGTGTCTTTAGGTCTAAAGTGGATCTCTTGTAAACAGCATATAGATGGATCTTGTTTTCTTATCCATTTTGATACCCTTTGTCTTTTGATTGGAGCATTTAGTCCATTGACATTTAGAGTGAATACTGAAAGATACGAATTTATTGCCATTATGTTTCTTGTAGAGCTGGAGTTTCTGGTGGTGTTCTCTGGTCCTTTCTAGTCTTTGTTGGTTTTGGTATTTTTTGTTTTCTTTTGTTTTGTTTTGTTTTGCTTCATCTTTTCTCCCCTCAGAAAGTCCCCCTTAAAATTTCTTGCAGGACTGGTTTAGTGGTCATGAACTTCTTTAGTTTTTGTTTGTCTGGGAAACTCTTTATCTCTCCTATTTCGAATGACAGCCTTGCTGGATAAACAATTCTTGACTGTTTATTTTTCCAATTCAGCATGTTGAATATATCCTGCCACTCTTTTCTAGCCTGCCAAGTTTCTGTGGATAGGTCTGCTGTGAACCTGATCTGTCTGCTTTTGTAGGTTAAGTATTTTTTTCCTTGCTGCTTTTGTAATTCTCTCCTTGTCTGTGTATTTTGTGAATTTGACCATGATATGCCTTGTTGATGGTTGGCTTTTGTTCAATCTAATGGGAGCTCTCTGTGCTTCTTGGATTTCAATGTCTTTGTCTTTCCCCAGGTTAGGAACATTTTCCATTATGGTTTGCTCACATAAGCCTTCTACCCCTTTTTCTCTCTCTTCATCTTCTGGGATTCCTATGATTTGGATGTTATTCCTTTTTAATGAGTCACGGAGTTCTCAAATTCTTGTATCATTCTTTTGCCTTAATTTCCCTCTTTTTTCTCTACTTCATTATTTTCTGTAATTTTGTCTTCTGTATTGCTGATTCACTGCTCTGCCTCATCCATCCATGCTGCCGTGGCATCCATTCAACATAGCATGTCAGTTATAGCATTTTTAAAAAAAATTTTTTAACATTTATTTATTTTTGGGACAGAGAGAGAGCATGAACGGGGTGGGTCAGAGAGAGAGGGAGACACAGAATCTGAAACAGGCTCCAGGCTCTGAGCTGTCAGCACAGAGCCCGAGGTGGGGCTCGAACCCACGAACTGCGAGATTGTGACCTGGGCTGAAGTCGGACGCTTAGCCGACTGAACCACCCAGGCACCCCAGTTATAGCATTTTTAATTTCATCCTGACTAGATTTTACTTCTTTCATCTCTGCAGAAAGGGATTTATGCTTTTTTCAAACCCAGCTAGTTCTTATTATCATGATTCTAAATACTAGTTCAGACATCTTGCTTATATCTGTGTTGATTAAGTCCCTGGCTATCATTTCTTCCTGTTCTTTCTTTTGGGGTGAATTCCTTCATTTTGTCATTTTGGAAGAAGAAAAAGAATTAGTAAAATAAAAAATAAAATTATAAAGTTAAAAACAACACAAAAAATTAAATAAAGGGAGCTAGATCCTAGATATGTTTTGATTTGGTTTTGAAATAAACTTGATAGAATAGAGAAAAAAGGGAAAGAAAAAAGGTAAGAAAAAATTTTAAAATGTTTAAAAATTATACAATAAAATAAAATGAAACAAAGTAAAATAGAATTTAAAATTTTACAAAAAAGAAAAAGTGTAGTAAAAATATTTTTAAAAGTCTTAAACTGAAAAAAAAATAAATTTTTCTCTTTCTGTATCCAAGAATAAGAAAAAAAAAAAAGAATAGATGGACCAGAGAACACAATGAAATCCAAAATAAATTACATCCAGTTTTCCCTAAAAATCTAACTAGGATGCACTTTATAGTCTGTGTAGTAAGTAGGTGGAGAGACTTGTGGTGGTCCTCTAGGGCATGTTCTTGGAGGGCTCAATTGGGTAGGGCTTGGTGTAACAGCTCCGTTCTCCACTAGGTGGTGCTGCTTAGCTTAATGGGGTTATAGGTGTGGCGTGCATGTGTGTTTATGCACAGGTGTGGGAGAGGTAAAAATGGCATCACCCAGCTTCACAGTCTCTAGCACCAGAATTCTATGCTCTCACTCAGTGGCAATCAAGCACCCCTCCTTTGTCTCTGGCTTCTGTCTGCTCCCTGCTTCTACACTGTCTGTGTCCAAGCTGTCAGCCTGCCAGGCAGCACCTCTCTCCCAAATTTTATCTCAGATGGGGCTGTGTTTCCAAACCCCTCACTTCTGAGAGCCCTACAGTTTGGACCCCCTCCAACATTCTGAGGGAGGGTCTCACCGGGCAATGGCCAGGTGCTAGCTTGCCCCAGGTAACATTAGTGTGGCTGCGCTCTTGCAGAGGTTCAGAGAATGTGGCTGGGTGCCTGCTTGCCCCAGGAAAAGTTCAGGTGCTCACACGGCAGCAGAGGCTCAGAGATTATGGCAAAACACAACACACAGCTAGCACCAGGTTTAACCATGCCCTGGCATCTTTGTTCCAATACCAGAAAACATGGCTGTTCTCTGGGGTCCACTGGGACCTTTTCCTATGGGGAGGTTGTATGGCCTCCACCAAATGCCCTCCTAGCAGAGGAACGGCTTCTCCCCTGCGGCCCATGGACCCCTCAGACCTCACTGTATGCTCCTAGGGATTCAGAGCTCTGTCAGAACTCCCTATCAGAGCTCTGCCAGGTATTGAGCTGAGGAGTTTCCAACTCTGTGTTCCCCTGTTTATAGAGTCCTAATGGTACTGAAACCCTCTTCTTTCTCCTTTCTCCCTTTTTTGTTCAATCCATTGTGGGTGTTTTCACTCTCTTTCTCTCCATCTACTTTCAGGGGGAGTGCTCTTCCTATACTATACCGCCTGTCTCTGTCCCCTCTCTGCAAACAAAAACAGCTCCCTACCCTTCACAGCTTCTCTCTCCCCCAGTTCGCCTCTCTGTGCCATGTACATGCTGAGTTCTGTGGTTCAAGTTAAGCAGATTGTTTTGTTAATCCTAACATCAATTTTCCAGGTGTGAAAAATGGGTTGTGCTGATCTAGCTGCATTTCGGGGATGAGAGACGCCGAGAACTTCCAGGCTGCTCCACCATCTTGCCCCTCCCAGTGCACTGGAATGTCTAGTTTCAATGTAACAAAGTTTTCCCCCATCTGGGCTTCAACCATGAGAATGTTGGAAATGCAGGAGGTTCAGTACCATGTGCAGGAAGTCCTGGGTGGATATATAGTTAAACCAAATCTAACTCTCTAAACCCCAAATTAAATGGTGGACAGTAAAATTCCACTTTTAAGAACTCATTCTAAGGATGCAACTGGGTGCATGGACAATGTTCATAGTAGTACTACTTATAATAGTAGGAAAAAACCGTTAAAGTTCCATCAATAGGAAATTATTTTAATTATCATATATTTGTACAAAGAGTACTATACATCCATTAAAATTAATATAAATATGTTTTGTGAAGTGAAAAACTGTTAGCCATTATTTAAGTACTATTAACTCCTTTATACATTATATGTACAGTTATATAATATTGAAGTACATGTAAAATTATACATATACACATAATCACCTGGCAGAATATCACCAAATAAGTAGTCTTTAAATCTCAGTAGTGGGTTTTGAGGTACACTTTATTCTCTCCTGTATGTTTTTTTGTGAGGATAGAGTTTTTACAATGAACATATAGGCCTTTTACAATGAACACGTAGACTCTAAGCTCTGGGATGCCAAGACTTCATCTATTTTATTTACTTACGTATCTCCAGTCCTTAGAAAGTATAGGCACATATTTGTTGAATTCATGCATTATTTTGATATTGAGAAAAACAACATAATAGTTCATTTTCACTTAAAGAATCACATAGTTTGGGATTTTAAATATTACAAATAACTAGTCTTAGTTTTCTAAAAAGAAAAAAATCATGCTTACCTGATACTTTCCTGGAGGATTATTGAAACTATTTAACTGGAAATCTTGTGAGCTCCTTATACTTGATTGTTTACTATGCCCAAGCTGTAATTTGAAAAGAATCAAAAATTCTTATTTTTCTTCTAAATAATGTAACGATATTTATTAGTTATATATAGGAATTTATAAGTTACATATGTAAATTTTTCATTTAATTTGTTTTATAGTCTATCTTCCAAGACAAACCAGAGGCACCTGAGGGGTGCTGGATCTCTCAATGGTTATTCAAGGTTGTCTGAGGACTTTCATAGACTTCATGGCTATCAGTCATGTAGTCATGACAGTCATGCTTTAACATTCTCACAGGCACATCTCTGATAGAGGAGGAGGCAAACAAGTTGGGGAAGTGATGGTGGTGATCTAAGAAGTCCTCTGTTAAGGGAGCAACAGGCCAGCATCCATGAGCACAATACCCACACTTGTAGGTGGGTGCCTGAAGTAACACAAGGGTAAGACTTTGTTGTGAGACAGAGTTCAGGGGCCAATAAAAAACAAATTAATGCATTTGAATTTTAGGATCTACATAGTATCACATTTGGGCAGTACTTTTGAAACCATATATTTGCTTGAACAGGCAAATAAAAAAGATCGAAAACAATCTGCAATTAAGGTGGTAAAGTACTGTATACGCACGCTAATAGGACACCTGGGTGGCTCAAGCTGTTAAGCGTACAAGTTCATTTCAGGTCATGATCTCACGGTCCATGGGTTTGAGCCCCGCATTGGTGCTGTGCTCAAAGTTCAGAGACTGGAGCCTGCTTCAGATTCTGTGTGTCTCTCTCTCTGCCCCTGCCCCACTCATGCTCTCTCTCTCTCAAAAATGAATGTTAAAAACTTTTTAAAAAAAAACATGCTAAGAAAATGATGAAAAAAACTCTTCATGGCATTCTCTAAAAGGAAAAACATGGTTTTAAAAATAAATAAGTAGGAGAACCTGAGCAAAACACATCAGCTTCACATTTGTGTTTTTGTTTTTGTTGTTGTTGTTGTTTTTGGTGTACAACTGTTTTCCAAGGGACAAGAAACTTCAAGACCATCTTCAAAGACAGTGGTGATTCATATTTCCCAATGGCATCTAAGTTGCTGTAAGTAAATCTCATTGAGAATTAAAGTCCTTAACTTCAATGCCTTGATGCTTTAAATGGCCACATGCTGACCTAAAACAGCTATGCACACATTCATCCAGTAAACACTGGACATTGATGGAGTGCCCTCTATATGAAGATGCTGTGCTATGGATTCTGGGTATTCAGTGAAGAACATAACAATCATTATCTTGCTAAGTTATATGCACAGGAAGAATATACTAAGGCTGATATGATCCATAAAAACACAATATGCAATTTTGAAAATATTAGCACCCCTTTTCATGTAGCTATTTCCCCTTGTCTTTCAACCTAACAGTGTCAGCAAAATATCCATATTCTTTCACTTTATATTAACTTTGAACATAATTAAGATAAAATTATACAATTGGCCAAATGAACCAAAGAGAGGCAACTTGGATTCTCTAATAAAAGAGTGCTTGACAGAAATGTGAAGACTAAGGCTCTGCCACAACAGCTCTGGAGCAGCAGGTGAGATGCTGGAACTTTCTGCACTCTCTCCAACAATGAAGGGAGTAGTCCAGTGGATACCTATTCTCCTTCAAGTCCTACTAATCTATGGATGTGGGAAACAAATGCAAACTTCAACATGTTTTTAACAATGTAATTTTTAATATTTATTCTTAAAAAGTTATTCATTTATCTTTATGATGATATAATGCTTCCTGGCTTTCAAACCATGATTTATGCTTTAAGGGCACCATTAAACGTGACGACAAGATTCAAGCCCACTTTCATCCCCCATTTTTCATGATATAGCATGGAGGGTGAGGACAGGTTCATAATCAGAGGAGAGGATCCAGACAAAGGGATCTTTGTGCATTGTGCCTTTGACTTATTTACCACCTATTCATTAATTTACAACCTCACGATTGGAAGTTATTAATTTGATGTCTCCTTCTTTCGTTAGGGGCCACTAGTACATCCAAAAAGTGTTAATGGAAATAAGAAAGTGAAAAAAATATGTTTCTTTGGGATTTTTTTTTTTTGAAGATGAAGAAACCTTAACATTTGATATGTCAATCACCTCCAGTTAAGGCAGCTCAGGACACTACATGCCTATAGGGGTGGCGGCGGGGGGGGGGATTTAATAATATATCAACATCACCCAGGCCTTCGTTCATTCACTCATTTCTATTTTAAGGGCTTTGCGTGTGCTGTTCCCAGTTCTTGAAATGCTCTTTTCCTGACTGGCTTATTTGCTCTGCCTCATCTTTTGGGTTTTAGCTTAAAACGTAAGCTCCGCAGAGAGGTTTTCCTGCCCACCTTATGAAAAATAGATCTGGAGCCAGCTAGGTCACTTGACACTTACTTTATTCACTGGCTTGGTTACATGTTTATCTACATCCTGCTGGGCTCTATGGAAGGAGAGATTTTGTTTAGCTCACCTCACTGTCCCTGGAGCCAGAACTGCTGGCAGATGGCAAGTGCTCAGAAAGCACTGGTTGGTGAAATAAAGGAAGGAAAAAGTGCTTCTGGGTCACTGATGGGGTTCACTGGCTGCTAGACACCTTGCTATAGAAAACATGTTCAATCGAGGTTTGTGAACCAGTTGGCTGCAGCTCAACATAGATGGTAAAGGTACATCTAAACTGTAAAGAACTGAACTGAAGGCATGAGGCTGATGCTGTACCAACGAACACACCAGACGGCACAGCAGAGGTAACAGTGGCAGGTATGTCAGAAAATGGCATTCTGTTCATTTGAGAATGTGTGTGATTACAGATTGTCCAGACTGTAGATCTTGAAGCGTCAATGGCCACAGCTTCTGTGTATTCGTAACATTTCAGTACAACACACAGCACTCCCACCACTTCATGCTCTCAATAGGTAGAGTCCGAAGATTCTTCATTCCAACAGTTATTGACACTTTGGGCTGGATAAGTCTTTATTGTGTGGGGCTTCCTGTGCATTGTAGAATGTTTAGCAGGATCCCTGCCCTCTACCTACTAGATGCCAATAACAGCTCCCCTGTCCGGTTGTGACAACCAAAATGTCTCCAGGTATTACAAATGTACCCTGAGGTGCCGGTAGTGGGGGCAGGGGATGGATCACCCCTGGTTGGGAACCACTGGTATAGTTGAATGGTATATGACTAAACAGTTATAAATTCACATGGATCACTTTTATGTGACTAGTTCTTCTCTAAATCTGAAATATAAACTTGGATACAAATATAACAAAAAATTCCAATCAGTTTCTAATACATAATAATCATATAATAAATACTTGTTACAATCATATGAAAGAAAGGGAATGTAAGGATAAATTTACTCAATGGTGCAAAGAAGCACTATTACCACTTGGTGGCAGAAAATTCTAATGTAGAACTAAGTGTTCCATGGCCAGCTATTCAAGCAGGCTAGAAAGTCAGGGGGATTCAACTGGCCAAATGAATAGTATTTAAACCTTAGGGATGTGGATATCTATAAATGGTAGTGATGTGTGAAATGCAACGGGAGTGGCAGCAGGTAGAGGTGGCTTTAAGCTTTGTTCCTGACTCATGTGAAAATACACTGATTCTGAGTGAGCTACTGTCTATCTTTGTTTTTATACCACATCTCCTGCATTCTTTATGTTTTCTCTTGTTCATTTCCTAGTAATTATTTTGATATTAGCATTTAGAGTAAAGCCAGGAACAGGGCAATGAGCTAAAAATGTATAGATACCATGTTCAGTCCACAGGGATGCAGACATGAAATGCACCACGTGGGGGCAGTGCTTATAAGCGCTTGCTTTGGAATCAAGTAGATCTGAATTTGAATTCTGGCTGTTGTTTGAAATGAGACTGTGGGCAGGTTACTTCAGCTCTACTGTCCTCGGGTTTCTAATGCATGAAATAGGGGAAATAATATTACCTAGCTGCTAGAGGTGGTGTAAGAATCAAACAGGAAGGCTGTGGGATACACCGCTTGACATACAGTAGATGCTCTACAAGTGTCAGCAGCTATTACTGTTGTACAGAAGGATAAATATCTACTATGTGGATTTAGTCCTATTTCATGTTTCTTTTTCTTTTTTTTATTTTTAGTGTTTATTTTTCTTTGAGAGAGACAGAGACAGAGACAGAGAAGAGCATGGGCATGGGAGAGGCAGAGAGAGAGGGAGACCCAGAATCCAAAGCAGGCTCCAGGCTCCCAGCTGTCAGCACAGAGCCCAACATGGGGCTCGAACTCATGCACTGAGAGATCATGACCCGAGTTGAGGTCGGAGGCTCAAGCGACTGAGCCACCCAGACACCCCTCATGTTTCATTTTAATCTAGTCTAGTCTACTCTGCTGAATATTACTGTTCACTGATGTGTCCATGACAAAGTCATTCAGGGAATGAAATATTCTGTGATTCCCATGATTCCCACACCCAGATGGGCCTTAGAATATCCTAAGGCCTAACTAAAGTACACACTTCCACACCCCAATGCCAGAAATTTTAATTCAATATGCCTGGAGAAAAGGATTGGGAATTTGCACAAAATCAACATATATCAGTTATATGTGACTAATAACAAAAAAAATCTGCACATGTCACTCAACCCAGTGCCAAACAGACAGAAAATGCTAAAATGACATCTATTGCATAGGACGCCAGAGCCTGTCTGCAACTGACAACTTGAAAGTGATCCCTCCTGGAGCTCGAAGAGAGCGGTTATTCAGGAAGTTATCAGCATCTTCAGGTTTATGCATCATACAGTGTGGCAGAGATGGGACTTGAGTTATGCTGGCCTCTCAGAATTTATCTGAAAAGGTAATGCTAGCAGCCAATTCAGGGACCTTCAGAGCTCAAGGATATAACCAAAGATAATAAATAGGTCTTCTCACTTTGTTTCAAAAAGTATTTTTATGGGGCTCATTCCACTGATTTCTATGGTGCACCCAGAGCACGTGTGGAGGTGATGTTGGTGGAACCTATCCACTTTTGTCCTCAGGGAGTCAGAAGATCTGAGTGAAATGGAAACTTAAGCGTTGTTTTGGAAGTAGACTTCATGAAAAAGAGAGCAAACGTTGCACAAATTGGTAAGAAAGAAGGAACCGTGAGAGTTTTTCTTAGTCCCTATCAGGGCCAAGCACATTCCAGTGGACACCCACTTCAGTAACAATAGGCAAACTTGACTGGAAATACAAACGTGTGCTGTAAAAGCACTCTCCCAGGAGTGTAGCTAATGTATCAAGCAAAAGCAAGCTGTGGGCGTCAGTTCTGCTCATCACAAGCTTACATGGCAAGGAAAAGTAAAGGAGATGGCTGCATTATGTCAGTCCCCTAGGAACCAAATGCCAAGACACAGTAAGAAGTAGGAGTTGTGCTCAGAATCATGCCTGTGACAGGTAACAGGGAGTAGGAGCAGGGGGCAGAAAACGGTCTTAGACTGTGGGGCTTGGCTCACCGTGAAAGAGGGAAAGGTAAAAAGACCAAAAGAGTCAGCCAGCCCGACTGGGAGTTCCAGCACCAACTGCCCCGAGGCAACCCTGCCCTGGTGAGGAAAATGACCGACAGGTAGAGAGGCTCTGCTGGATGTGTGTATGCCCACCCCCACCCCACACTGCTCAAGGGCAGTGAATGAGATCTCCGTTGGGTCCCGGACGCTCCTCTATCAGTTTAATTTTTCCTGCTTTACATCACTATCCCTGTATTTCATTACCCACAAGTACCCAAACATATATGCTTAATATCTGTCTTAAAGATATACACGGTTCTTTCTTCTGATTAACTGGACATAAGCTTATTTCCATCACTCAATAACAGATCTTTGAGGCATTATTAACACAATTAAAATCTTTAATGTATATATTACCTGTTTCTTGAAATTGCTTCTGAACATTTGTCCTTTTTTCTGAAAAGATAAGCCTGGACACACATATGACTTCATGTTTTCAAATATGAGCTTACCTGTTTTTTGTCAAGTGATAATTTTGAAAGGTCTTCATGACTTCCCCAAATTCCAAATTTCTTTTCTTCATTTCTCTTTTAAAAATAGATAGTAAGATGAGTACAATTGCTAATTCTTCATTTAGAATTACAAAAACAATTTCATTCTTTATTCCATATCTTATTTTTTTTTTATTTTTTTTTCAACGTTTATTTATTTTTGGGACAGAGAGAGACAGAGCATGAACGGGGGAGGGGCAGAGAGAGAGGGAGTCACAGAATCAGAAACAGGCTCCAGGCTCTGAGCCATCAGCCCTGAGCCTGACGTGGGGCTCGAACTCACGGACCGTGAAATCGTGACCTGGCTGAAGTCGGACGCTTAACCAACTGCACCACCCAGGGGCCCCTTTTATTCCATATGTTAAAAGCCATCTGGTCTGATTCTGTAGCAAGTTTCAAGAAGAGAAACATTCTTATTGGGTGCTTCCCATTGGTGAGAACAATGAATTCTCTCAGGTTGCTGTTCTATTAGAACTGTAAACTCCATTAATTAATGTAAGTAAAGGAGTATTAAGTAAAGGGAGGGACATTCCTGCCATCAACCCACTGAGTTCTAGAAGTTAGACATCCAGAAGAGTGCTATAGATGGCCTGTTTCTCCAAAATTTCACACAGTATAGTAATAACTACATTTAAAGCAGGTTTTATAATTCTCAAGGTCCTGGGGCGCCCGGGTGGCTCAGTCGGTCAAGCATCCTACTTCGGCTCAGGTCACGATCTCACAGCTCATGAGTTCAAGCCCTGCATCAGGCTCTGTGCCGACAGCTCAGAGCCTGGAGCCTGCTTCAGATTCCATGCCTCCCTCTCTCTCTGCCCAAACCCACTTGCATTCTGTCTCTGTCTCTCTCAAAAATAAATAAACATTAAAAAAATTATAATTCTCAAGGTCCTTTTATATACTCATTTGATCTTTATGATGTAGATATAATTTTTATTCCCATAGTACAGTTGAAGAAACTAAAGCTCAGAGAGTTTATTATTTATTTGAGAACCCCAAATGGTGAGTGGCAAGCAGAGCAGGAATTAGAATATTTCCTTTTCTCTCAGTGATAGAATCTTAGAATGGCTAGAAACTTTTACGATCATTTGGCTCAACTACCCACTCACTGTTGGAATATCTTCTAAAAATTCCTAATATTGGTCATTCAGCATTTATTGATTACATGCAATGATGGGGAACTTACTACTTTGCAAGACAGCCCACTCTGTTAGACAGATATTTTCTTTGATTTTTTTAATGTTTACTTATTTTTGAGAGAGAGACAGAGCGTGAATAGGTGAGGGGCAGAGAGAGAGAGACACAGAATATGAAGCAGGCTCCAGGCTCCAAGCTGTCAGCACAGAGCCCAATGTGGGGCTCAAACTCACGAACCTCAAGATCATGATCTGAGCTGAAGTTGGACCCTCAGCCGACTGAGCCACCCAGGCGCCCCTGGACAGATGTTGTTGTGACAAGTTTGTTTTTAAATAGAACTACAGCTGAACTATTTGCAACTTTTGCCCATGGCATCTCTCCCTGTTTTTGAAGGGACAAAAAACAAGTATACCCATGGGGCGCCTGGGTGGTGCAGTCGGTTAAGCGTCCGACTTCAGCCAGGTCACGATCTCGCGGTCCGTGAGTTCGAGCCCCGCGTCGGGCTCTGGGCTGATGGCTCAGAGCCTGGAGCCTGCTTCCGGTTCTGTGTCTCCCTCTCTCTCTGCCCCTCCCCCGTTCATGCTCTGTCTTTCTCTGTCCCAAAAATAAATAAAAAACGTTGAAAAAAAAATTTTTTTTAAATAAAAAAAAAAACAAGTATACCCCCTAGTCAAAACAGAGTTCTAAAGATATTTGCCTTGTTCCCCTTCAATCCTCCTTTTTTGGATGTAATCCCCAAGTCCTTCAACTCCCCATCATATGACGCCTTACATGCACCTGTTCCCATGCTGGCCCTTCTCCTCTGAATGCATCCATCTCTCATTGCTTCTCCTGGATGTGGTTCTGCACCAGCAGAGTTCCTGCACAGGGTAACTGCCCCTCCTCCATACACAGTGGCACACAACTTTCCACACTTCTGAATATACTGCTAACCCTCATCTAAACACTGCACCTCTTCTATGTTTCTTGAGATTGCTTCCTGCATAACTGTTTCCATTTAATACCCCTAGATCTTTCTTTCTTGAACTACTTAATGCCAAGCCTAGACTCACATATTACATGTGAGTAATTGATTTCTAAGTTTTCAGTGAAGAAGGTAGAGTCTGTCAAATTCCCCCAAGCTACTGATGCTTTACCAGGCTGTGTGAACTGAACATGAGGTGGGGCTTGTGGCCACAACAGCAAAAATGGGGCCAGAATAGCTCTCCTTTCGAGTACCCTCTACAGACAATGTAATACATTATTATAGTTACATTTCATGAATTTTTCCTGTATTCTTTTAAGTAGGAAATGTCCAAAGTGCTCCTCTCAAGTAGATACAAGCCAAAGGACTGTGCTCATTTGGCAATGATCGGACGTGTCATCATGGATCACTTCTTTTAAATGATCCTAGCATTTAAAAACATAATTTTAAATTATCAAGTCAAATTACCTTGTTCATCTCTGCATCCTCCTGGAAACCTTTTTTATGGGCCTGGAACATCTCAGAAATCCATTTTTTAAGCCTCAGTAAGAGATAAAACAGGGACTTTGGACTTGGCACCAGGTTGAAGGGAACAGGTAATGTTCTCCCCTCTTCAAAGTAGGAAAACCAAAGCTTGGCCCTTGCAAATTTCCACTCGACATCAGCATCGTCCTGTGTAAACACACACGTCAGTTCAGCAGAGACATGTGAAAACTGAATTACTGCGATGCGACCCACACTGTGTACCTAGGCAGGAGCAATGGTGCCTGCAAACACTCTCAGGTCCCAAACACCACTCCAAGATTTTTTTTAATGCTAAGGTTCTACTCACACTCTCTCCAAAATCTGTCTGAAATTTTTATCAGGCTTAGAGAATACAGATCTCAGAATGTGCTTACGTTTATAAACACCCTGAAAAGTATAAATGGATTTTTCTACATTCTGAAAAGAACACTATGAAAAATTATTCACTCTTTTGTTCGACACAAGATCGTAAGTTTGATTACTTTGGGACACATTCCAAAATTTCTGGAATAAAAGTTTGTATTATCACTCCAGATTCGAGAAATGGTCACTTTCGAAAATCACTACAAAAAAGATTTGAACACTAGTGGTATTTGTAAGCAACAATTTTTAAAAATAAAATGTAAATTCAAGCTGATATGGTATTTCTAAGGTTTTTTTTAAAAAACAATAATGAATCTGACATTTCTCCTCCTTATGACCTACTACCCACCACACATATTGATGTTGCATTTGGAACCAAAGAGTTAAAATTTTCTAGATTACTGGACAAACAACTATATGAAACAGGCAAAAAACAAAAGGAAACACAGCCTATATTTTCACCACCAATGAGGAGTTGATGCCTGGCATAAGTTAAAACATGTAGTCACAGACTATACACATGTACAGAAATCATACCTCAATTTCCTGGAATGAACTGTTGATCATTGCAATTAACATATTTAACAAAACAATGACCATTGTGACATTATAGACTCCATAAAGAACATAACCGATATTTTCAATGAATTTGTGATTATAGTTGATGACCACTGACTTCACTTCAGAAAGTCCAAATATAGCCCAGAACAGTGTCTTAAAACTCTCCTCAACTCTGGGGAAAAATGAAGAGAGAAAGGAAATAATGCAGTGTATAAATGACAATAATACCATAATAAAAGTGAGTTGATTGTGTGTTTGCAAATTACTAAGTATTCATGAGAAAATCCTTTACTTCTATGAACCTCGGTTTTCCTTTCTGTAAAATGAATACAATAGGTTTTATTTCCTGGATGGTTGCAGGGCTGAAGTCATACCGTGCATATGAACCAGTCAGCTCAGTATCTGGCACATAATAGGCACTCAATAAACGTTATTAACATAACTTCATAACCACAGACACTAACATAAGTAATCCATAGCTTTGGTAATCGAGTGTTAAATGTATTACTTAATAAAAATAATACAATGTTAGAGTCTTATTAGGTTTCCTGCTCGTCTATACTTCTACTCATATCCAATAATTAGATAATAACAGTGTGTGTCTTAAGGAAAATGTGACAATATAAACATAGACGCTGTAACCAAAATCACTGACAAGTCTTAGGTAGGAATTTCAATGCTTTACACATAATTACTGACCAATGCTAAGCCCAGCTTAACCCAGCTGGCTTCATTTCTCTGATAAACTGCACTTTATGAGAATAGGGCTAACAACAGGTTATGCTTCAGTTGATGCTTCATATTGGAACATGGACCACCTAATATCTGAGTAATCTGTTCTAAGCATATTTTATAAAAAACCACTGTGGCCGTGGTGAACCTCAGTCAAAACTGGGGTTGATAACCAGGATCTTCTCAATGAGAATATCTGACAAAATGAATTAGGAAAGAAGCTGTTCTCCCTGTGCACCCCCCCCCCCCAAGAGCCTCTGATGAGAAGGCTGTACAAGTAGGAACACACATTCTAGAGTCGTGGACAAGAGGTTACATACAGCCTGGCTTGTCCATACACTAGCATCTCGGTGAAATTCAGCAAATTATTTAACTTTTCTGAGCTTTGTTTCTTCTTTTTGTGAAATAGAGATAATGAAATGTTGTGAGTGAGGTATTTTCCCAGAAGAACTGGCACTAAAAATGTTAACTAGTATTGCTTAATGATAGGAAGGTGCCTATATTTTCAAGTTCTTCCAATTAATTTAAAAATCCTCTCTCATTGCTAAAGAGAAACTGGAGATGGAAGTCTTCACTGAAACATTGTCTATCCCATAGACACATATGAACACACTTAAACTATCCTATAATTAATCTGCAATCTCCATCATCAAAACATCCAAGATGACATACGTTGTGAAAGCTTCATTTTGTTTTGCACCAATGTAGTAGGAGTAGAGGTTGAACATTCCAATCATAAAGGCCACAAACACCATGATGAATATGACCATGAACTTGAAGATGTCCTTCACTGTTCTTCCAAGCGATATCTGCAGAGGTCCAAAGCTTTCATTGGCTGGTAAAATATAAGCTATTCTTGAGAAACTTAGAACTACAGCAATTGCATAAAGACCTTCAGATATAATTTGAGGATCAGAGGGGTCCCACTTTATCCTGGCTAGGAAAGAGAAAACACAAGAGTTATCATGAGTTTCTTTAAGTTGTTTACTCAGGCAACTTCTTTTCTGCTACTAAAGAAATATAATTACATTAGCCATCAAGTCTCTAAAGGAAATCTGTTATCTTACAGGGCTTCTATAAGGGTCAGGTATATGGGAGCTTCTGAATATATTGAGAAAATGAGCCCCCTGGTCTGCCGGCAATTTTCCATAAGCATACAGCAAAATGGTTAAGAGCTAAAACTAGGGACTCAGCGTATGAAAAAATTCCAGTGTGTGTGTGTGTGTGTGTGTGTGCACGCGCACACACGTGCACACACATCCCTACCAGAAGGACAGGTACAATTATTTAACTTTTCTTACTTTCATTTTCCCATCTTTAAAAATGAGACGATACCACTCCACCTTCTCTCATCTACTTGCAAATTCATTAAGCCAATGACTAGTGTTCAGGAAGTGCTTGGTGCTCCATAATTGGTAGCATTTATTATTTAATCTTAAACTTATAATTACACTATAATGCAATTTGGGGCTTGCAAAGTGCAGTTATTTCAACTAGAAGTCATTTTTATTGATCACTCAAATAAGTATTTTTACCATAAAAATGTAGTGATTATTCATTTTTAAAAATTTTCTGGCATTATTATATTAGTTCATCAATAGTTCACCCAATATTAGTTCATTGGGTTAGTTCACCCAATAGCTCACCCAATAGTTCACTGGGTTCATCAAAACCCAATTAAGAAACCATTATGAGGAAAAATGCAAAACAACGTGTAAGAAAGAGGAAAAACATGATTTGCTGATTTGTATTTGCTTATTTGTTGAGAAGTAAAATTAGTAAAGGATACAAGAAACTAATAAAAGCAGTTTCCTTTTTTATAGTAAGTTAGTACAATGTATGGATAGCTTTGACTTTTTAGAATTCTGTATATGAAAAAGTATTAAACATTAAATATTTAAAAAATAATAAAAAGATCTCTATGTGATCCAGCCAACAAACAAACCCATGGAGATGTCAACTGAATGTTAACAGATTTCTTATCAGAGCATTATAGTAAGTACCGACAAGGGGTCTATTCTCCACCCACTAGGTCTCTTCAAGGAAGGGTCTTCCCTCAGCAAACAAAAGCATCTCTTTCCTCGCCCTCCCCCACCCTGAGGTGGATCACCTCATCTGACTCCTATTTTGGGACAGCAGATAAGCGAGCGCAGTTGCTTCGGCTCCACCCTCCTCTGCTCCTCCGCTAAGGGACCTCACACCACCATTGGCTGCCATTCCTGCCTTGGGGGGGGGACTGCCCTACCCATGTTGTCCAGAGACCAAAGGATGCACCTGCCTGATTCTGGAGGGAAATTTCACCGAGCCCCTTGGCTAGGAGACCCAGGACTATGTCATCTGCCTGGAACTTGATCGGTATTAGAGGCCACGCTCCAGCCTCTATCGCTTTGTTTTGTTTCTCATCTGCCTGGCAGGTTCGAAGCCTGGCAGGGAAACTGTGGTGTCGTGTATCAGGAGCCACCCAGAGACACCAGCAGCTCCCTTGCTGTCACACAGTTTATGTGTTTTGAATGGAAATGGTACTCAAACGTGTACTGTTTTTACTAGACAAGAAGAAGAAAAAATCTAAGACCTAAGACAGGCATTCCCAGTGGAGTTTGGTAGTTGTCAACTGATCGAGGAGAGAGAGCGGGAGGCATCCAGCCGGCAAGGAGATCAGGAAGGGAGAAGCCAAAAGCACACGTCTTCACACAGATGCTTCTGAAGATGCCAGTAATACTGTGAGAACTGAGCAGGAGCCAAACTACTAGTCACTTCCTTTCATCAGAAAACTCTGCATATCTATTAACTTAAGTTGACTGTGCACTACAAACTCACCCAAATTGTAATACTTCACATTGTCTCCCAGTGTGACTTTGGTCAAGTCCTTCAAAGTATCATTTGCATCAATGATGTGTTGGGCTTTGGAAGCATGCCAAAATGCCATGAATCTCGCAATGAATGACGCAGCAAAGATCGCCAGCATACCAAAATCAAGCATATTCCACAACTCAAACAAGTATTCCTTGGGGCCTTCCGTCCAAATTTCTTTACATTCGGCCCATATCATGCCTGCATTGGAAAGGGGTTAAAATAGACCCAATTCAGTTTCATTCCAGCCTTAGCTCTTCAACAAAACAAAGTAAGTTTGAAAGGTCTTGGTCTGACATTTGAAGCCCTTCAAAATCTGGCCTCTTCCCACCCACCCAACCCTAAATGCCACGTCCCCACAAAAGCCACAGTCCAGCAGTATCAGTGCATCACCTAAAAGCAGTCCGACAAGGTTCAAGCGTGTCCAAACAATCTTTGGTATCCATGGATCCTATACATAACAAGTGTATTTACGAGATCTTCACGGTGGACTCTTCATAATAACCAAAACATCCAAACACACCTGCTCACACAGGTAAAACCTAAGTGATCGTGGACTTCCACAGATGGAGTATTATGCAGCCATTTAATATATATTTTAATTACTATGGAGTAGTGGCCACAAGGACAGACCTCACAGACCTCCAACTACAGGAATTTAATTGGCTAAGGGCCTCAGCAACCGCATTCTGGAACCATGGGCACTTTTCCCCCAAGGCCATGCTTCCCAAAGGCTGCTTCCAGCTGGTGACTGAAGGCACCCCTTCTTGGGAGACCCTGGGCTTCTCTGATGCCTGACTTCGGCTCAAGTATTTCCTGCCAGCTTCGCTGACCTGTCCTCAGACTGAATAGACATCTGAGATGCTTGTATCAGACATTCCCTCCCTGCCCTCTTACCTCAGGATCAGACTTGCCTCCCCCATCTGACAGCCCTGAAACCTTCCTCACTCCCCTCCCCATTCCCTCTCAGTGAAGGCCCTTTAGCAAAACTGTTGGCATTGAACCCTGTCTCTGCCTGTGCTTCTTGGACGGCCTAAGACACGTTGGAAAATGTTTATGGCATAAACATTTAAACATGCTAGGTAAAGGAGTAAAAAGTGTCATAGAGTCTACGACTTTATGTTTAAAACCAGCACCATATAGGACTGCACAGAGTCACGGGAGCATATTATTCACGGTCACCTCCTGCTGGGGGAGTACGAAAGACACTACACTCTCACAAGAAGTCAGCATGCTGCTTAGGAGCACAGGTTTGGGATCGGAGTGCCATGGCTTGGGACCCGGTTCGTCCACTCGTTGGCAGTGTGATCTCTGGCACATTATTCAAACTTTCTAAAGCTCGGTGTGTAAACTGGGGATGACAGTGGTTTGTGTCTACCTCATAGGGTTGTTTTAACACTTAAATAATGCGTGTAAAATGCACAGGGCATGTGGCACTTGGAAAAAATAACACCTAATATTTATTGGGCACTTACTATTTTAAATTTTCTATGACTGGCACATACTTTATCTTTTAAAAAGAATTTTTTTTTAATGTTTATTTATTTTTGAGATAGAGGCAGACAGACTGCGAGTGGGGGAGGGGCAGAGAGAGAGGGAGACACAGAATCCGAAGCAGGCTCCAGGCTCTGAGCTGTCGGCACAGAGCCCGATGCGGGGCTGGAACCCACGGACCGTGAGATCATGACCTGAGACGAAGTCGGACGCTTAACTGACTGAGCCACCCAGGTGCCCCTACTTTAGCTTAATTTAAAGGATGTTACTGTGTTAACAAGATGTTGCTTTACACCATTACCTTTAAGATATTCTTTCCAACATTGTACCTACTTCTAGAACCATCTGCAGAAATATAACCCAAGCTCCAATGATCGATCAAGCCTACCTGTATTAAGAAGGCTGTCATAGTCCCCCGGCTGAAACTCATCTCCTCCCCTCCCCAGCAAGCACCTGCCCCACATCCTTACGCCTGTCATGACCCTCTATCACAGAGCCCACACACAGCTTACTGTGGGCTTTTCTCAAAAGCGGCATTCTGCACACACAGAGGAAGACAACTTCATTACTTACTTGAGTGCTTCCAAGGTACGAGGGATCTAGGACTGGATTCACACCTATGCCAGTGGGTCAGGTTAAAACAAGAAATCCTGCCTGTGTGCTGGTACACACCCCCCAGGCACACAGTGAGCAGGAGTGAGGGAAGCCTCCTCCAGGCTGTCCCTCTGCGGGCTGCAGGAATGTGGAGTGCCTGCAGCACAGGGGCCGAGGCACCTCTGAACGCCATCCAGCCTAGTTGTGTAGGGCCTTCCGTCCTGCTGGACTGCAGCTTTTGTGGGGACGTGGCATTTAGGGTTGGACGGGTGGCAAGGGGCCAGATTTTGAAGGGCCTCAAATGTCAGACCAAGACCTTTCAAACTTACTTTGTTCTGTTGAAGAGCTAAGGCTGGAAAGGAAGGCTCTCCCCCTCCTCTCCCACCTGCCCGCCACCTTTCCTCTCCAGACATAGAATTCTTGATGAAACCTCATCTTACCAAAGCTTAAAAAACAAAACACAGTGAATTAGTCTGCCTGAAGGAAGCTTCCGTCCTGTTCACTCCAAGGAGCCCTGGGGGCTGCCAGGCACAGCTGAGAACCCCCCAGCCTGGGCAGCTTCTCGGGGCAGGGGAGACTTCTACCTGGGTGTCGAGCCGGAGACAGGTGGCCAGACTGCTGAAGGCTGCCCGTCCCACAGCTGGGTTTTCAGAAGAATCGCTTCAGTGTGGATCTGCCACAACAGCAGAGAATGAGCAAACTCCCTCTGCCCCTAAACTTCTCGAAACAAAACAGAACCACCTGTGTGCTCATTCTGTCTATTCCCCAGGAAAGGCTGGTTTACCATGAAGCCTGAGCCCCGTTTCATCTTCTTTCTCTTCAGATGAGGCTCTCCAAATAAATAAGGGTCCTCTTACCCCCACCCTCCAAAGTGGTCTTTCCCAGTCTCCTCAAGAGCTGCTCCATGGCGGGGACACTCACTGCCGTGGCTGCTCTCCTGAACATGCTCCCGCGTGTGGCACTCAGATGTGGTCTGGACACAGCTCACACAGTGCCCCCCGGGATCTTTGCACATCGGCATCACCAAGCATGTCTCCCCCACTGTGTTCCTGCTGCACCCCCCTCTCAGGGGTCTCAGCTCGCCAGTCAGCCTCATCAAGCTCTCCTGCAGCTCAGTTCCATAATTCAGCATTCCAAGTTTGTCTCCAGTAAAAACTGGATACATTTGCCTTCTGCGAACAATAGAAGGCCTCAAGCCCACCAGCTGACCCAAATAGGCCATTTCTTACTAATATTTCCAGAAGGCGCAACAGCCTCCTTTCCAGAACAACTCCAAGAAGAAAACGATTATCCACGTCAGAAACCAACACACAAGTCTGACTAATGCTGTAATGCTGAAGCTGCCTGCTCTGGCTTTTCCTATAAACAGACCCTGTGAGCGAATCTGGGAATCTCAGGTAGAAAGGGTGCTGGGCCAGCAGTTCTAAGGAAAATGTATTCATAACATTAAAAGTTAACATAACATTCCTGGTTTAGATTTCTAAGTGAAAAGGGAAAAACTTTTTTTTTTTTAATTTTTTTTTCAACGTTTTTATTTATTTCTGGGACAGAGAGAGACAGAGCATGAACGGGGGAGGGGCAGAGAGAGAGGGAGACACAGAATCAGAAACAGGCTCCAGGCTCCGAGCCATCAGCCCAGAGCCCGACGCGGGGCTCGAACTCACGGACCGCGAGATCGTGACCTGGCTGAAGTCAGACGCTTAACCGACTGCGCCACCCAGGCGCCCCAAGGGAAAAACTTCTAATGTTTATAATAAAATATTAGTATGAGGTGCATTATATTTGATAAAGGATAAAAATGAACATTCATTATATCTAATCCCCTTACACAAAATTGAATGTTTTCAAAGTTTCATCTTGAACTAGAATCTTATCTTGCTTGTTTTCAGTAGGAAATACCACTCCTATATAAAAGTAACAGACACTCTCAATGAAAAGTCTAATAACCATAACTACCTGAAATTTATTAAACATCTCCTACGTGCCAAGCACTGTGTTACATACTTTATACTCACACACACACTGACACTAGCACACAGGCGGTTAGTTTACTAAGATAAAGGCAATGTCCAAACGACTGTTCTTATTTTAAATCCAATGCTCTAAGTTGGAATGTAATTTATTTCCTGCAGTTCTGTGATATAAGGTAAATATCAGTTACATTGCTAAAGAAGTAGTGAAAAATCACACTCTTCTTCTTTATCCAAGGCTTAATTACCCTCGGTGATGTAATTCACACGGTAAGCCCTCATCCCTATTTCTCCGGGGTGCTGTATTTTCTAGTATTTGGTGGGCATCTTCGCCTGAAAATCCCCAGGGCACTTCAAAGGCAACTACAACCCAGACTTAGTCATCAGCTTCTCATTCTCCAGGCACCAATGGTGATCGTCCCTCCGTTCTCTCCCTCTCAGAGAAGTGCAGCACCGCCGAGTGGTCCAGGGTGGAGTCCACATCTCTCCCTCCATGGGCACAGTGCACCACCAACTCCCCGAGGCCTGAGTCCCCACCCTCACCCTGCTCTCAGGGAGCCAGTGGTGGGCTCTCAGCTTCCATACCCACCGTCCTCTGGCTAAGATGTGACAGAGCCATCACCAATGCTGAAAGCCACCCTCAGCCATTTTGCCTCACCGTCTGCCATCACCCATGCCCTCAAAGGCACCTGCCTAACTCCTTACATTTCAAGGGTGCCTGGTGCACCCTAAGGCCCTAGCTTCACATGCAATGTTTCCACACCTTGTGGCGTCCATACTCCCCCAAAACCTTCTGCCCAGCTAACACTACCTCATCTCCAAAGTCTTAGATGGAAGGTACCGTCCAGGGAGGCCTTCTCTGCCCTTTCCACAACCCACTCCATTCTAGACTTAGGTGTCCAGTCTGTGTACATTCACAGTACCCGAATCGTGCCTCAATTACAGTATTTGTCTCAGTGGTTTTCATTATTGATTTACTTATTGACCTGACCCCCACACTTAACTCTCCTGGCTGCAAGGACTGCACATTCAGCTCAGGATCCTCCTGACCTAACGAAGGCACCACTTGCCTATTTAATCTATTAATTCGTAAAATCCGATTGAAATACCTTTCTCGTTTGCATTATGTTTAAGGGCAAGCCATGTGTACAATTGATTCTGATGACAAATAGTGTATTAGTTAAGACTGCTTTCCCTCTGCCTCACCTGTCATTGGGAGATCTAAAGGAAATTACTCAATCCTCACCTGAACATTGTAAATAGATGCTGGTATCATGTTACAGATTACAAAACCGAGGTGCAGGGAGAGTGTGTGAGTTCAGGTATGTGAAGGGCTTTGAACAGTTCTTGGTACATAATAAATGTTCAATAAATGTGAATGACTATTAGCTTTGGTTCCCATTACATCTCAACATAAAATCATGCAGTCGTTGTGAAATCTGAAGTCCTAGCTCTCCCAAAACATGAATGGGAGTACTTCATCCCTGGCAGGATTCAATTAATACTATCTTATTGTTTCCTCCTGGGTTTTTATTGGAAACTTAAAAAGCACATGGCATGTGACAAAGTTGTGCCCCAATAATGAACCCGAGATAACTGTGTTTTAAAAACAGAAAATGATGCACTGTATCGTGCGGAATGTATTTGCATAGCTGATGTGTGAAGGAGTCAGTGTCATTCAAAGTGCTAAGCTGTGAAAAAAAAAAAAAAAGAACAAAACAAAGATGACACAATATCGGTCTTTACCTATTACCCAGGATATAATGAGCATCTCCATCCATGAGAAGCAGGACGTTTTCATCCTGAACAGCTGTTTTGCATTATCTGTGCTGGTTTCATTGGGAAGGAGTTTGGTGCCTTCAAATCTGTCAGCAGCATTCATCACCAGCAGCCCCAGAAAAATGGTGAAGGAAGCAGCGTGTGCCACAAACTTCATGAACGGTCCGCGCATAATCTTCCCCATCTGCCACAGTGCACAGCAAAAGAAAATCTTAACTTTGTTTTGTACACTTTGCAAAACACACACACGTGTGCACAAGAATAAATGTCTGGATACTGCAATATTCTCCTAAGAAGGTTACGTATATTTATATAATTGATGAGAGAACAGCAACTCTTTATGCTGTGCTAAAATTCTGGTCACATCCTTCATCCATATATGCTGCTATTCTGGATTTATGTTTAAATAAATTAACTTTTGTGTTAAATGATACTTAAGTTCTAAAAATATTATATAACTCTGACAAATAGTATTTTACAACAGAAGGCAGGGCATGGTATCATCATCATTCATAAAAAGCAAACTACTTGGGGCGCCTGGGTGGCTCAGTTGGTTAGACATCCGACTTCAGCTCAGGTCATGATCCCTCAGTTCACGGGTTCAAGGCCCGCGTCGGGCTCTGTGCTGACAGCTCGGAGCCTGGGGCCTGCTTGCGATTCTGTGTCTCCCTCTTTCTCTGCCCCTCCCCTGCTCATGCTCTGTCTCTCTCACTCTCAAAAATAAACAAACGTCAAAAAAAATTTTTTTAAGCCAACTACCTTCCTAGGTACAAAGTGCTGAGGAGGCAGCAGTGAAACTACTGAACTGCATCTACTCTGCCTGGACCTTGGTCGACGTTGGCTTTGCTCGCTGCCCTTGTGTGTTTCACGGACACGCAAGCAATGCGGGTGTTGTGTGAACAATTCCAAGGAGAGAAATCCCCACTGAGGACAGGGCGGCAGGGCGGTTCCCATTATACATTCGGAGCAATATCCCGGAAAGACACTGGATTGAAAATCCAAAATTTTCACGTCAGGTTCCAGTTTCATTCCCTCGTCAGCTGAGTGGCAATGAGCAAATTTCCTAACCCATGTGAAAATCAGACTCTCTGTGTGAACTATGGAGCCAGTGAAAGCTCTTGTGCTTCTACAGGCCCGGATTAGTTTCCATCTGAGACGCACAGAACCCCCTTGCTGCAGCAGAAGGATGCTTCGCGTCCGAGATGTGTCTCAGGGGCTCTGCGCACCCCCTAAGACGGTAACCGCCACCCAGGAGGTATGGACAGGACTCTTCCTTAGGACACGGTTCATAACTTCCAACAGCCTTTCAAGCGAACCTATTATTCCAGAAAAAATGTGTAAATTGATAAACACACCACCAGCACTTAGCCAGCACTTGTTTGTGCCAAGTACTGTTTTCAGGGCTTTACTCTGTGAACTCATGTCCCCGTGACAATGGTTCTAAGAGCAGGTGCCCCTAAAATGCCACGGTTGCTGATGAAGAGGCTGACAAAGGTCCAGACACTGGCCTAAAAGTCACACAGCTCATACGTGGTGGAGCTGGAGCCTGAGAGCAGTTCTTGTTTCTGAGTTAATGCCTCTATATGGTTTACAAAACAGTTTCGTATTTTTTCATTGAGGTACATAAATATGTCAGTTCTTCTAGAAAAAAAGAAGCTCCTTCTAATATTGAAAAAAGGTAAATAGTACAATGGAAGGAATATAATCAATGTTCTCTGTTCCTACAGACTTTACTTGTTTATGTGGTTTTCAAAACCATAAAAGTTAAAGCTGAAATAAATCATACAGTTTAGTCCCTTCTCTCTTGGTATTTAGGATCTTATGTCAGAATATCAGAATGCATGTGCACACAAGTATTTATCTCACTGTATCTAGATCGAGCTAGCTAGCTAGCTAGCTTGAAGCCAATGGATCCAGAGAATTAGCTATATTTAGATATACTGTGGAGCCAATCCAAAGTTACTTTGTAAAACTCTGCTGTAATAATGTCTAAAAATGCTACTTTCATAAGAATACTCATTAGATTGAATCAAACAGTGTGTTTTTTTAAGATCCTGTTTAAGTAGAACTCTCAAATAATTGAGTAAGTGTAAAGCAAACACAAATGGGTAACACAGTAGGTTTGATTTTCTTTTGCCCACTGTCCTTAACTATGTTTCTGTACAAATATGAACTGTTACCGAGGTTGGGGATAAAAATAGAGTTGAGAATAAACAGGTTGGATCACTCTGGGACATGAGGTGAACTGTCCTGGACAGTGTCCTGTCCCTCAGGGCAGGGTGTGCGATTCCCCACTTCCACTGGGGTGTGGCCCTTGTGTAATATTGGCTCCTTCTTGATTTTATTCAGAAGGGGGAGAAGAGACTCAAGCCAGGCATTTTTGCTGTTATGAAACATGCTGGTTTAAAGGGGGAAAAAGCAAACAAACAACAAGCAAACAAAAAGTTCATTGGCAGGAAACTAAAATGGTGTGTTCAGATATTTATCATACCCTCTATTTCTTATTACAAATCATTTAGAGTTTTGTTTCTCTTTTAACTAAGGGAGATTTTTGGCACCATTCAGTGGACTTTAAGAATTGAAGTGAGTTATCCATTTTAGTAAAATTTGTCATTTATACATTGTGGGATGTAAAAAAATTTCTAATAAGGTTAAAGAAGGGCACTAATCAATTGAATAAGGTGAATAATTAATGCACCTGACAAATTTTTGAGGTTAAGCACTGAAAGAAATACTTGGCTTTAAATATTACATATTATACTTTTTTCAAGTATTTTTAATGACTAAATACCTAACTCCAAAAACCGATAGAAACAGAAAAGTTTGAAGATAGCTTAAGCTAAAATGGTTTGAAATCACAGCATGACCTATTTTTATTTTATTTTATTATTTTTTTAATGTTTACTTATTTTTGAGAGAGAGAGAGTGAGGGAGGGAGGAGCAGAGAGAGAAGGAGACACCGAATCCAAAGCAAGCTGCAGACTCTGAGCTGTCAGTCCCCTGATGCAGGGCTTGAACTCATGGACCATGAGCTCACGACCTGAGACAAAGTCGGATGCTTAACTGACTGAGCCATCCAGGCACCCCTGACCTATTTTTATTGTAATGACCATAAAACATATTTGGGTTATGGTGTTAAAAGAAAATAAGTGAAGAAAAGAAAGTTTCTGAAAGAAGAAAGCAGACTGGAGGAAAGAAAACCCAAATTTAAACAGGAACAGACTCTGTCAAGGTGCACAGGCTTGCAATTAGATGCCTTAATTTTCATGGATGTATTGGAAATTTTTTAGTATTTAAAATGATATTTTAAATAAAAGCATTAATTTTGAGCAATCTTCCCCCATAACCTGTGAATAATGTTTATGTTCACTGCTAAGGGAAAATTTGTGAAAATCGATTATATCATAATGCTTCAAAGGCTAAATAACAGGCAGTAAAACAGATTTTAGATATTAAAATAAAATACCTTAACAGTGTCCTTATAATTAATTATTTGCCTCAAGGTTCCTACACAAGGATGAAAAACAGATGCCAAGAAAGAAACATGACCAGGGAAGAAGAAAATAGTAAAGGAAATCAGGTTAATTGGGATTCAGTCAAAATCTAAGAAATTCTACAGACTGCCCCAAATAGTCTCCTGTCAGAACAGCAACCATTGTGGAAGGCATCATGCTTCAGAACTCACTGGATATGGAGAAGGACAAATACTCAGTTTAGGAAGATATTGTAATTTTACTGAGCACAGGGTAATCAGTGAACAAGGATAATTCAAAACATCCCCACCCCCACATACTTCATTCAGCTCACATCTCTGAAGACTCAGGAAATGTACGTTAAAGAGAGAAGAGACAGTAAATGCATAGATGGAGCCCATGTGCCCATAAGGATGGGTCAGAATTTTTGTTTCAAAGTGAAATCTGTCATTTCTGTGAAAAGGGAAGAAAAAGAAAACTGTACCTTTCTAGAAGAAAATCTATGCTGCAAATTTCTAATTCTAGTAAATCTCACTATTTTCATCATTTATGTTTTACTTATAAAAGCTCAGTTTTGGGGCCTTATCTTTTTAAAGGAAAAACAACGTATAATGATAGCTTTTACCCTCAGGAGAAAAAGCCCAGTTTCCAGCAGGTTTCTATCATCGCCACCACAAAGAATAATGTTGTTCCCTCTCCGTAGAAAGTCTTGCA
This sequence comes from Prionailurus bengalensis, assembly GCF_016509475.1. Taxonomy (NCBI): domain Eukaryota; kingdom Metazoa; phylum Chordata; class Mammalia; order Carnivora; family Felidae; genus Prionailurus; species Prionailurus bengalensis. The sequence continues at coordinate 301,793 of NC_057346.1, forward strand.
CCTATAAACCATTTAGGAAGGTCCTAGGCTAAAGCATCAAGTATGTGACTATGTAATAAGAAGACAGTATGTTGGTAATGGGGATACATGTGTTTGCATCCATGCGTTACAAAGTTTGAAAATGAGTCAGGCCCACGTTAAGAACAGCAGATACTGAACGGGCATTTTCACAGAGCACACGGATGGTCCAGCTGACATTTCAGCCACATAGCTTTAGAATTATTTCAGTCTGACTTTCAGATTTGAAACCTAAACGTTACAGACATGTGGTTTCAAAAACATGGAAGAATAAGATTTTTGGCAACGCAGTTCTGTGCCTGTAACAGAATGATAGGTCCGCATGCTTCACACTTGTTCCATCACACTAAAGAAAGGCTGGATCTATCTGAACATATTTTCACCGAAGTCTGGGCACATGGATTTTGCTGATAGGCTATCTTTGCTGTCCAGTTACGGATTACTCCATCCCTAAAGTAAATATTCTTGACTGAACCAAGCATCACATTAGTATTTACATGATTATTCGTTATTTAGATTAAGATTTATCTGGTAATATGAGCTAAATAAATACAAAAAAAGTAAGTTTAATCTCAAACTTTGTCAAAGGAGGAATAAAAGACAAAAAATGTTTATCTTTTAGGATTATATTTGAAATACGTGCTCAATGCATACTATAACCTCAAAACATATATGAATTAGACATGCCTACAGAGAGGATGGAAACATAGTAACTAGGTTTTCTTTCTCAACTTAACAGTGGTGCTATTGCAGGTTAATTTTCTACCCACTTTTCCCCTTATTTCCTATAGCAAATAGATGTCATTTTTGTAATATTAAAATCAATAATATTATTTAAACCCAACTCTGACATCTATGAAATTTTCATTTGGAAAACAGAATTTTCCTTGCTTAACTGGCTCTGATATATACAGCTTGACCTACTTGTAGGTGACGATAAGGTCCAGGCTTCACAGACATACCTTGCTGCATGGAGCAAACCAGTAAATGAGAGCCAGGAAGGGCAATCCGACAGCAACCGCCAGGACCACGAGAAACTTAACCGCCATGGTCTGCTGCCGCAGACCGGAGAGGTTCTCATACCATATGGACAGAAGCTGCTGTTGACAGTTTGGATGAGCTACAAACTAGCAGGGAAGTGACAAAACATTTAATAGCTTGATTAAAGAAAAGTTCACCAACTCTTGGATTCTAAATATTTTGTTCTGTGGTTTCCCATGAAAACTACTGTTAGAAATAAAGAGTAAACATAGAACATCTAGCTGACAAGCATCAAGCAAGGCGGCAGGAGGTTCTAACATGTATTATATAAATTCGAAGATTCCAACTTATCAAATTTTTCCTTTATAACTAACGGGATTTCCTTGAAAGTATAGAAAAAATTCTGAAATTTAATATTATAAAAAGATTCGTAAATGCTTCACATAAGGACTTTTACATTTATATGTTATTTTCCATCTAGAAACAGTGATGTAAAGATCCTACTGGCCCAGGGGTGCCTGGGTGGCTCAACTGGTTAAGCATCAGACTATTGATCTCGACTCAGATCATGATCCCAGAGTTGTGGGATCCAGCCCTGCATTCCTGCACTGGGCTCTGTGCTGAGCACGGAGCCTGATTGGGATTCTCTCTTCCTCCCTCTGCCCCTCTCCTGCTGCTCTCTCTCTCTAAGAAGAAAGAAAGAAAGAAAGAAGGAAGGAAGGAAGGAAGGAAGGAAGGAAGGAGAAAGAAAGAAAGAAAGAAAGAAAGAAAGAAAGAAAGAAAGAGAAAGAAAGAAGGAAAGAAAGAGAAAGAAAGAAAGAGAGAAAGAAAGAGAGAGAGAGAGAGAAAGAAAGACAGAAAGAGAGAAAGAGAGAAAGAAAGAAAGAAAGAGAGAGAGAAAGAAAGAAAGAGAAAGAAAGAAGGAAAGAAAGAAAGAAAGAAAGAGAGAGAGAGAGAAAGAGAGAAAGAAAGAAAGAAAGAAAGAAAGAAAGAAAGAAAGAAAAAGAAAGAGAGAAAGAAAGAGAGAGAGAAAGAAAGAAAGAAAGAGAGAGAGAAAGAAAGAAAGAGAAAGAAAGAAGGAAAGAAAGAAAGAAAGAAAGAGAGAAAGAAAGAGAGAGAGAAAGAAAGAAAGAAAGAAAGAAAGAAAGAAAGAAAGAAAGAAAGAAAAGAAAGAAAGAAAGGAAGGAAGGAAGGAAGGAAGGAAGGAAGGAAGGAAGGAAGAAAGAGAGAGAGAAAGAGAGAGAAAGAAAGAGAAATCCTACAGGCCCAGATGTTTAAATACTTTCTTAAAACAGCATGCTATCTGTTCTGCACTGACCTACAATGCTAAACTTATTAACTCCCATTTGTATATGGGTCTGTTTCTGGACTGCCTATTCTATTCACTGATGTATTTTTATTTCTGTGCCATAAATTCTTTCAATTAACAAAACTTTATAATTAAATTTTACTTGTTATTTTTCAGAATTTTTTAATTCTCACATGTTTATTTTCTACAAAGAATATATGGCAGGGGCAACATTATTTAATCTACAAAAAGCAACAATGCAAAATAAAAATTGATAAAAAATGTTGAAAGGTTAAAAGAACTACAAATGCTTAAGGATGGCTCATCTCGAAGATCATTAAAACAAGAAACAATGTTTATCTTCTCAGAGTTGCAAGATTTAGTAACACCTATTGTGAGTAGCAAAAATAAGCCCTCTCACACACCTGTGGCACGTATGTAAACTGGTGCACTGTTTTTAAAGAAAACTTAGCAAATGTTTTAAATTAACAAAAACCTGAAGAAAGTGATAAACACCCTTAAATAGTAAGCTGATTAAATGAAATAGTGATATAACAACACAGCCTTTGAAAAGATGAGATGGATGTTTATCTACTGAAATGTGAAGATGTACAAGATATGAATTTGTGGAGAGTAATATAATGGAGAGAAACTACTCTCCATTAAGAATTGAGAAGACAGGGGTGCCTGGGTGACTCAGTAGGTTGAACATCAGACTCTTGGTTTCGGCTCAGGTCATGATCTCATGGTTTGTGAGTGTGAGCCCCCGCTTCAGGCTCCATGCTGATAGCAAGGAGCCTGCTTGAGATTCATTCTCTCTCTCTCTCTCTCTCTCTCTCTCTCTCTCTCTCTCTCTCCCCCCCCCCCCCCTCTCTCTCTCTCTCTCTCTCTCTCCTTCTCCTCTTCTCTCTCAGCTCCTCTCTCTCTCTTTCTCTGGAAATAAATAAATAAACATTAAGAAAAAATAATTGGGAGGATCAAGGGAGCCTGGCTGGCTTAGTCAGTGGAACATGCAACTCTTAATTTTGGTGTTGTGAGTTCAAGCCCCACAGTGGGTATAGAGAGGTTGCCTAAAAGTAAACACTTAAAAAAAAAATTGGGAAGATAGAAAGGGGGCATATCTATACTGTTTTATCCTTAAAAAGTATATTTTTAAAGATACGTAACCTAAGAAAGCAATCAAGAATGGGAAGTGCTGCATGAAGACAGAGACTGAAAATGCCCCACAGATACACAAGGTGCAGAAGGAGATTCAAATGTTCTAAAGCAGGAACTGAGGGCACTGGTCCTGGATCAGAACACAACAGATGGGACCTGGAACGGAGTCTCAAACACTGATGTTCCTCTCAGATGACCAACGCCTTATCATCTGGACACACGAAGTCATTTCTATACCATTAGTTGAGTAAAGGAGAGTGGCTGGCAATCAGGGCATAAACACGTCCAGAAGTCACAGACTTGTGTGGAGTGTAGGTTACATGACTCACAGCTAAGCATGTATGATTAGAGAAACTGCCTCATGCAACTAACTGTTGGTTAGAAAAACCCAGCTCAAGCTGATTATGCCAACTCTTCAGCCTTATACAGCAGCAGTAAGAACGGAAATGATGTAAATGGGGCTTCAGGCCTGGCCTTACTTTTTTTACTTCATATTTAATGGCAAGTTTCAAGCGGCTGAGATTTGGACGGCTGTGATCTCCCCCACCATGATACACTTCGATGTCCCCATTCAGAATGGCCTCCACTTCTTCGGTATTTCTGCACAGATCAAGGAGTCCAACAACAAAATCCTTGCACTGCATTGACAGTTTTTTGTAGTCATTCTGGGAAAGACAAAGCAAAACAAAAAACAATAATGGAGAAGTAGCGCATTTACTAGGTGACGCAGTGGAATTTATCAGTCACTTGACAGTTGGGAGAGGAAACAAACAGAAAAATTCTATCTTTGGGTTTACTGTTCTTTTAATGTGCTTTAACTGCTGTTCTACTGGGTGATTTCTGAAGTATCTTAGCACCATAAAGATGTTCTTCATATCCAAAGAAAGGAAATTTATCTAAAACATAAGCAAAGCTGTTGAATAGTGTACTGTGCCCAAGTCACCTATAGGATCAGGAGAATATGAAGTAAGCAATTTTTCCCACAGCAGGATCCTACCACTTTGCATACATCATGTCTCATGCTCATGACTTCACCAGCAAGCACATCATGTACATTTGGTAGATTTTTGTAAGATCTTGTAAACTGTTGGTAAACTTGAGAAACACAGGACATTTGGAGAGATTCCAGAGAAAAGCAAACATATGTCATTTATCTATTTAATAAATTGTATTGAGAAACTTAGCGTACCAAAATCAGGGTCCAAGACAAGATCTAATATAAAGTCTGAAAACCAGGATTCTTCTTTGGAGAAAAGAAAACTTAATGCAATGCAAATGCTTCTGTTGTAATTTGTTGATGATGACCTAACATTACGTTGGGAAGACTTAGGAAGTATAGATCATATTCAAACATAAAAAATTCACATCTTGAAAAGATGCCCTACATCACTGATGACCAGAAAAATGCAAATCAAAACCATAATGAGATACCACCTTACATCTGTCCGAGTGGCTAAAATCAAAAAGACATGTGTTGCTAAAGATGTGGAGTAAGAAGCAGCCCCCATGCACTGTTAGCAGGAATATAAATGGTACAGATGTGGTGGAAAGCAGTATGGAGGCTCCTTAAAAAATTAAAAATAGAAATACCATAGGATCCAGTAATTTTAATACTGGATATTTACCCAAAGAATATGAAAACACTAATTCTTTTTTTTTTAATTTTTTTTAACGTTTATTTATTTTTTTTTAAAAAAATTTTTTTTTCAACGTTTATTTATTTTTGGGACAGAGAGAGACAGAGCATGAACGGGGGAGGGGCAGAGAGAGAGGGAGACACAGAATCGGAAACAGGCTCCAGGCTCTGAGCCATCAGCCCAGAGCCTGACGCGGGGCTCGAACTCCCGGACCGTGAGATCGTGACCTGGCTGAAGTCGGCCGCTTAACCGACTGCGCCACCCAGGCGCCCCTGAAAACACTAATTCTAAAAGATACACGGACCCTGATGTTTGTTGCAGCATTATTTACAATGGCCAAGAAATGGAAGCAGTCTAAGTGCCCATTGATAGATGAATGGGTAAAGAAGATGTGGTGTGTATATTATGGAATATTACTCAGCCATAAAGAAGAACGAGAACTTGCCATTTGTGACAACATTATGGTATTATGCTAAGTGAAGTAAGTCAAATAGTGAAAGACAAAGGCCATAGGATTTCACTTACATGTGGACTCAAAACAGACAAACAAAGCAGGAACAGACCCACAAAAAGACTGGTGGATGCCAGAGAGGAGAGGCATGTGGGGGATGGACAGAATGGGTGGAGGGGAGTGGGAGATAAAGAATTCTAGTTATGAAATGAATAAGTCAAGGGGATAAAAGGCATAGAGTCAGAAACACAATCAGTGATACTGGAATAGTGTTGTTAGGGGACAGATGGTGGCTATATACACTTGTGGTGAGCACAGCATGATGTGCAGACATGTTGAATCACCATGTTGTGCACCTGAAGCTGATGTGACACTATGTGTGAAGTATATGTCAATTAAAAACACAACTCTGTCTAATGTATATACACCAGGTATTAACATCTTCATTCAGGTCTTTCTAATACTTCCTCCCCCTTTTTCCTCTTACATTGAAATAAGGCCATTTATAGGTCAATGTTAATCAAGAAAACCTATCAGCTTGAGTTTGTTGCATGGCAAATGGATTATATTACCTAATTTAATCTTTTAGGTCATCTTGCTCAGTTTGGTTAAATAATGTGTCCAAGATCATGTAGCCACTAAGTGTCAAAATCAAACATTAAATCCAGCTGTTAGGCCCCAAACCCTCTGCCTTTAAGGACTATGCCACTTTGTCCCTTCTTTGTAGAAAGCTTTTCTATTTTGAAAAGTGGGAAGAAATAGGAAGCACGTAGGGCAAACACTATTCCCATTTTCCACATCAAAAAACTAAGGTTCCCTGAGGTCACATAGCCTCAGTGGCAGAGTTTATGCTTAGAGTTATAGCTTTGCTAGTTATTTCCGCCATCCTGAAGCTGCTGGTGTGTTTAGAACGAAAATGTCCCTTGGGAGAATCAGGAGAGGAAGATGGTGCAGTTCGAGCAGCTCTGGATGTTAGGCAATAAGGAGGTATTTTAGGGAAGCCTATATGGGTGTGGGTGCAGCACGTACCTGGGCTCCTCTCTGTAAATCCTGCCAAGTGACCCATTACAATTCAGTGGCTTCTAAACAGGCTATGCCTTCCTAACTGCGGGTCCAAACAGACTCCATGAAGGCAAACTGATGAAACAAATTCTGCCTAACGGAGACTGGCTCATGCTCCTTCTAAACAGGTATCTAGTCAGATAGTACAAGGAAGTCACAAGGAAACAGCTTTATCCTTTTCATGAAACAGTCAGTTAGGGTCACAGGGACAAATGTTAAGGTGTGCATATGTTCCCCATGTCCACGGTCTATAGAGTGGTTAGGGGCTTGGGTTTTTCCACTCAAATACACCTGTAGTCAAATCGCAGATCCTTCAGTTTTTAGCCATGTGATCTTAGATAAATTAAAATCATTCCATGAGGTAGGCACTATTATTATTCCCATGTTACAAATGAGAAAACTGAGTGTTAGTTAGATTAAATAAGTGTTAAAGAAACTACACGTGCAGGGGCACCTGGGTGGCTCAGCTGGTTGAGTATCTTGGTTTCGGCTCAGGTCACGATGCCAGGCTGGTGAGATTGAGCCCCGCATCAGGCTCTGCGCTGATAGCTGCAGAGCCTGCTTGGGATTCTGTCTCTCCCTTTCTCTCTGTCCCTCCTCTGCTCATGCTTGCTCTCTCTCAAAATAAATAAGTAAACATTAAAAAAAAATAGCTTTAAGAAAAAAGATTGTCTCTCTCCCTCTCTCTGCCCCTCTCTGCCTCAAAAGAGAAAGAAAGAAGGAAAGAAAGAAAGAAAGAAAGAAAGAAAGAAAGAAAGAAAGAAAGAAAGAAAGAAAAGAAAGAAGAAAGAGAAAGAAAAGGAAAGAAAAGAAAAGAAAAGAAAAGAAAAGAAAAGAAAAGAAAAGAAAAGAAAAAAGAAAAAAAAGAAACCACACATGCAAAGTACTTAGCATGGTGCTGAGCATTTGGCAAGCATTCCATAAAACACATTTATTTTATTCTATATCATCAAAGGCAAGATCTGAAAACAGGCTGTTTCTTGACATTTGTAAGTATCCTTGCAGCTAAAGGCAAAATTTATCTTGCTCTGAAAGGTCTTTTCCCTCTTTCTCAGCCTCCTCAAATCCTATGCATTCTGCCCATACGCAGCTGAAATGCCATGTACCTGTACCTTCCCTGAAAACTAATCTGAATTAAATGTTGCTTCCTCTGGATTCCACAGCACATCACTTATAGTCCATCTAGTAACTTCACTTCTCTCTATATCATATATATTTACGTGTGCATGTGTCTCTCAAGTCACTGGGACTTCCACCAGCTTATTCATCTTTCTGGCCTCAACAGCACTTCTCGCCATGCTGTGAACACAGACACAGTTCCAGAGGAAACAGAACCTGGCTGTAGAGTACAGCATGTCTGGACTCTGGTCCCAACTCTGCCAGTCACCAGTTGTTGGTCTTGGGCTTTAAGTGACCTTTCTGTGCCTCCATTTCTTCATCTGCAAAGCAAGTAAGGTTCTCAAGGTTGTGATAAGAATTAGACATAAATGTAAAGTCTATAGAACGTGTCTAAATGGTGGTGACCACAAGTGTTACGACATATCATTGTAACAAAGAGCTTGTTGAAAAAAAAATACAAAATTACCTCCTGTCCGCAGTAGCTAGCACAATCCTAAGCACCTATGGAAGCTTATTAATACACCTTGACTGATGAGTGAAGAGTGCAGTCCTTAACGTTACAGACCTACCTTGAACTCCTTCTCAATGTTGGCCAGCACAGCCAGCTCATTGCTGAGTTCTAAAGCTGTCATGACTGGGTCTTCACTAGACAGTGACAGGTAAGCTGGACTTGCCAGGCCCTTGTAGGCATTAATCCTAGATCTGGAGTGACTAAAGGAGTCATGCTTCTGTTTCTGGCTGCACTCACTGCACTTGCAGAAATAGTCATGAGGCCGTTCAATCCGAGCACCCTTCCGCAAGAGGGTATGCACGATTTCATATTCCTGGCAGTGGGCGGCCAGAATGATTGGAGTCACATCATGAGAGAACCGTGTTCCATCTTCATCATAGGCATAAAAATCATCTTGCTGCAGTTCAGACTGGCTGGGGCTGGTTGCTAACCTCTTGCCTTCAGCAAAAGCTGGATGACTGAGAATAGCTTCCACAATCCGAACATAACCTTTACTAATAGCTAGAAGCAAAGCATCCCCAACACGAGAGAGGTTTTCTTTCTTGAGAAGAAGTTCTGTAATTTCCAGATGCTCGTTGGCCACGGCCAACTGCAGGGCATTCTGGCCCATGTAATCCACACAGTTAACATTGAGGGACAGACATTCTTCTAACATCTTCCTCACCACTGGGATGTTGCCATATTCAGCAGCATCTAAAAAACGTTCCTCCTCAATAGATAAGCTTGTTGAGCGATCGTTAAACATGTAAGCTGGTCCTCGGTTGGCCAACCTTCTCCCCTTCTCACGGAGAATCGTCTGCCGCCGGTGGGCCAGTCTGTTGTCGGTGTCCTGGCTAAAAGGAAATAGAAAGATTGGGAACAAATCATATTAAGAGCATTTTAGTGAGCCAAATGACTTGCCATTCAACTAATGCAACCCTCAAGTATATGAGATGTTGTCTCATCATCTCTAGACCAACTATAATAGAAATGGGAATGCATTTATTTGTTAATGGATTCCAAGAACTTCTTTAAGAAAGCCAAGCACTTTGCAGATTTTAATGTTTCCATTTGGAGTGGAGACTCTGGAAATTCCTATAATCTCTCTGTGCCATTGAAATAAGGATTAATGTGAGTGTTTCAATCACAGATAGTATAAGAAAGACCCACAATCAGTCACCAATATTATATACACTGTGAAAATATTAAAAAATAGAGAAAATAGTAAATCCATTCAACACATACTTACTGGTTCCCTCCTATGCCAGGGCCAGGCACTGTATAAGGCCCAGGAAAATCAATGGTGACAAAAGTAGAAACTTTTCTGCCCTTATAAATCTTATACTCTACTGGGAGAAACTGGGAACTAGAACATTGCCTTGTTATCGGTTGTTTGTCATGATAAACCTATAGCAGGGTTATGTAGCATAGCTTCCAGGAGAAAGTTAAAGGCTAAAAATGGAAGGATGAGTACAAGTCAAGTGAGGGTGTGCTTTAGGAGGGTGGGACAGGGGTTGGGTACAGGTAGAGCGCTTTCTCCAATGGAAGGGTCAACCAGACACTAGAGCACAGGTTTCATTAATAGGAACAGTTAAGACTTGGACTCTGCTAGGTGTTCTAAAAATCACTGGAAATGAGAACATTATGAGTAAGGCACAGGTGGGAAGGAACACTTCTGTGATGGAGATGGGTCAAAGAGATGGCCAGCCTTTAGTGCAGGCCTTCAGTCTGTGATAGGAGACAGTGATCCCTTCTCTAGTCAAATGCTACAATGGACATTTTCTTCCTTATTGATTTATAACTGTATGTCTTAAAGTTTACGGCTCAATCCTTATCACTGTCACTAACCACAGACTCAAAGGTACAATTCACTGCAGAACAGGGAAGGGCCATGTTAGGAGGGTGGGGGCTGAAAGGAAGGAAAAAGGTGTGGTTGGTGATAGATATGATAGATGTTTCCTCTCTTTGTAAATGTTTCCTAGAGCCATCCCTCTGAAGACTGTCACAAATTTCCCAGTATGAAGACAACTTAAATTGGTCCAAAGACCCCATAAATGATCTTCCCCTCCAATGTGGCCTAAATATCTTTCTCTACGAGTCCTTAACCATCTTGATATCCAATATCCAGGTAGTGTTGTCTACGGTTGTGTGATTCCCAAAGAAATAGCAAGATGTCAGCCAACTCACAAATGATTATGATTCTCCAAGGAGCTTGAACAGTATGCTGCCATATTAACCAATGTTTTCCATAGACTCATTCAACAGTGAGCCCTCCAGCCATCCATGGTGTCTCTTCAAAAGTGACCAGCCTGATGTGTTATTAAAGAGACAACTTTGTAAATTTAAAAAATGATGTCAAGGGCAATGGCTACAACACTAGTAATTTCTAAAGTCAGTCTTTTGATATTGTATGGGGAACTTTTGTTAAGTATTAAGGGAATGATTTCTACATGTATTTTGCTTTCTGTAACTACTGCTTTGTTTTCCATTCCATTTTTAATGTTATCAAAGTTGTGCACATACACAAATAGAGGACTCTATATGCTTTATGAAAACAGCAGCCCTCTGTGTTTCATTTTCCCCACTTCCTGATCTCCAGAGGCAATAATGTCAATATTTTAGCTTATTATTTTACAATTTAAAAACTTACAGCCATACAACTTATTAATATTGTTATTTCTGAATTTCCAGGTTTGCAATTATCTATGGAATTCTCGCCAAAGGTGAAATTCAGCCCACTTTAACAATCTCCCTGCCCCTGCACACACACCCACATGGACACACCTCAAACACACCTCATGGTCCTTTATCATTCCAGGGTAGTTACAGCATAACTTTGGCTAGATAACTACAATAATACAGTGATAGTCCTAGCTGTGACAAGGAGTGTACCATGGTGTCTTTCAGGATACTACTTCCCTATGTCCTGAAACCCAGTTGTTAATAATTCTCTTCCTGTATTCATATGCTTAATGTTCTGTGTACTTATGACCAATGCAACAAAATTCTACTCTCCTTTGGTCTAAATCTTGTTTTAATTCATCCAACATCCTATGTATTTTTTTAATTTTCGCCTCTTGAAGAGTCTTTTCTGTAGCCTCCTGATCTGCTAACCTGGACATGGTTACAGTCTAGACTCAAACGTATGTTGTCTTTGAATCTTCCTTTGGCATCATCCCAACAATTCTCTTTGCTTTGCTTTTATGTTGGGTTCCTTGTGTTCTGAATCCCAGACTCTCCTCTTTCTTAGCTCACTCCTGTGCCCTAGTATAGCACATGCTCCACTAGCTGACTGACAAAGTATGTGCAGGAGGTAAACTTCTTGAGATTTTGCATGTCTAAAAATGACTGTATTATTGACAACCTTAATTGGTAGTTTAGCTGGGTAGAGAATTCTAGGTTAACAATAATTTTCAAAGCTTTGTACTGTTACATTCTAGTTTTTGTAGTGGCTATTAGGAAATATGATTCTGGATGTTCTCTTTGTCTCTGTTGCCCTAAAATTACATAATTTTTTGTTGGAGGGAACCTCCTTTCTTCTGTGGTTCTGTGCACTCAGTAAATCTTTTCATCTGGAGAAATGGGTGCTTTTCTGAGAAATATTTTTAACTCATTTCTCTGATAATTCTGTTTCCTGCTGTCAGTGTTGTTTCTGGGACTCCTTTTGGATGCTGGACATTCTGGGATTACCACTAAATTTTCTTATCTTTTCTGTCCAATTTCCCAGTTAATCGTGGATTTGTTGTTTGGTTTTTGTTTTTGCATTACACTATGGACATTTCTTTAACTTTATCCTCTAATATATCTTTTGAAAAATATTCTCTGCTGCTATGTTTATAATTCTCAAGAACATTTTTTTTTGTTCTTTACAATAACTTTTCTTCAAGACAAAGACACATTATCTTCTCTTACCTAATCCAGAGACATTAGTGATAAAGACCACACAGACCAGAACACTTTAGAGAATTTACTCCTAAGTTGCTTTTTAATGTGTATTATGTACTGTAGATTTTATATTAGAGTTTTTCATCCAAAAGCTAGTGACCTTTAGTAGGTATACTTTTCTATTTAAAAGAAATAAAATTAATTCTAATGTCTCTTCTAAAAGAATGCAATTTTCCCTCATAAAAAAAATTGCCAGCATCTAATGTCAGTTTTGGTGAAAGGCAATTCTTGGAGGTGAGTTTTTAGAAGAGCGGCATTATTTCTGACTTAACAGAATGGATGAAGTAGAAGCATGGAGAGTCTCGTCACATGAGCAGCTATCATTCTTCTTCCCTCTAAGATTTTGAACCCCTTTCCCTCCTCTCTGTCACTCTTCTGGCCTCTAAAAACCCCCTCCAGCGTGTATTACCCCACAGCTGCTGCTGTAGATTGTAGACTAGAGGAACCACGAAGATTAGGGGGAGAGGAAGTGTTGCTAACCACAGAGAATGTGTTCAAAAAGAAAAACTGTAAAATGAAGGGAGAAAAGAGCTAAGATCAGGGGATTTATGAAAGTGAGATGAAAAAGTACTATAGGGAGAACTTGGGGAAAGTTCCTGTAAAAACAAAACCAAAAAGGCATAAAATGGACACAAAATAGTACCAAGAACCAAGCCTCTGTTTTGTTCTTTTTCTTCCATGAGAATAAGAGAAATAATTACTCCAGCCTATGTCACAGGATTTTTCCAGGGTCAATTCAAATCACAAATTGGAAAGCACCTAAATTTGAGTTTCATTTTTTTTTACAGCCACAGGTTTATGCATTTATATGAACAAGAAGGTCACCAACTTTACTACTTTCAGCTGTTATTCACATGGAATACCCATGAAAGGCAAGGACTGAGATGGTAATTGAGAGGCTTTTGTCTCTTTAAAAAAAGGAAAATCATTATAAGTAATTTAACTTATATCTCAATTTTTAGTTTCCAAAGTACTATTTGTTCATATATCACCTCTAAATTTACACAGAGGTAGTTTTGTGACATCTTTAATTCTAAAATTTTAAAAGACTGATTTATGACTTTAATGCCTATTTATCTGAATAATGGCAGGCTCTATCCTAGCAAGCCACTGTTCCAAGGATACGTCCCATTTTCTTCTAGACTGTTATGGCTTTCCTACCTATAGCAGCCATTCTTTTGAGGAAAGAGCAAAAACATTTCCATAGAAAATGTTTTCTTCACGTTTAAAGCATCTCTTGTCCCATTGTGGCAACCATAAATATTAATCCTATGCAGTGACATGAATTTCTGACACATTTTTTGGAAAGGCCTGGATTATCATTACCTCTTCAGTACTCTGTGGCCAGTAAAGCCTGATACAGGACACGTCTAGAGGCATTTGAGATTGCCCTAAGGAAGATAACCACTGCAGGCTCTCGGAAGGCAGTTCTTGCACTGGTAGTGAGATAAACCAAGAGCTGCCAGTATGGTGACCCAACAAAATGCATACTTTGCTGCCTCTGGTCTTCCCTAACTGCAGTCTCAAAGGCTCCATGTATTGTATTTTGCCACAAGTGGTGTTGCTTAACCCTGAATTTCAAATGCAAAAGCAAAACATGTAAAACCACTTTTTCAGGAATACACATTTTAAGACTTTCAAGAAAGCTATGAGATGCTGCTAGATTACATTACCCCTCTGAGGGATTTTACAAGGCTATGCTGTAGAACTGTACATTAATTGCAAAGTAACCTCATAAAACCACCTACTAGAAAGAGGAACAACCGCCCAAAGCAATATATCAACAAAAGAGATATTTTCATTCCAGCTAAAGGGCACATTTTTGCAAAGTCAGTTCTTCTATTTAAGAAAAATATTTATTAAGAATTTTTCTTCATCCATTCAGCCATGTTTAGCAGGATTAAATGTTTGGTAACCTACATTTTCATGTCTGTATTTTAAAAATTTGTTTTATCACAATATTTAAATACCAGTTCTAGGAAGGAATGTAACTAGCCACTGCCCACTTGGTACTCAAATACTGATTAAGTCATGAAAATCAACGGTTTTTACATACCTCATTTTCCTGATTCTTTTTGCTGGCGAAATAGTGCCTGTTGCCCCAGATAGCGAGAGATGAAATAATCCATCTCTATTGAAAATGCCAGCAATGCAAATTAGCTTCTGAGTCGAATGGACTGTGTGCTTTGAGTCCAGAGTATATGTAGTAATTCCTCTATTTCCTGTTCAAATATAATGTGCTTTTATCAAATGGAACTGCTCTTATACAAACTAAGCTTTACATTAAGTATCTAACTTAATTTTTTATTTTGTGTTTCCAAAATACTTGAAATTTTAAAATCAAAGCACAATTCTACCAAAGAAGACGTGTGAAAATATAAATGGCACATAACTATCCATGCGGCGTGGAACAGCCAAGATAGCAGATTGTTAGATTTAATCTGGGAAGGTGAAAATAAAGGAGATTCTAGGATATATATTTTATTACCTGCACGATTATACAAGGAAAAACTGGACTTGAGTACTTACAATTAACAGTCAACACAACTAGCAATTCTGCAGACCACTTTAGAAGGATGAAATGATGAAAGTAGTTTTGTTCTAATTTATAACAATGAAATTATTTTCACTTTATCTGTTTAATTCCTGGCCACACACCCCTGGCCTTCCCTCCAGGGTTGAGGGAGCAGTAAACAATTAGAGTGGTTTTCCTACATCCAATGAGAGCCAGGAATATTTTGCTTTATTCACCAGTGGATCCCCAGTGCTTAGCAGAAAGGCACACTGCAAACCCTCACACAATTGTCTAACTCACGCATCTTTCTCATCAAAGGAATTAAGGTCAAAGCCCAGAGCCCATTCGTTCCGATTAAACCAAGAGCAAATACAAGGTACAGCCCTACAAACAAAACACGATGATTAAACCTCAGTGTGTCCTGGGGTATGTACATCATTATATATTACTTTCAAATTAGCATCGAGCTTAATAGGGAACAGAGGAAGTTAGAAGACATATCTTTTTAAGGGCGTCTTTGTGACTGCCTTGATCCAGAAGTAGAGATTTTCTTGTCCTTTCCTGTCACTGATTCTGCTCTCTGCATGTCCTTGACACTACACATAAAGCATAAACCCATTTTCACAACATATTACCAAATCCCTGTGACTTCCAGAGAGTTTTCAAGATAGAAATTCTATATATATTATGATTCAGTTAGCTTCAATTTTCCCCTGTTCACTCAAATACTAACTGACTGAGTGATCCTTCACACATCACACCACCACCTTATTCCAAGAGTGAAACACAGACTCCTGAACTGATCGTCATGTTCAGTTGGGAGCCAGCTGGTTGTGTGTAAGTTACATATTTTTTGGTTATTTTTATCACAGATTGACATCTGCTTGTATAAATTAGAAACCCAACTATGTAAGAGAATGAAAATAGTAGTAAATAATGAAAGTTATAGAAACTTTCTACATGATAACTAAGTCTGAAATGTCATTGTTTCTTTTTAGCCTCCACTTTCTGGATTATTCTAGGTATCATGGCTTCCTCCTCTGAAGTGTTCTTTGGTTGGTCTCTGGACACATGCATCTGTTTTGGTCTATTTTAGTAGAGTACTCTTGAGAATATTAAAAAGTTGATGTGTAATACAAGCAAAATATATCCCAATTATCTCATCAAAGAAAGAGATTTAAACTATTTGCTTCTAATAGCAGAAGCTGTCATAGTCCTGTGTATTACACAAACCTATTTTCCCATTCCACAAGTAACCTCTGTGTAAGACAGATTCCAGGCTGGAAAAAACCCAGCATACTTAAACTGGGTAATAGGACGAGTTTAATGAAGAGACTCTAGGAATGTGTGGGCAGGAATCAGGGAAATCCGAAAAGGTGCCAACACTTTACCCAGGTCTAGGATGGTGCAGGATTAGGCCTGAAAGGGGCATAAGGAGGTAATAGTTACTGCAAGTTAGGACAACTATAAGGATAACACTTGACAGAGTTTCTGACCTTTGGAAGAGGGCAGCAGCCAACCCTCAAGGAGAGAGTTAGGGGAACTTATACCCTGACCTCCCTCTCTCGTGACCTCTGTTATCCCACAGGGACCTCCCATGGGCTGCACCCACTCAAAGCCTGGGGACAGAGGAGCCCACTGATATAGCCTGCACAGGCCTGCATTGATGTCCTCCCTAAGGAAGAGGTCGGTGTGCGTGCAAAGTAGAAAGTGGACCAGAAGAGCCAGGCCAACAACAGCCCGCACACACTCTAAGAGTGAGTCTGACTTTGCCATGATTAACTCCCTCAGAAACTACTGATGAAAGCACGTGCAGAGAGAAGATGGCAAGTGTACAATGTGTTTATTATGAACCCAGAGGCATCAGTTCTCATCTTTCTAGGCTTATTTTCCCTTCAATAAGCTAACTATCAGGAGAGACACTCATATTCAACTTCAGGCAGTACACTATCTTAAAAAATGAGCCCATAACTAAGATTCATCCACCTGAATTTTAAGTTAATACTCATAAGAGGCTTCACATGAGCAGTTCTGACTCTGAGGGTGGGAAGGATAGTAATGTAATGTCATAGAAACATTCAGAATTGTTGAAATTGTGTGTTCAGCAGATGCTGAAGCTGTTGACTGCTGGAGGTATCCATGCTAAAGGAACGGCCTTCACTAACAAGTCTGGAACACGCTCCCAACCTCCACCACAGGGGCCAGATCCAACTGCCCACGGGGCAGGTTAAATCTACACAAGCCTGGCATGAACAAGAGAGTGCAATACAGAGGGGACGATGACTGCATGACGTGGGGAACACTTCAACTGATTTAGAAAACAAACTTACAGAATGCCTTTCTTTGCTGATTTTAGACAGCTCTCAAACCTCATATCCACCATCAAGATCTTAACAGTTCCTTCCTTCCTTCCTTCCTTCCTTCCTTCCTTCATCATTTCAAACATTTACTGTCCCAGGCACTATGGCAGGCAATGGGAGATTCAGCAGGGAAGGACACTCAGAGGGCAGAAAAGAGAGCACTGGTTAAAGGCATGGATGTAAGAGTAACTAGACACAGGTTCAAGTTCTAACCTGCCCATTGTTGACTCTCTGGCTTCCTAAAAAATAAGGATTATAATGATCCTATTTCCCAGGATTGGTGGGAGGGTTACAATATTGTGTGTATTTTACTTGGAAAATGTTATTTATAGCCCTGTCATGATACTACAAGTCTTAGTCATCTTAAGAACATTATGCAGTACTCATTATTCTCATTGACATAAAGATAATGCAAGCCATTTAGTACTTGATAATAGTAAGTGCTCAATACGTAGTCTTAACTGTTATTATTCTACAGTATTTTCAAGTAATTTGTACTTGTCATAAACTGAAATACACTTATCCACCTTCAGTAAAAATGAGGTATGGCAATTTGGTAGAGTTTGATTTTGAACACACTTATTGTGTCAAGAAAATTGTAAGTTTACTATATACTTACCCCTAGGTTTTTAGCTTCTACATAAGACTATCAGGTGAACTCCTATGAATATGTATATTACATTAACTAACTTCACTAGAACTGACAGGCTGAGAACTGACATTCACTAAAAGTTTACTATGTGCCAATCACTTTATCAGTGTTATTTTGTTTAATTTTCCTATAGTTGGTGAGGTTGGCTTTATTACTTCTGCTTCATACATAAAGAAATGTTTTGGGATTTGTCCAAAACAGAGATGTTACACATTGGGGAAAGTGTTGTTGTTGTTATTATGTTTTAATACAGCTGAAAAAAGCTAAGATGGAATACCCTTAAAACAAAACAAAAACGAGGCCTCTACAATTCCTGTATAATACACAGAAAACCCTTTACTAAACTCATACTAACAATAAATGGCAAAGCAAGATTGTATACTTAGGTTCACAGATATTGTATTTCATTTTTATATCTTATTTTACTATTGTGAAAGATAGAGCTATAATTTTAAGTTTAATAAAATTAACAGCATGTATCCCCCACAACGAGCCCCCGTCTGAGGACTAGATCACTGATAACCTTGAGAAGCCCCGTTGTGCCCATTCTGAATCACTATCTGCCCCTACAACACTACCTGGCCTTTGCGGTGAACGTTCCTTCAACTTTACTATTTTTTTTTAGCTCTTCCATCTTTGTAGCCCTAAACAATAGAGACTGATTTGCAAAAAGGAGGTATTTAGCACAAACCCAACAGAGGAGGGAAGGGAAACACTGCCCCTGCTGGCAGAGCAGAGGCGTGCCTGCAGCTTTTCGGAGAGCTCATCCGCACCCCACCCCCACCCCACGTGAGTTAGTTGGAGTGACCACGAGTGGGTCCTGGGACACACAGGTGACATCAGGCTGCTGTTCTTGCCTCTCTTACAGAGGAACAGGTCAAGGCAAAACCCCTCGGAGGGAAGGGAGGACTCACCGTTTCTCTACTCTTCCGTAACACCAACGCTGTTAGCCAAGGTCTTTTGCATCATCTCCTTTTCTGTGTTTTCAAAAACCAATTTCACCAAAACAAAACACTGCATTACACTGCAGGCCTCATAGTGTGACTATAGCTATAGTTGCTAGAAAGCTCCCACTTCCACTGGGCCAACAATGGAACGTGTCTACTTCCATTGGCACAGCTACATTCCGCTGTCAGGGGCCTGGTCAGCAAGCTGCAGTAGAAAATGGGATTTTCCAGGTGGCTAGAGCTATAAAAGTTCAACGACTTCCCTGAAGATGGGTGAAAAGGAAAACCACTGAAACCATTGCTTTGGTGCAACACAAAGCAAACTCGCTAACTCCTAGAGGCTTTGGAATCACATGTACAAAAAAAGAAGGCTCTACTTTTCTATGGAAAAGTTATTCTTATTTTACCCTTCTTCTTTCATGGCAAAAACAAACTTCAGTCCCTGTACAGGCAACCCACACCATTTTGATGAACTGCATTATATTGCTATGCGAGTAAGTTTAAAATTGAGAACGGGGCCCAAGTTTCAGGTTTTCTCTATGCATCCTACTCGGTGATTCCTTATTAACACCCTGAGTCACAGAGTGAATGTGAGTGCACAGGATATATTTCTGCATCACTTCTGCTTTATCCACCAAGGCACTAACGGTGAAACCACAGACCAAAATGCCAGGTGAGCACTTAGAAACGGTGTCTTTCAGGGGCGCCTGGTGGGCTCAATCAGTTAAGTATCCGACTTCGGCTCAGGTCATGATCTCACAGTCCACGATCTCACAGTTCATGAGTTTGAGCCCTGAGTCAGGCTCTGTGTTGATGGCTCAGAACCTGGAGCCTGCTTCGGATTCTGTGTCTCCCTCTCTCTCTGCCCCTCCCCCACTTGTATGCTCGCTCTCTCTCGCTCCCTCTCAAAAATAAATTAAAACATTAAAAATTTTTACAAAAAAAAGAAGTCGGTATCTTTCAACCTTCTCACTTTTCAAGTACCTGTCTTAAGTTTTTTAAGAAGAGGAAATGTGTAAAAATTATTTTCTAATGATATAGATACTTTCCACGTGAGGAAAGTAAGGCCCCCAGTAACTTACCCAATGTTAAACAGCTACCTATAACCTTAAACTATTGACTCCTTCTTCACCCCAAGACGTTATTGATGTGGGAAACAAAGGCAAAAGAAAAAAATGAAATTTCCTTACTATCCATTGACAACTCCTTGAAACAGGCAGAGTGACCTTCCTCTGGGAGCTCAGCTGCCTGGATGATGACATTTTGCTAAATGTCATCTTAGCCTGACGCCTCCGGATTCTTTACATCTACTTTAATATGTATAACTTCCTTTGGAGGGGCGCCTGGATCACTCAGTTGGATGAGCATTTGACTTTTGATCTCAGCTCAGGTCATGATCTCACAGGTTCGTGGGTTCAAGCCCCACATCAGGCTCTGTGCTGACAGTGCACAACCTGCTTGGGATTCTCTCTCTCCCTCTCTTTCTGCCCCTGTGTCACTCACTTCCTCTCTCAAAATAGATAAACTTGAAAAAAAAAAAAGACATCTTCTCACAAGGGGCTTTAAAAGTAAAGCCCCAATCTTTAACATTCTAAGTCTCCACTTCCTGCTTTTTCCCTGCATCTTACCACATATCACCATCATCTATATTTTACCTATTTGTCTTATTTATGATCTGTCTCTTTCACAAGAATGTAGTCCTGTGAAGGCATTCTACACACTTCCCAATGCCTGGGGCAGTGCCTGCACTTGTGAGGTCCCAGGGAACATCTGTTGAATGAATGGAAAAGTGTACAGATATAACCTGAATTGACTGGTGTAAGGATATGAATGTCTCTCCAGTGCCGGCATTACACAAAGTATTTTTTAGGAGGTCAATAAAATCTATAAAGCTCTCCCAGATTAGAAACAGAAAAGAGGGAAAATACAAATTACTAACGCCAAGAAAGAAAGAGGTACATCATTACAGATTCTGCAGGCATTGAAAGGACAGTAGCATATGATAGACTACCTCATGCTTATAAATTTCATAACTCGGACTAGCAAAAACATTTTTAGATACAACACTAAAAGCATGATCCATGAATTTTAAAAAATTGGTACGTTGGGTGTCATCAAAATGAAGAACTTTCACTTTTTGAAAGACACTGTTAAAATAATAAACAATAAGCCACAGTTTGGAGAAAATGTTTGCAAATCACCTACCTGATAAATGAGTCGTATCCAGAATAAAGAATGTACAATATTCAGTAATAAAAATCTAATAAAAAAGATCAAAAAGAACCCAATAATATGAAGAATCCAATTAAAATAAGCAAAACTTTGATAGACATTTCACCAATGCTTAAGTATGAATGATAAGTAAGCACAGAAAAAGCCACTCAATGTTATTAGCCAACAGAGACGGAAATGATGACCTCTGTAAGGCACACTGCACATCTATGAGAATGGCCAAAATTAACAGGAATAATTGTGCCATACTCCAGTGAGGATGCAGGACAATGGGAACTTTTTTCTGTTCCGACTACTATTATTTTACTACTACTACTACTACTATGCAAGATTCTAATTCACTAACATCCCCTTCTGTATATGGAGAGTTCAGACACTTTAGCGGACTGTTGGCTGTCTTGGTGCAGGAGACGGGGCTGTGGACCCTTCAAGTTGTTGGTTATCTACCTTATTCTAAGACAAAACCTTTTTCCTTTTTGCTCTTTTTCTCTTTCACTAGCTAATAGCCAAAAGACACTTCACTTTTGCCTTTCTCTCTAGATCAGACACATCATGAAGCATACTTTTTCAAAGTGTGCATGCTTCCAAGTCCTGTCTTCGCTCTGATCTACCAGGGCACCGTCTTTAGGATTTTTCAGACGGAAGGTCAGCTTAGTCTTTCTGGCAGTAGTTTTAGATCAACCCAAAGCTGTTTGCTAGTTTTCTTCTGATCTCTCTCCCATAGTTTTTCTTCCTCTGTCCTTGCTTGTTCCAGAGCAGGCCAGGGTGGAGGAGGGCAGGGGAGCAGGATGTGAGAACTTGCATTAGGATCTAGTAGGATTTTCTCTTGCGGTAATTTTGAACTTTGGTCACCTCCTGTTGTAGGGGCCAAGGGCAGGCTGCCCCAAGATGGGCCACTTTGTCATGAACGTTATTCTGAGTAAAATCAATCCAAACCCAGCAGATTCAGGAAAAGCTCTTCACCTCCCCCCTCAATTGCCTGCTTGTACCAGGAAGAGATACTAACAGAGATTCCTCTCCAGCAAAGGAACTCATCTGTGTAACAGAGCAGCCCTGTTTTCCCAAACATCTCCTCTCACCTTCCTGCTAATGGCCTTCATGTCCTCTGTGTCTGCTTCCTGTCCTCCAACTTGACCCCAGTCCTGAGCTCCCGGAAACATCACGATGCCTCACTGTTTCTGGAACTCCTGGTTTGTGTGGACTCCCTGTATGTACTCCTAGCAGATGTGATTTTCTCCTGTTAATGTGTCTAGCTGATCTAAGTCCAGCTAGAAGAACCACATGGCAGGAAAGGTCTTCCTCCCAACACTGTCTTCAGGTTATGCCATAGGCACGGTTTCTGTGAAGTTTATTTGCCTCTTCTTATTCTGTATTGTCTCTGGGATAAACCAGCAGATGGGAAGCTGAAGAGTAACCACTGTCTCTCACTAGCTGGAATTTTCTCTTCTTTCTTCTTTCTCATGAAACATTTTGAACCAGTCATACCAGAAGTAAAACATATATTCCACTAAACTTTGGAGACTAATTCTGTAATAAAACTAATTTCAATCCTCAGTGGAGAGTAAAAAAGCAAAAAGCCCCTATTTTCCCTAAGGTTAGGTAGGCGTCCATTTCATTGACACTTATTTCTGGCTTAATTGGAAAGACCAAACCATTTCAGTGGTTCTACATTTGAGATGACCATTCCAGGCATGTGAGTAGAAAATAAACTTGTTTAAAATCTAAGGTTGCACAAAAAGATTAAGAATGGATATGGTGATTCTCTGTGAAGTTTTCTTCCTCTTCCATGTCAACATTTGAGGAAAACATTCTTTCCTCTCTTACTTCTGTCATCCCTGTGTTCCTTTGTCATTTTAAAATTATAATGGCTCTTGGGGCGCCTGGGTGGCGCAGTCGGTGAAGCGTCCGACTTCAACCAGGTCACGATCTCACGGTCCGTGAGTTCGAGCCCCGCGTCAGGCTCTGGGCTGACGGCTCGGAGCCTGGAGCCTGTTT